>NC_060069.1:7776911-8091176 GCF_922984935.1 Meles meles
GGTGTGGGGAGGATGTGGGCAAGACTGGGCCCCTGGGAAATTAGACTTGACGGGGGCTGTGGCAGGGTATAAGAGTCTCTGGAAATCCTTTACACATTTATTTGACTTTCAAGTTTAGGATGAATGCTCAGCATAACTTGTTCTAGTAATAAATGAACAAGAAGTCATTATCTCTCCTTAGCGCCCCACTGAAACTGCATCTTCACCATGATGGCGGAGACCGCCATGTTACCAAGCTGGACGGATGCCCCTCTGCACTCGTCTTGACCTGCGCGGCACAGGTTGGGTCATGGGACTTGTTCTTTTCTCCTTAAGTGACCCGGGACAGTAGGTATCAGTTGAATTAATGAGCCCAGGATTAGTGCCGCCTCTCCGTGGAGAACCAAAGCAGGAAAGACGTGGTTCCCACTCTCAGTAACACCAGGTTCCTACCCGGTTCCAACCTGAGATCGCCTCTAGCATTTCCCTCCGCCCCCGCCCCCAGGTCAGAGTACCATCCAGCTTCTGCACCAACGTGCCCCAGTTCATTCCTGCCGCACTGCTCAGCCTTGGGCCGGGTCCCAGTCGTCTCTCTGATGGTTTTGCCTGATCGTTGCTACCCAGGGTTGGAGAGTACAAAGCCTAAGCGTACTGAGTTCAGATCGCAGGTGCAGGTGGTGTTAGGGAGCATGCCCTAAAGCCCGGATGGAGAGGTTGAACCATCTCGAGCATAGTTGACTCCTGAATGCAGTCACAGACATTAAGGATCCAGGGAGGATCAGGGGCACCTGAGAGCTAAGGTTGGGTCTTTCTTCAGGAGGCCAGGATGGTGGACAGAATGTCTTTGTCGAAGGGGTCAGATGAGCATGGAGTGAGGGGCCAGAATGTGTGTGTGCTGATATGAACCATTTGGGAGCAATCGGGAACACCCTGCTCCCTGCGGGTTGCCCTCTGTCTTGATGAGGACAAACCTTCTTAGGCCTCACCTTCCCCCAAAACCTCTCTATCCATCCCAGGACTAGTTCTGAGCTTACCTAGGATCCTGCCTCCAGCTCCCTGGGAAACAGGAGGGCCTGATTGGGACAGCAGCACCACTGCTGGGCACTAAAGAGTAGACACCACTGTATATTCCTATCTTGTCCTGGGTATGTATCACAAAGGTTTCTTTGTCATGAGCCAGCCCTCTGAGGTCTAATTTTCTACAGACTTCTTAACAAAATCTGAGTTTTGAGCATGAGGCACATCAAGATATAGTGACGCTTGGAGGCTCTGCTTGGGCAGCCACCTGATCGATCTCTCCTGTTCTTTCTTTTCTAGATTTAGAGCAAATGCATTCCAACCTCCCATTCCCTTTTTTACTGTGGTGACTTGGTAAGATGCAAATCTGAGCTCGCATTTATTCAACAATGTGCTCTTGAACGAACCCACACGATTCGGGCTTTATCTCTTCTTCACTCTCCTGCTGCAAACTGAACGATTTTTCTGAACAGAGTCGGGCCTTTCTAGCTTTCAGAACCATAAGTCATGCTTCTGCTTCTGTGTGTCATGGCCTAACCATGCCACCTGGCTGCCGTGCCTTCCTTCTTTGCCTAGTAAACTCTTAGTCGTCCTTCAAAACCCAGCTCAGGCTGCACTGGGTGTCCTATGTATGCCCCAGATCCACTGTGGGCATATGTCTATCACTGCAAGTTGTCATGCTGTATTTTATTCTGGACTTTTTCTCTTTCCCCACCATTGACACCACTGTGTCCCCTGGGACCGGGGCAGCCTCCCCTCTCTGCCTTCTCAGCACCCAGCTCAGTGCCTGGCATGCGGACACTAGATGTGTGCTAGCTGAGGAATGCAAATGAACACAAACAGGTAAGGCAGGACATAATCAGATGTGTAGAACTAAGGGGAGCTTGCCTGAGAAGAACTCAAAATCTAGAGCCAAACTTTATAAAACCCAAAATAGAAGTAACCAAGCAAATCAAACCCAAACACTTTTGCCACACTTCTACACTTCATGCCACGATCAGTCCTTCACAGGCAGGTCGTCATTTAACCCCTGCGCCCAACACCAGTGGCCATACAGAGTGGGTGCAAGCTCAGTCCACACATGAGAAGCCGAGACCCAGAGAGTTCAAGTGACTTGCCCATAGTGCTAAGAGGCTCAACTGAATTTCATCCGTGTCTGCCACACTCTGTGACCCATGCTCTTTTCCTTTTCCTTTCTACAAAAACCCCATTTTTTATTGTGGGACATTTCAATGAGGTAAAGCCACATATAAAGGTAGAGAGACCCTAGAACGATGGCTCCCTTTCTCCCCACTTCCATAACTGAAATTCCATGGCTAAATTTAAAAACTTCTATTCCTGCCCCCCCACACCTGTCTGAGATGATTACATACGTATCACTTCCTCTATAAATATTTCAGGAGTCATGCCCTATTTTGAACTTCTGCATTTTAATTTAAAAGGTATCAGAGTAACACATACATTTGATCACAAAACGAAATAAGAATGAAAAGAAAGGCTGGGGCCGAAAATCGTTCCCGACCCCACATCTGCTTGTCCCACAGCCCCAGTCCCTGCATCTTCTACTTTTTGTTTGTCCAGAGCTTGCCCCATATTTCTACAAATTTGTGATTGGTTCAGTTGTCAGCCACAGATATCATTTATTGACTTCCCAGCCGACAAATGAATACTTAGCTCCCTCACACTCCACTGCCCTTTTCCTGTATTTACTGGCCATCTTGGTGACTTTAAATAAGAAATCTCTATTTCTTGCTGTGTCAGTCATGGAGCTCCTCTTTCAGGCACTCACATGCCGTCTTATAATCACAGGTGTTTTATTGTCTCAGGTCAAAGTGAGGACACAAAACCAGCTTAATTACTAACCTACTTTACCGACGCCTGTGTGAAAATAGGTCCTTTCTGCTAGGAATTATGACACAGGTGCCCCTGCCTCGCAGAAGCTATGGGCAGAGAGCCAAATTGTTTTATGTGCCAACTGAGCACCCTCAGGCCTGCAGAATACTGGCAGCTGCCCGACTCGTTCTCGGCACTTTCACACAATCCCCCGCGCAGCCATATAGCTTTACCAGCGTGCTTGAAGCATGTGTTTGACATTTCTTCTCTTGTGAAATGGGGCCACTTTAGCTTGGTAGTACTAGGCACACAGTAATCCCTCAATCGGTGTTTGTTAAGTGAATAAGGGATATATGTTTAAAGAGCCAAACGTATGAAATAATGATGAGACACTGATTCACAAGCAGCAGACCAGCAGACCTTTGGGAAAAGAGGGTGTGGAGGAAGGGAGGTCTCACACACTGTTCCAGGAGGATAAATTCAGGTAGCCACTCTGGGGAGCAATTTGGCAATGCCATGTAAGAGCTGCCGACAGACCCAGCCCATTCTGTTCCTAAGTACTTGCGGAGAACAGGGTCAGACACTTTTTCTACGAAGGGCCAGAGAGGAGATATTGTAGTCTTTGTGGGCCTGTGGTGTTTGTTGCAACTATACAACACTGCCCTTGTAGGATAAAAACAGTCACAATTAGTATGTGAATGGATGTGACTACCTTCCAGTGAAACTTAATCAATAAGACCAGGTGGTACCTGGTTGAATTTGGTCTGCTTACAGTCGGATGCCCAACTCTGACCTGGGGAAACTCTCCCATGTGTGCATGGGGTTTATGCCTTCTCCTGTTTGTGACAGAGACAAGTGGAAGCAACCCACATCCATTGACAAAAAATATTGTAACCTATGGAAAAAAATTCATAACCTATGGTGTATATACAATGGAATGTTATTTTGGTCACCATGATAAATCTCAAAAACAAAATGAGAAGTGAAGAAAGCAAGTTGCAGAGGGAAATACTATGTGGTAGTGAATTTTATGTGTCAGTTGGCTATAGTGGTCAGATATGGTCGAACATTATTCTAGATGTTTCTGTGAGAGTGTTTTTGGATGAGATTAATATTTAAATCAGTGGACTCGGGGATCCCTGGGTGGCTGAGTTGGTTAAGCCGCTACCTTCAGCCCGGCTTGATCCCCGAGTCCTGGGATCAAGTCGCATATTGGGCTCCTTGCTCAGCAGGAGCCTGCTTCTCTCTCTGCCTCTGCCTGACACTCTGCCTACTTGTCTTCTCTCTCTCTCTGACAGATAAATAAATAAAATCTTAAAAAAAAATCAGTGGACTCTGGGTAGAGTGGATTGCACTCTGTAATGTGGGGTGGCCTCATTCAATCAGCCTTAATAGAACAAAGACTAAGTGCTCCCCCACCCTGCCAAATACCCCACGAGGGGGAAGGAAATCTGTCATCAGATGGTCTTTGGACTTGAATGGGGACATCGGTTCTTTCCTGGGTCTCCAAACGGCTGCCCTTAATCTGGAACATCCAGCCTCCATTATCCTGTGAGCCAATTCCTTAAAATAAATCTCTTTCTCTCTCTACAAACATCCTATGGGTTCTGTTTCTCTGGAGAGCCCTAATACACAGTATGATACAACTTAATATAAAGTTTAAAATCATACAAAACAATCCCACACAGGGTTTATATACATGTACAGTAAAACTGGGAGAACATTGGTGGGAATGAGAAACGCTGAGGTTAGGGCAGTCGCAGCCTCTGGGGACAGGAACGGAATCAGGACAGAGCACAAATGAGGTTTCCGTTGAAATCTTTGATTTCATGTTTAAATATAAAAGGTCTGTAGCAAATAACATTAAGATTGACAATTCTAGATGTTGAGCACCCGTTTTTATATGTTTGAAATAGTTCATAGTCAAGAAAAAGATGAGGTAACATAAAACAATCAGGAGAAGAAATCTAGCGCAGTAAATGTTATGCAGTAGGTCCCTAACGTGCAGAGAGAAAGACTGGCTGGAGAAGGCAAGTAGAGATGGGTAGATGAAGCAGAAAAGGCCTTTGGGCTGCAGGGATGCCGATGGAGTGGGACTGGCTGTCCATTAAGGTCCCACTGAGGTCCGGGGTAGGCAGGGCAGGACAGGAGGTGTGAGGACGTAGGAACTAAGAACAGTGCACAGGTGTCTGCGCAGGTGTGGGTTCGCCGTGGGGTCACGGTCAGAGTCGCTGGAGCTTTCCCAGCGGCACTTTGTATTTACGCCAAGGGGGCCCTTCAGAAATGGTTATTCCTGATTTCCTTTAGACAAGATTTGTTTCCTGGGCGCTGGCCAGAGTTAGAGGAATTTGCCTTCTCACTAGGGACTTGTTGAGGCTTAACCTAAATTAGGAGCTCTTCTTTCCTATTTCAGGGGTGGCTGCTGGAGGTTTTTAAAAACATGTTTGTATGCCCCCCAGGCACCCCGCTTTCCCCTTCCCACAAACTGCACTTGGGTTCTGCCTCTCGGTAATCTGTTGGGACAAGTGGGCTTCTCTCCCTCCTGCCCTGCATCCCAGAAGACCTCTAGGGTAGGGCTGCCTCAAACTTTGGTCTGTCTCAGGTGGAGGAGGGCACACAGGCTCTGGAACTAAACTGTCCAAGTTGAAAGTCTTGTCTCTATCACTGCCTAGCTGTGTGACCTTGGAAAGAGTTATTTAACTGCTCTGTACCTCAGTTTCCTCATCTTCAAAAAAGGAGTCATAGAAGCAGTGGCCTCACGGGGTTGTTGTGAGTTTGAGTGAATTGAGATGTGCAAGAACCTCAGAACTCTGGCACATAGTAGGTGCTCAGTAAATGTCAGCTGTGCTCATCTCCACTGAAGATTAACATGGGGGGAGCAGAATGCCAGCACTATTTAAACTACTTAAACTATTGAAACGGTGTTTCTCCCTTCCCCGTACTTGTTTAAGGTGCACGTTCTTAGGAGACATAGGGTACTGGAGCAAGATATGAAGAGCTAAGCCAGAGGCTGCTCCCACACGGGGGAGTGAGGCCTATGCAGATTTCTCTGCCATCTGCTTCCAGGAAACCTCAACTCAGCAATTTCATCTCACAGTCTTGGAATGAAACGTGTTCTTGGAGATCATGGAAGATGAAGATCTGAGGCCCAGGGAGGTGTGGAGGCTTACCCCAGGCCTCGGGGCAGGTCCTTTGCCCTTGAGAATCCAGTAGCAAGGACTCACGGGAAGCCCACCGGCTGTGACTGGAGAGGCAGGGCTTCAGACCCTGTCTTCGTTCCTTGGGGATTGTGATGCTCCACAAGTCTCCCTGTCTGTGGACTGGGGATAAGCAAAGTTGTTGTCCAGGGTTGCAAGATGATTAGGAGAAATATATGTGTCACAACACAATGGTAACCGCACTGGGAGGTCCCTGCCGCCCTCCTCGACCGGCCCGAAGAGGCACCGACCCCAGGCACAGAGGTGGAGCCTGTGACAGGCATGGCGGCCTGAGCTCATTTGAGAGAGGTCCTGCTCAAGAGGGCAGGCAGCCTGCAAGGATGAGGGTTGGCTGGAGGGGGGACAGCACCTGGAGCGGGGGTGCTTCTCCTTACAGTGGGTCCAGTAGGGAAGTCTTACAAGAACCCAGAAAAGGGTCCACGAGAGAAAAATTCTGGTTTAAATTTTAGCCAGACCCAGACGCTGCAAAGCCACTGTCTCAAGGAAAAACTCTCCAGTCATCCTTCCCTCTCCTTCCCCGCTGCTTGCGCTTTGGTCAGGTTGAAAGATCCTTGGGAAATGAGGGTAGGAAAACTGCAAGAAAGAGCTGGGCGCTGGGCCTGACCTGGGGGGAGGGGGATGAGGGTGAGGGTTGACGTGTTGAATAACATACTGACTAGACCGTCTATTTACTGGCTTCAGACTGTGTTTTGGGACTTAAAATGAGCATGGAATTTTTAGTTACCGACAAGTGATCAGAAAAGTCATGAGACCATCCATGTTATCAACCAGGGGTAGGAGACAGTATTTACCTCCTGATGAAAAGATCAAAAGGGACCTTGGAAGAGGTTCCTCTTGAACGAAAGCCGTTTCTTGTTTTTATTTTATTTTTTAAGATTTTTAAAATTTATTTCAGAGAGAGAGAGAGGGAGGAGGGGCAGAAAGGGAGACAAGCAGACTCCCTACTGAGGAGGAAGCCCGACTTAGGGCTCGATCTCAGGACCTTGAGATCATGATCTGAGCTGAAACCAAGAGTCAGATACTTAACTGGCTGAGCCACCCAGGTGCCCCCAAACCAAAGCTGCTTTTATAACTGCCACCTGAGTCCTTCCTGTTCAATGTACAGTTGACGTCCATCAGATGCCTGGCACTGTGCTTGGCACATAGCAGGCACCCAACAATGTGTGGATTTAATGACTCATCATCCCCCTTAGACCTTCGGGTCCTGGAGTCTGAGAATTTTGATGTGTTCTATTTGAATTCTCATAGTTCCCGGTACACGGCAGACCCACTTTCAATGCCTGATGAATGAACATAATAAAAGTGAGTTCTGTGCCAGCCCCATAGCAGCTACCGTGACAAATATTACACTGTCAGGGCTGCTGGGGAGGAGGGAGGCTGGGCCAATGCATGCCAACATCACTAAAGATTCTGCACTTACATGTGACGCTAATTACACCCACAGCCTGAGGATCTGCAGTCTTATCCGACACTGACAAAGCCTCTTTCCACTCACGTTATTCTCCTTAAATTTCAAAAGGGTCGGGCCGGGGTGGCAGGTATAATTATCTCCTTCTTTTTGAAGATAAGGAAGCAGCAGGTGGGAGAGATTAGGGACCTGGGAGAAGCATTTGGTGAGAGCGGAGACTTGGGCGGAGTTACTCAGGACCCCTGACTCCAAACGCAGGCTCTGACCTGAAACCCAAAGCCACAGAAAATGCAACTAACAGAGAAAAGGCGGGGGTGGGTTTCTCTATCATAAAAGGAAGCAGGGCGGAGTAAGAACAAATTTGCTGGCTAATAGATGCGAAGTCTCAGGGCAAAGTGAAATTTTCTGGTTGATTTATAATCCTCAGGAAATTGGGAGCCATCATGGAAATTCTGACATAAACAGAGAGACTGCAGGGCAGCATGAACTGCATGGCTGGTCTTTCAGATCAGGGTGGTGTTGGCAGCAAAGGGATGATGATAGGCATCCAAAACTTAACACAAATGACATTTTGCAACATGGGTTACTAGATACGCAAGCTAGCGCTCAGGGCAGCTAGAAGGTGACACTATTTGCCAAGAGAACTCAGTCAGAGGCAGCAATGTGGGACTCCCCCATCTCCAGGAGCTCCCCCACCAGCTGGAGAGCTCTGGGGGGAAGGGAGGCTAATAAAACTGTTGGTTCACCGGTGGTGCTGCATAGGACACTACCTGACCCTTGGAAGTGAAGTAGGTGGCCAGCATGTACTGCCTGTACTTGGCCCCAGCCCGCCCGCCAGCTGAGCCACAAAGGCTGAGGAACGGGGCTCCATGGCGGGCTGCTGTTTCTCTTTTAGGCTTTGCACTGCTCGGAGCTAATGACGAGCCGTGACAGACAGGTATATGGCTGGAGGCTTAGGAGACTTGAGAATTCCACCCTCTCTTTTTACAGAGGAGGAGCCTCAGAGCAAAAGGGGTTGCTGCAGGGCACTGAGCTAGCTAGCAATCAGAAGTGAAGACAGACACAGGGGGCGGATGTTCTTGGTGTCTTACTGTCCTTGAAGGAGGGGTAACGTGACCACGTGCTCACCAGAGTGGGAAGGGAATCTGGCCTGTTCACTGTGTCTGCAGGGAGATGGCAGTTTGACCCAATCTCTTCATTTAACAGTTGAGGAAGCTGAGGTTCAGAGAGGTGCAGTAACTTGTCCAAGATCACATAGCAACCTAGTGACGTTTACTCTATTTCTACTGTATGGATAGTGCTCTCTCAGTCTCTCTGGACCATGGCTCTCTTTTCTGAATATCAGGCTCCATGTGGTTCAGTAGGGTTTGGGATCTGATGCCAAGTGCCAAAGGAAGTGAGGGTGACATGAAGTAGGCACAGAAATATTGGTCATTCTGGAACTGTTTAAAATGACATTTGAGGAAATAGGATAAAATGTTGGAAATAGGGACTATAACATGAAAAGAACCCCAATAGTTACTCTTATGGGTTGAATTGGGTACCACTCCAAAGACAGGTTGAAGTCCTAACCCCCAGTGCCTGTGAATGTGACTTTATTTGGAAGTAAGATCTTTGCACAGGTCATCAAGTCAAGAGGAGCCCATGAGGATGGGCCCCAGGCCAGTGTGACTGGTGTCCATATAGGAGGGAAATCTGGACACAGACACAAAGGGAAAGTGAAGGCAGAGATAGGAGTGATGCATCAACAAGCCAGGGAATGCCAAGGATGCGGCCACCACTGGAAGGTAGGAGAGATGTTCACAACAGAACCTCCCTCACAGCAGGAACCAACCCTGCTGATTCCTACATCTCCAACTTCCAGCTTCCAGAACAGAAGAGAATCCATTTCTGCTGTTTCATCCACCCGGTTTGTTCTGGTAGCCCCAGCAAATGAATACAGCTACCTTTTATTAACTGATTCCTTTGCCGGGTCCAAACATTTGTTGATGTAGCCAATATTTCCTGTGTATCTATTGTGTGCCAGGCACTGTCCTGGGTGCCAGAGAAAGACTGGGGAGTGAGAGATGCTCATTCCTGTCTTCTTGAAGCTTGCTTTCTACTTACCCCTACTATCTTCCAGAGTCCTTACAATATCCTGTGAGATAGGGATCGTTCTCTCGCAACTTAGAGATAAGGAAGCTCACTTTGGGGGTTAGTACCTGGGCCAAGGTCTGACTTCTGGTAAGGGCAAAGCTGGGCCTGGGCTTGGCTCTGTCTGGGGCATGGCCCTGCACTTACCCGTCACTCTGTTCTGCCTCATTCACTGCTGTGCACATGACTGTGGAGATAGTCTCCTGGGGGAGAGGAGGGTGAGGCAGGTGGGACTGTGGGTCCCAGAGGCACAAAATGGGCCCTCAGTCATATCACAGTCAGGAAAGCATACCTCAGCCCTTGGCCTTGAGAGGCCCTATTTGTAGCTGTATGGGGCAGAGAGCCCTCACACTCCTGTTCTGTCTCCATCAGCCCCCAGCAAGGTGAGGATGTGGGGGCTCAGGAAGCCCAGTTCGGGTGGAGGAGGTAAAACCATGGCCCTGGGGGCTAACAGCGAGGCCCTGGTACTCTCACCTGTTCTGAACATGCATGTATAGTACCAGTGATAACTAGACAGGGCCACTCTGTGTTGGTGGTGAAAAGAGATAGAGACAAGCCTGGCTGTAATTATAGGGGAAGAGAGAGGCCAGGATGCTCTACAGCCTCGAAACTCAACATCCCGCTTACGGCCACATGGGTGATGAGGTTTACTGCCTCTTCGTAATGCCCACTCTGTGCCTACTTCATCCTTCCCATCTCCTGGATGAAATTGAAAGATACCCACTCGTCATCCTGCCCCAGTTTCTGGCAGCCTCAGAAGCAGAGCAAATCCTTGTTCTGAGCCTTTCTCCCAGATCACCCAGCACAAGCCCAGACCTTCCAACTTCCACTTCCTGAGAGGTCCCACGTTGTCCCCTGCTGCAGCAAGCTAATAAACTTGACTTTGTCTGCCCAGAGGTGTGTTCTCAGTGGTCTGTCTGGCTTTAGCAGGTGCGTGTCTCACCCCCCAGACCAGGAACCCTGGGGATTGGCACTGGGGGCCCCTCCAACTGGGTGCGAATCTTGCTGAACCCTCAGCTCTCCAAGTAGTACTTGGAACTGGGTGGGGGAGAGGATTGCCCTGTAGGGGACAGGGACCCAGCCCAGAAGTCTGTGGAAAGCACTGACTGATGCTGGCATGAATTTGGAGAGGAGGCCTCCTCCCACCCATGCTGGAGTGGTGCACCTCGGGGAGTTCCTGAACTCTGCTCAGATACAGACATTCTGCTTCGAGGGCCGACTGCTCAGCACGTTTTTTTCTGAGCGTTGAAATTACTGAAAAAGAAAAGTAGAAATCCCCAGGGCCGGGGGTGGGGGCAGGGGTGGGGGGTGCAGTGCCATTTCCTGGCAGCAAAGCTATTAAACTTTCAAGTCCTCATCCCAAGCTGCCTGACACGCTGGAAGCCGCCCAGCCTCACGCATCCTAGCCAGCTGCAGCCGTTAGTGCCCGTTCCAGTGTGCTTGGCTAAGGATCAATCACGGCTTCTGACAGTTTTGTCCAAATTAAAAGAGAGAGAAGAGGAGAAAAAGGAGGCTCATCTTGGTGTTTAAACTCCTCACAGAGGACAGCCCTTGTTGACTATGACTCTGTCTTATCGAACAGTGGGCATTCAAAGGGCCTGGGGTGTGAGGCAGGACTGACCCTGGTCTTATAAATGAGGACAACAGGAGGCTTTTCGTAATATTTTGGAGGTGGCAGTACCATTGAGTGGTTCCTGGAACAGACACTAATTCAACGGGGAACTTAATCTCTGTAGATCTCAGTTTGTCTATAACATGGGGATTATGGGCTGAATCGTGTCCCCCTCAGATTCATACGTTGGAGTCCCAACTCCCAGGACCTCAAAACACAGTTGTACATAGAGGTGAATACATTCAAGAGGTGAATACATTCAAATGATGCTCTGGGTGCGGCAGGCACTAATCCAGTTCTACCGGTTCTGAGAAGAGGAAATTTGGGTCCAGATGCATAGAGGGACGACCCTGTGAAGACCCAGGGAGAGGCTGGCTATCGACGAACCAAGAAGAGAGGCCTCAGAAAGAGCCCACAACCCTGCTGCCTCTTCCATCTCAGACTGCCGGCCTCCAGACCCTGAGGGACTAACTCCCATTGTTGTTGGAGCTGGCCTGCCTGTGCTGCGCAGTTCTGACAGTCCTTGCAGACATTTTCAGCGGACACAGTCCCATCGTCCTGGGTGACACAGACGTTGTGGAGAGAATCGAGGACATGGTGAGTGAAAGTTCTGGCTAACCTTGTGTCATGCAAAATGAGCTTCGTTCCCAAGGCCCGCACTCTATAGTGAGAGTATGGACCATGTCATGTTCATGAGTCTTGTCACAGTACACGGTTTTGTTAGGAGACACTGGTGGGGAACCTACAGAACCCCCAGAGTACCTGTGCCTGCTCCAGGGGGTGGCTGGGATGTAGGCCAAAACCCCAGGAATTTGGGGTTAGTGCCTGGCAGGGCTGGTCTTGGGGTTAGATTCCACACCAGGGGTCCCTGGTTCACTCTCAGTCGCCTGCAGATGTGAAATAACACCAGAAGCAACTTACTTTTTCTGGAGACTGAGCCAGCGAACTCCCAAGATGCGCCAGGGCTTCATCTCCCTGTCTCATTTACTCCTCTCAACACTGCAGGAGAGCGTTTTCACCTTCATTATTCAGATACACCGAAGTTCTAAGTTAAGAGTCAGGTCCAGGTTGCCTTGGCAAGTAACTAATAATAAACCCAGGTATGAGATCAGCTTCCTCCTCAGAGCTGGCTGGGAGTGGGCCTGAGGACGGGACCCTTACCTGCCTAGTGGGAAGGAAGGAGAAGAAGGTGTGGCCCAACTGCAGGTTGGGGATGATGCTTGGAAGGGCTCCGGGAAGCAGAGCCGGGAGGAGGGGTGAAGGAGTGTGAAGGGGTGCACGGAGGAGGGGTGGCGTGCAGGGCGGGGCAGGGTGCTGGTGGGGGCAGGCAGGTGTGGACACTCAGAATTCAGGCCTGGTTCTTTGCCTCTTGTACAACTTTGCCCCGAGTGTCCTGAAAAAGCCTTTCTAACTTCATTTCTCTGTCCATACTGTGGTGTTTATTTAGATGGTTATTCATTAGCTCTTGAAAAATATGAATAAAAATTACAAGTTGTTTTCAGGTGGTGAGTTGGTTTTGTGATGGAGCTTTCTACTCGCTGGGCTCGGCTTTTCATTACCTACTGATAACAGCTGAAGTAACTTCTAATTTCTGCTGAATAATGCATTTGTGGCCGTCAGCTCTATTAGCTCGTTTACAACCAGATAAATGAGTCTTGATATGCATTTCCCCAGCCAGACGATGATAAACTAGGTTTTATTTCCCTAAATTGAGTCCTCATCTTCAATGGATCTGCATAAACCCTCTGGAGAAACCCTGGGGACCCTGCCTAACATTCCGCTTGGTTCACCCATTCCTTCGGTAATTCCCTGTAAACAGCCACCGTGCTTGTCCTCGCATCTGTGCCGGCTGCCTGGATTCAATTTTAATTTAGCTCTTCTGGAGAGTGTAGCCCACTACGTGGTCTTTCGTATTGCTCCTAAACATGCTTATTCCGTTTGCTGGATTTTTGCTTTGAGAGAAGAGTGTGGAGATGAGTCTTCTCCTCTCCCCCGGGGACATGCCGGTAGCTTCTGTGAGGCTGTGAGGGCTTCGCCTGCCCTGGACCTGGTTGGAACACCCCCACTCCCACCCCAGGTCGCTGGCAGGAGTTTGATTTATTATTTCATTTTTTAAAATGTAGGGAAACCATCCCAACACTGCAAAAAGTATACATAGCCCAAAATATACCCACTCCTACTCTTGTCTCCAGTCCTCATCAGAAGCATACCTTGCTACCACACCTTGTAGATGTTTCCAGTCTGCTCCCTCACATAACAGAGACCCAAATAGTAGCAGAGCATACATGGGGGTTTGCTGTGTGCCTTTTTCCTCAAATATATATATACTGGTGTTAGTCCCACCTCAGTATATAACAAGTTTCTTTTCTTTTCTTTCTTCCTTTCTTTCTTCTTCTTTTTTTTTTTTTTTTTTTTTTTTTTTTGGTTTTTTTTACAGCTGCAGAGGATTCTGCTGTGTTATTTAGCTGTGTTGGACATTGAGGTTGTTGCTTGTATTTCAGTGTGGTGTGGGATTTTAAGGGAGCTCCCTGCCTGTAACTTCAGGGTTCCTATGGAAAACCTTGAGCCTGGTTCCATATTCAGACTTGGCTGGCCAAATATTTTTGGCCGCCTTTTATGTACCGTGGCGTGGCCTTTCCACAGTGGGTCTTGGAACAGAGAGGTGAGGGGGACAGAGAGAGACCAGGAGTGGTGGTGGTGCTTGGTGCTTAGAATGAAAACTCTGGGCCTAACTGATGCCATAAATGATGCCATCTAGCCCCACACACTCTGGCATGGCTTCTGTTGGCCCCAGATCAGTTCCCTAGCATGAACCTAGCCTCTTTAATATGCTCCTTGAGGAAGGTCAATGCTGCCGAAAGAATTTACTGTTCTATTCCAGCTAACACCTGACAGGAGGCCCCTGACCTCCCTTTTCCTTGAGAGTTATTTTAGGAAACTTAGAATTGTAAATCCTTTATCTGCTCCTTGGAGATGTAAGTCTCCTACAATCCAGAATCTTTTTCCTCAAGGACCTGGCAACAATCTCTGTGAAATGCACACTTCTAGCGAGATGACTCCCTATCTCCCAGCTCCTGTGGGAGGGTCGGATGCTGACTTTGGTGGGCGTCTTCCTCTAATTTGCTCCCGTCATAAAGCTATGTGAAGTGTGTTTCTGCTCTGGATAAGCAACAATTAGCAAACACAGATGGCCTAATCACATACACCACCCTCTCCCTTAACCTCCTTCAGTACTTTTCCTTCAGCGCACCCAGCATTTAAAAAGCTTTTCTTCTTTCTCTTGTTTCACTGGAGTTGAGCTCAGTCCATACTGAAGTGTCTCTCCCCTACTGCAGTAGTCTGAATAAGATATGTCTTGCTGATTTTAACAAGTGTTCAGTGCAAAATTTCTCTTTGACGGTTGTGAAATCTGCCCCATTCATAGAATGCACTGCAGATGGTCAGACTGGATCCTGACTCCCAACCTTTGTCCATGCTGGTCCCTGGTCTGAAGGGCCATCTTCTGTCAGGTTCTTTGGGTCTCACATTTAGACTCAGTCTCCTGGGGTACCCTCACTGAGGCGCAGCCAATACCCTGCCTCTTCTCTAAACTCCTGTCGCATGGGTGAGGTGAACAACTCACAAATACATATATGTAAGCACAGTTATTTGTGTTACTACTCACTTAATGTCGGTAGCTTCTCATTTATTCAATTCCACAAACTTAACTGGACATTGATTATGCATGTAACAATTTACATACACTATTTCATCCATATACCCATCACCCAGCTCCACTGATTACCAACGCTTGGCCTGTTTTGCTTCACCAATATCCCCTTACATTTCCACTCTGCCTTGGATTATTTTGAACAAATCCCAGTTATTATTATTTCTTCTTCAGATATTTCAGTATGTCTTGTTAAATTATAAAGATGTTTTAAAAAATAACTTTTGGGACACCTGGGTGGCTCAGTTTGTTAGGTGTCAGAGTCTTGATTTCAGCTTAGGTCATGATCCCAGGGTCCTGGGATCAAGCCTGTGTTGGGCTCCCTGCTCAGTGGGGAGTCTGCTTCTCCATCTGCCCCTGCCCGTGCTTGGCTCTCTCTCTCTCTGTCTGTCGCCTTCTCAAATCAATCAATCAATCAATCAATCAATCAATCTTTCAGTGAGAAAAATACAAATCTTTAAAAAAATAAAAGTAACTTATAAAAATCTAAAAATAACATCTAAACATTGATAACAATTCTTCAAATACCCAGTTTATCTTTCCTCAGTTGTCTATTTTTTACAGTTTGCTTGAAAAGTGGTTCCATTTCAGTGGGTTGATTTGTCAGTTTAATCTCTTTTAATTTATAGGCCTCCTCCTCATCTCCCTAATTGTCCCTTGCAATGTTTGCTTGTTGAAACAATTGGGTGTTTAGTTTTATAGTTTCCTCAGAGTCTGGGTCTTGCAGATTCCATCTCACTGGCATCATTTCACATGTTCATCTGACCTCTGTATTTTCTGTAAATTAGTAGTTTTATTTTGAGGTTCAATCACATTCAGTTTTCTTTTTCTTTTTCTTTTCTGGCAAGACTATGACATAGGTGGTGCTGTGTACTCCACCAGGAGGTACATCACAAAAAGAGATCTCTCTTTTTGTGATATTAGTAGCCATTTGATGATTGTTATTGCCTAGATCCGTTATTTTACTGTGGTTGCAAGTGGTGATATTTGAATTCTGCTTTAATGATTAATATTAGCTATTATATTTATAATAATTTATTTATATTAATAAAATAGTCACATTATTTTTTCTTGGTGTGATATTTCTATAAAAGGATAATTCCTCTCCTGAGTTCTTTTTTTTTTTTTTAAATGATGATGGATCCTCAGTTCTTATAGGAAAGGGGGAAAAATTCCCAATTCCTTCTTATTATTTACCATTTTCAAAATAATGAGTTGGTTCCCCAGCAGACTCCAAGGCAACTAGTAAGTGGGATTTTTTTAAATTACACTGAACTCACTGATCTAAACATATTTGATGTGATTCAATCCATAGCAGTCAATATTCTTTTTTTTTAAGCAGTTAATATTCTTACTGATATGTAGCCACCTTTGATTAGTGGGAACTTATTCAAATTGACTCCTAAGTCTTTTGACATGACTCTAGTAATTCTTTATAGCTTCCTTGGTTTTGGTATGAGATGTTTCAGATTCATCTCTTACGCTCCCTGCTCCTAAACCTGGATTCAGCCATTTCTCTAACGAAGGAGCCTCAGTTCTTATAATGAAAGACAGTAGTTAGTGACCAAAATCTGAGGCTAAAATGCTCCTTGCTATTGGGTTGGCAATTGTTTCTAGTTCTTTTCACTGGCTGGAGCGAGGAAATGGGTATATATTTATTTTAGGATCACATACACCATGATTTTATACTGATAATTCAAATTCAAATTCAGGACTAGAGAATTATCACTAAACTTAATTTGCTTTACACATGTATCTCCTTTTACCAATACTAAAATTCTTGATTCTCAATGACATGAATATAATTACTCTTTGGCTTTATCCCACAGGACACACACATGTACACACCAGTGTTAGAATAATACGAACAATGCCACCAACAATATGATTACTGAAAATGACTTAAGATTTTTTTTTTCCAGCACTCTTTTGCATCCCACTAGAGATGTACAAATTACTGTGGTTTAAAAGTCACTTCTATAATTCTGTAAAATAATTCTATGGTTCCAAAGTCATCTCCACATAATAAGATAAACTGAAAAAATTCTAGTGTCTATTCCTTTCCCCCCATCCTACTCTCTCCTTCTCCTATAAATGATCATTTAAAATCATTTGTGGTTGGTTTTTCCAGTTACAAGTGAATATGTATGTATATATTCATATATCTTTCTCTTTCTCAGATAAATGATAGAATGAAATACACACTCTCTCCACGTCACTTTTTAGTTCAACAATATATCCGGGAGATCATCTCTCCATAATACTTATAGAGCCTTTCCTCTTTCCTTTTGTGGATGTAGCATTGCTTATTCAGCTAGTCCCCTATTGCTAGGTATTTGGGTTGTTTCTGGTCTTTTGCTGTTACAGATACAAATCGAAATAAACAGCCTTGGGCTTACTTCTTGTTCATGTTTTGCCAGTGTGTCATCAGGAGAGGTTCCTAGAAGTGGGATTGCTGGATTAAGTTACATGCATATATAGTTTAATCTAGATATTGTCAAGTTCTTCTCCATAGACACTGTAACATTTTTTCCCCCATCAGCACTATGGAATTGGTTGTTTTCCGAGCACTTTTCCAACAAAACAGATTGATATACTTCAGGAGTTTTGCCAGTCTGATAAGTGAAAATGGTATCCCAGGTGGGTTTTTGTTTTGTTTTGTTCATATTTCTCTTATGATGAGTGAAGTTGAACATCTTTTTATGTAGGTAAGAGCCATTTTCACATATTTTTATGTCAATTCCACATTTATATCTCCAGTCTACTTAACAGTAAGCATGTTTTGGGCTATTATTTTAAGACTGCAAATTCTAAATGTTGTTTATGGAGTAGGGACATTAATTAACCATTTGTATTCAAGAGTTGCAAATACTTCTGTCTAGTTTGTCATTTATCTTTTAGTTTTGCTTATTGTGCAATTTTGTGATGCAAAATTTAAAAATTTTTGATAATCAAATTTATTGATATTTTCTTCATTGCTTTTAGATTTTGAATTATATCTTTTGCACCCAGGTTATAAAGGAATTCAGTCACGCATTCTACTTGTATGGTTTTCTTTCTTTTTTTTTTTTTCTTTTAAAGATTTTATGTATTTATTTGACAGAGAGAGATCACAAGCAGGCAGAGAGGCAGGCAGAGAGAGTGAGAGGGAAGCAGGCTCCCTGCCGAGCAGAGAGCCCGATGCGGGACTCGATCCCAGGACCCTGAGATCAAGACCTGAGCCGAAGGCAGCGGCTTAAACCACTGAGCCACCCAGGCGCCCCGTATGGTTTTCTTTTTTACACTTAAATCTAGGATACAATTGGAATTGATTTAGGGTACAGTGAAGGATGGATCCAGTTTTATTTTCCTTATGGCTATCTAGTTGTCTAGAATATCATTTATTAAAAGTCCATCATTTCCTCCATTGGTTTCAAATGCTGCATTTATCAATACTAAATTTCTATATGGAGCAGGGTTTATTTTGAATTTTATATTTTGTTCCCTTGGTCTTCCCGTCTTTTATGTGCCAACAAGAAATTGCTTTCCAAGTGAGACTCTCTAGTATGTTGCAATGTCTGGGGTAGCTGCCCCTTCCCTCCTTGCTCTCTTCCTTCAGTTATTCTTTTCAGCCATTCTTGCCTTTTTGTTTTTACAAATGAAAATTTATAATAAACCCATCTAGCTTAAAAAAACCCTTTGATATTTAAAAAATTAGGATTGCATTCAATTTGTAAATTAGGGACAACTAATATTTTTCTTGAGTTTATATTCAAGCACATGGTATTTCTTTACATTTGTCTTTTCAGGAGAATTTTGTTATTGTTTCATATACATGTTGGACATTTCTTGTTAAGTTTCTCAGAGGTATTTTATTTTTTGCTATCATAAAGGAGACGGTAGCCATTTATATTTATATAAATGTGTGTATATGTGTGTGCATATATATATATATATACATACACACACACACACTCAGCATATGTCTTTAATGTTATTTTATAACCTGCTACTTTACTAAATTATCTTATTGTCTGTTGTAGTTTTCACATGGATACTTTTGGGCTTTCCAGAAAGACCAACATTTTCCCCTTTTCTCGCCGATCCTTATACCTCCAATTACTTTCTCTTGTGTGGCATTAACTACTACCCCTGACCAACGTTACATAACAGTAGAGATAGTGGGCATACTTATTTTGTTCTTCATTTCTATGGGAAGCCCTCTAGTATATCTTTCTTAGCTATTTTATCATGTTAAGAAACTCCAAACATCCTTACCATCCAGGTAAGAAATCACGATATAGAAAAATCAGCAAAGAACTTGCTGGGCCTGAGTGTGACCTATGGACTCTCTGGCTTCAGTCTTATTAGCACATTCCCTATTTTTTCATTACCAGGACTCCCCTGTCCTCTACTCTTCAACATGGCTCTCACATTTTAAGGGACCTTAAGAGACTGAAGTGTGGCCCCAGTGACCTCACTTACTCTCTCCTGTCTTCTGTGGCAGATATACTCTACTTAGCAAAGCAAGACCCTCTTCCCCGTACCCAGGAAATCAGAAACCACCCTTCTCAGAAAGCAATTTGGTGACCGCATGTATTACTCCACTAATACCCTTAGGAGCAGCCTCATGCCTCCTTGCATTCCCCTGCTCCATCAAAAGATTTCCTCCAATCTTATATGTCACCCTGCCTGAGAAGAATTCTCCTGAATACAGTTTTTTTCTCTGTAGAGTTACATTTCTAATAATACTTTAGTGTCCCTCTTAGTGGCTAACAAAGTGACTACCTTGTTGACCTGCTCTGACCAAACAAAGTGCATGTACAGTATTAAGAAATAGATGGGGTGGTCTATCTATCTTGGGTACATGTATTCAGGCTGTTGCAGATACTCCAATAGCTCTTGGTTCTTTCTCTCTCCCCCTTTCAGGCACACCAGGTTGTGAATCATGAACAATGATCCTGTTGCCTTCTTCTTATTCAGGGCCTGTGGGGGATGAGGCTTCAGGGTGGGGAGTGAGCAGTTAGTCTCTTTCTTTCTTTCTTTCTTTCTTTCTTTCTTTCTTTCTTTCTTTCTTTCTCTCTCATTCTTCCTTTAAATTTGCTAGGACTACAGGTTCGGTGGGGAGAGAGCTGGCCCTCACCTGAATCGCCTGAGTTTCCAGCAGTTTCCCCAAATAGGCTGATCCCCAGAGTCTGGGCTCTCTCTCTCTCTGCAAGGGACAGAAAGAGGAACTGTGAACAGCAGGAAAGATATTCAAATCAGGTCCATTTTAAATTCTAATTCTCCTGCCTTTTAATAATTTTGATTTCCCTTTCCTCCAGCTAACAATCTCTGCAGTCTGAATGTAAGTTGCTGTTTTCTCCCATGGGAGACCAATAATTTCAGTGGAACTGAAGCCTCCACATTCCCCTTTCCTCCCAGGCAGCATCTCTCTGGCCAAGGCCTTGGCTTACTTGTGCTTTAAGACTCCACATCCCTGACTGTACCTTCTCTGTCCCCTCTCTCCTTTTATCTGCAGCTCCAAGGCAGGAAGTCTGCCTAATTCCAAGCTTGTGTTTTGTCTGTTTGAAGATGAAAGGGTCTGACGTTGTCGATGGAGTTTACTGTGAGCGTCATTCACTTGGCAAGAAAGGTCAGGAGCACTCAGCAAAGCAGGAGAGGGAAAGAACCACTTTCTGCCCAAGCAATGGGCAGGGACTGTGCCCTCCTTGGTCTCCATGGCTATCACTTGGGAATTTTCCTGTCTGTTTTTACTGCTTAGCAGAAGTGTCTAAGAGTATCTAACACAACTGAGGAGTAGGGAGTGAGAGGTTTGGAAGTTAAAAGGAAATTCATATACACTACCCCTAGCCAGGATTGGCTACATGATTTGTGGGTCCCAGTGCAAAAGGAAAATATGGGGCTCCTTGTTCAAAAGGCAGGGGGAAAGTGCTGTGAAAGGTGGTAAAATATAACTAACTAACTAAATAAATAAATGTGATAAAATATGAAGCTTTATGGTTTTTCTCTTAATTTCTCATGGTAATTTTTGCTATTTAATCTTGCACATCCTCAGACACAAAGATACTCAAGGGGACAAATGCAAACTCTCCTAGGCCTTCCAGGGGTCCTGCCTTGTCATTTGGGACACTATGTGGCCCACCAATGGCTGGGTGACCCTTCCTGCCTGCGATGGCATTTATGTGCCTTGTCCTGGTGAGTTGGGGAGAAAGGAGGAGCAAAACCAGGTATCTCCATTTCCCACAGACTGGCCACTCCAACTCATGGAGGACAGATAGTCCCCAGCACATTAAACCCTAGTGCCACTCTGGAGGTAGCTGGATCAAGGGTGGACAAAAGGTTTGCCCTTCCCCATAGTCGCCTGACAAGTACACTGTGGTGTTGCCAGCCCACATCCATGCCCCACCCCAAGAAGCAAATCTGACCCTCCCTGGGTCTGTGACCAGGCCCTTGTTGGAAGTGGGTTTGGGTGGATAGAGGTGAAGAGGAGCTTGGGGTTCCTGGGCTTGTGGTATTGGGCAGCCTAGAGCTTTGGATTTCTGGAGCCCAGAAACTCTTAGCCTGGCACAGCTGCCTCTGAAGCCCATGAGAGGGAAAGGCAGCACTTTCTGAAATAAATGAATTGCTGGTAGTCTTTTCTCTAAGTCTAGGTTAGAGGCCCTGGTGGAGGTGGGCCCCTTCTGCAGTTCTGTGGGAACTGGCTGGTTGGTGAGCCCAGGGCTTCATGACAAAGCATCCTGGAAACCAGTGGGGACCCCATTCCCCAGCAGTAAAGTCTTTGTTTCTGAGTAGCCAGAAGTTGGGGCTGCCGTTTGGGGGCAGATGGGACTTAGGAGGGAGCTGTCATCTTGTGGCGATTGGGTTAGGAGTGGAAAGAGGAAGAAAGGGTCCAGCCAAGGCCTTGAAGGGAGGCTGGGGCCTTCAGAGGCAAGTCCCTTGGCCAGAGACCTGGTGCCTAGAGGACTGAAACTCTGACTCAGGATACCCTGCTGCATGTGCACAGTACTTCACAGTTCCTAATCTGCCCCCCCACCAGAGAGAGAGAGTGAGCACATGACAGCAGGGTGGGGGTAAAGGGAGAAGAAGAGGGAGAATCTTAAATAGGTTCCACACCCTACATGGGGTCCAACTCGGGGCTTGATCTCATGACCCTGAGATCATGACTTGAGCTGAAATCAATGCAGATGCTTAATCGACTGAGTCACCCAGGCACCTTCCTCTAATGTTCCTTTTTTCATCTTATTTCATTTCATGCTCACAACGACTCTGGGAGGTGCTCATCCCCCCATTATATAGATGGGGAAAGGGAGTCATAGAGCAGAGGACTGGCTGGTCCAAGTAAATGGCATAACCAGGATTTGAAGCAGGATCCTGTTCATTTTGAGTATCAATCATGTACATGGCTTAAGATATCTGCAATGCCATGAGTGAAGGAAGTCTTTCTGAGCTGTTAACCGCTCATTTTACTGGGTACACTATATTCAGTTAACCCCCTTAACAGTTCTGCTCAGTAGATAACGTGATCTCCACACGGCAAATGAGAAGAAAAGTTGACAGAACTGACCTAAAGTCACCCAGCTAGTAAGTGGCAAATCCAACTGTAAGTTCACCCAACTCCCAGATGAATTTCCTGTTTATGCTCTATGTACTCTTCTGTTCGGGACACCTGGCCTTCCTAAGTGGGCCTAGAGTGGGAAGGCCTGGACAGACACGTGACCGGAAGACAGCATGGTAACTACCACCATGGATGTGTGTCCAGGCTAACATGAGATCTCAGAAGGAACAGGGGAAGCGTTGCAGAGGAGCAGGCTGAGGACGTGTGCAGGGGCTCCCAGGTAGATGGTGGGCCTAGGACTTAGAGGTGGCTTCACTACTTAGAAGTGGCCTGTAGACTGAGCCGGGAGTCATGGGTTGTGTCCTGCCAGCGATGAGGAGCCCAGAAAGGTGCTGGGCAGGGACATCATGTAATCAGATCCCACATGTCCAAAAGATCACACTGCTGACTGGGTGGCAAATACCAGGAAGGAGAACAGGCATCAGCAAAGCCACCTTAAAGCTTTATGTTGAAGTCAAGAGGGGTGGACAGTGTAGGTCAGTTTTGTTAACTATAGCAAAGGAAAATTAATGTGCATTTCTCAAATATGTAGAATTTTCTTTGGTTCTTTTTGGTGGAACAGAGCTTAATATGGCTGGAAGGTGAGGCTGTGTGATATAGAAATAACTCCATTTTACTCCATTTTACAGGTCTAACTGCATCTTCAGGTCCATGTTTTTAAACAAAAGAAGAAAAAGAGAACTCTGGGTTCGTATGAAGGATCTCACTTATGGTCAGTGAAGAGGAAAATGACCCTTGTCTGGGATTGTGACCATCAGTGGAAGGCCTGCATGTCTCTGTGTCCAGCCTTGGCTCTGGCGGCAGGGGGCTGTGCTGCTGTCATGGTGCGGTGTTTGAATCTTTAGTCTATCTGCAGGCAGGAACCATGCAACTCAGATATCTATGGATTTGCTAGAGTAGTTGTGGCATTATACTCATTTTACAGATAAGGACACTGAGGGTTAGAGAAGTTGGGCAAGTTGCCCAGTCCCCTGGAGCTAGCTAGCTGAAGCCCGACGGTGTCAGTATCTGTTGAATATGAACTAAGTTTTGTGCCGATACTTTTTGACTTAGAAATTGGGATGCCTGGCTTCTTGTGAAAAGTCTATGTGGCATTTGAATGCAATAAATTATCCTGCAGATGCTGAAATGTTAGAATATCTAGGGATGGTCTGCTGGTTTATGGGACATAAATATTTGGAACCAGGACTGCTGGGGGAAATCCAGGAGGGATGGCTGTCTTAGCTTTGACAGCTTTAAACCCCAAGCTGCTCTAAAAACAGCCCTCCCTCCCACCCCAGATGGATGGAAGCAGAGCAACAGCTCCAGAGGAAAGCCAAGAGGACAGTGTCGTACATCACATGTCCTGAGCTGACGGCCGGGCACTGACTTATGATGAAGAGAATTCCAGAGTGAAATGGGAGGCAGGAGGGGGAATGGGGAGTCTCTGAGTGTGACCGCCCTGCATTAGCCGGCCATACACAAATAGAAGTTTGTGACCTCTGCTTGGGGAATGCATGCTGGGCCCTAGGGGGCCCAAGGGGTCCACGCTGGTGGTTCCTGGTGGAGTTGGAGGTTGGTGTAGCTCAGAGGGATCCCAAGGCCAGCATTTGTCACATGGAGGTGGGGGAGGGAAGGGAGAGGAGAAGTCAGCCACCAGCAGGGACCTCATGAGATGTGTGATGCTGGCTGAAGTCGCGTGGGGGAGGCTGCAGGCCAGTCATGAAAGATGAGCTCAGCGCTCTGCAGAAATCACCCTGGAGAGTACATCCTGACCAAGCAAAGGAGAAAGATGCAACCTCTGTGTCCTGCCCTGTCCAATAAGACAGCACTGGCCCCACGTGGCTAATGAAATAAAATAAAATAAAATAAAGATAAAAATTCAATTCCTCAGTCTTATTAGCCATGTTTCACATGCTCAATAGTCATATGTGGCTATTGGTTACCAGACAGGATGGTGTGGAAACAGGACATTTCAATCACTGCAGAAAGTTCTATTTCAGTGTAAACAGTCTTACTAATGTTTTAAATATTGATCATCTGTTGAAATCACATTTAAAATATACCGAGTTAAATAAAATATACTAATATGAATTCCACCTGTTTCTTTTTACCTTTTTTACTGTGGGTAATAGAAACTTGTCAACTGCCAATGTGGCTCATATTTCTACTGGACTGCAGCAGATGGATACAGGAACACACCTCCATTTATCCTTGTTTTTGATGTCACAACCATTCAATGGTGTTCCATTTGACGATGGCTATAAAAAACTTTTCTTAGCACAAATCTTACAGAGCCAGCCCAGGGTAATGGCGCAAATACCAGCTTTGGAACTGGAACAATTCAGGCTCAATGCTCAATGTAGCTTCCCTACAGGCTGCACGATCTTGGGCAAATTACATAATCCCTTTGTGCCTCTGTTTTCTCTACTAAAAAATGCATCAGTGAATGAGCCCGTGCATAGTGTTGCTTTGAACACAGAGACAGCGCATGTACAGGGATTATTGTGGGCTTGACCCCTAGTCTACCTCTGTAAAAGTAGCTGTTGTTATTGTTTTCTTTGTCATTAGTATTTTTTAGCAAGAAAGGATCAAAGTTATGGTCAGTTTCTCCGGTCTCAGACCATTCACTCTCCTGCCCCTGCCTCAGCATTCTTGCTCTCTGATAATGACCTCTCGTACAGCTGTCAGCATCCTCTCCTGGGCCTATGCAAAGCCCTTGGGCATGACCAGGCACTCACCTGATGGCAGCTGCTGGCCCAAGAGGCCCTGAGGGCGCCCCAGCTTTCCGAGCGTGTGGCCTTGCTCTCCAGGTGCATCCGCAGTTGTGCCTCCAGCTCCTGGCTGACGCTCTCCAAGGCATGAACCTTGGCCATGTATTCCACCAGGCAACCCCCCAGGTCTTCAACGGTACTGAGGTTCCTCTCCAGACCTGGAGCTGGTGCTGTGGCCAGACCTGAGCTTCGCAGGCCCTGCAGAAAAACACTGCTGATGCCCAGGGCCCGGCGTGTCACTCGGGTGCCCAGGCCACTTGTGTACCCACTGGGCGCCATCCCTACATAAACTCTGGGTGCTCGGATGAGACCACCCATGGCATTGGTCCTGGAGGCTGGGGGGCTATCCAGGGAGGATGATGACCATGTTCCCCCGAAGGATGCCCGATGCCTCTGGAGGGGCATGCTGGAGCTGGCCCCGGTGGGCATGTCCACCACCACCCGTCTTGTGCTCATCTCCCCTTCTGCCTCTGCTCTGCCTAGTGTGTTTGCAGAGCCTAGTGGCTTTTGGTTTTCAGCCCTAGTGTCCCTGTGGCCCAGTCATGGGCCTCTCTGGAAGCTCCTCTACCCCCAGGGCTGCTTTGTCTGCTGTTTTCCATGAGCTTCCACCATTCACCGAGCTGAAAGAGAAACAGTGCCTGGCCAGGGCTGCGTGTAGAAAGGCACTCATGCATTCTCTGCAAGGTCATGTGTCTGACCTCCCAGATTTTTCCACTGGTAGTGGGGGAGGCTGGATCAGTGCAGACTGTGGAGGGAGCTCATCTGGTCTGTATACTTCACTACTTCAGAGAGGGCAAAGCAGCCCCATTTCACAGATGAATGAACCGAGGTTCAGAGATCTCAAATAACAAGTGTAGGGAGTGGCTGACCCAGAACTGAATCCAGGTGCTCCAGGGCCGATCTCAGAGCTTTCTACATCTTTGTGTGTGCTGTGTATGTGAATGTGTGAATGAGCATGTGTGTCTACACAGATAATAGATGATGGAAATGAATGTGAATCACCCATGGTGGGAGGCAGTCCCATGAATTCAAGAGAAACAAATGAGGCCTCTTGCCTCTCTTAGCCTCCCTCAGTCTTGGCAGCAGCTTCAGGTCCTCATGAGGCATTTTTCTTACCTCGAACACTGCTGTTATCAGCTGCTTGACCTTGGCCATGTTGCTCCACTTCTCTGGACCTTACTTCCGTGCATTGGCCCGAGCTTTCTCTAATGCACTAGACGAGGGATCATGAGCAAATTCGGGTCCCACACGTTTTGGGCACCTACTATGCTGTAGCTGTTCTGTATACTTTTGTTTCTCCATTTGCCAGAAAACTAATAAATAAGAACAAAGAGAAGGTTTTCCAGTAAGCTCTTTAAGGGTGCTTTGAGTTAGGATTTGATGACACACTCTGGGTTTTAATTCCTACTGTAAGCATCTACTAAGGCATGTTGAATTCACATCTTGAATGCTTTTCTGGGTCTAGAAAAGATCTTCTGAGATCACAAAATTGACCTAAACCCCACTGCACCTAAGTTTTATCCCAGAGAAACCAAGTAGCCAAAACCCAGAGCTGGATATTTCTCCCGAATTCTGCAACATGGGAACATACCTCAAGTGAAAGAAGGGGAAGGGAGCCAACTTCTAGTATGTACTGAACCTATCCTAGAGTTGTATGTGGTTTCCATACTTTATTCACTGAATTCTCAGTGAATACCTCTTAGGAGGTAGATAGAGGGTTGACATGTGCTACTATTTGAGTTGTGCACTGCACAACTTCAGAAATACCATCACATGTCAAAAGATGGTTTATTAATTCCTTCTGTGATGAGGACCCTAAAAGCTCCAATGACTTTTCCAAGGTCTCCTGTTCAGAAAGCAGCAGAGCTGGGATGAGAAGGCCTCTTCTGACTCCTAGTCAGAAGAATCACTCCTAGTGGCTTATCTAGGACCCCCTCAGTCTCCGAACACCTAGAGAACTAGGGTAGCATCCAAAATCACATAAGCAGAGTTTAAAACTACTATTACATACTGGAATATTCTATGTGCTCTTTCTTGCTGACAAAGACAACACAACTCTTTTTTCTCTTCTACTTTATCTATTTGAGATGACACAGAAGATACTTTATAAATATCAATGTTGGTTGTATGATTAACAGTTTAAGGAACAAACTTGATCAAGTAAAAGCTGGTAGTGTCCCTTATTTCTTTAGATGTCCACCTCTGGTCCACCCTGTAGGGCCTACAGCACCCACCAGACTGTTATAATAACATCCTCCTAACACTGGGTCTCAAGGAACTGTAGGAATTCCAGGGTATGTCATCCAAGGCTAAATGAAGGGTTCAGGATACTGATTAAGTTGTTTGCCCAGGTGTCATGTTTACGAACTGTTATTTTCTACAGAATGATAACTTCCAGTGTCCAGGTTAACTCCAGCTTTCTCTTACCCAAAGATATGTACAGCAAAACCCCCAACCCCAGGGAAGGAAGAGGAGAGAGAAGGGATGTACCTTACTTGACACCAATGTTTCCAAAGACCGAGAGAGAGATGATTCTCTTTTGAAGAAATCACAAACATGTTCTAAAGGATTTGTATAATTAAATGACAAATTGCTAATCCTATTAGCTCTTTACACTCATAAAACCCAACTTACTGTTAAAATAGATTAAAAAATACAGATGAATATTAAACAGTGTCAGTCCTTAAGGAAGACTTAAAAGTTATTTTAAAATGAAAAGAATGCAAAATGTATTAGCAACTTAATCTTCTGGCTAATAAAATAAGTTTATTTATATATACATGGTAGTTGAATTCTGTGGATAAGGAAAAATAAGTCATACATCCACATATATATATATATATATATAACATATGTATCTTTGATTACATATATTATATATAGATTTACTTTACAAACAGATTTCTTTATATACACACACACATTGCTATAGTAAATGCAATAGCTGACAGAAATATAAGGTTAAAAGATCAGACAGCAGGACACTGGCAAATGAATCTCAGAACAACATTTAACCTGCTTCCTTGTGGGTTGAAGAATCTTTAAAGAGAGACAACCACCAAACTCATGTTAAGTAGATCCATACAACATTGAGAACACACATTTTTGAAGGCCATCTTTTTTTTTTTTAAAGGAAACGTATGAAGAAAGCAAAGTTATGATAAAAAGACCACAGTAAAAACACGAACATATGAATCAACATTCAAGTCAATTCCCAATCTGACTATAAGAACATCTATATTCAAAATATACTATCAAACTAATTTTCTTTTAGAGAAAGAGTCAAAGCAGTTCTCTTCTCTTCCCACCATCTACTAGGAAAAAAAGTAAGAAGCAGCCATCTGTGGAAGCCCCTGGTACATCTCTGCGGGTTTGACCCCTCCTGAGTGTGGGTGGGGGAGGTGGCTGGCCCACCACTGGTGAAGTCAGCCATGCAGGGGAGACTAGGAAATGAGCACTGGGTGGGAAGCCCATCTGGGGACCCACAAGCAGGTCTGCAGTGCTAAGGAGGGAAAAAAGGATGTCTTCTCCCAAGCGATCCACTTTGGCAATCTTGTTTTTGTAAGATCGCAGGAGGGTTTAGAAAATCACAGCTCCACGCTTCCAGGCCTCTTACATAACCATGTTCCTCAGGGGCACAGTGAGATGCCTTTTGAGAAAACAAAGCTGAACCCCAATAAACATTTGATCCTTGAGGAAGGGCAAGCATTTCCAAGCTCCAGGGTTAGGAGCCACATCTAAACCATCTCCAGAGAAAGGCACAAGTTTGAAAGCAGATGTAGGTGTTGGAGAGGAAGCAGGAATGTGCTTGAGGGGGTGGGGGGCTTTTTTGTCCCAGCGCAAGGCAGTCCTGTTGTTTAGCACAGTGGAGGCTCCCTGGCGTGTGACGTTAGGGGGATGTGGCCTTGGGACGCCGGATGTCCTCCGCAGACTCCTGAGGGCTGCATGCTCTACCTGCTGTCCTGAACTCAGATGCAATTCGCCTCGACGGCCAATGGCGCCGCGGTGCGAGTGCAGGCTCCTCATTCATGGGGTGATGAGACGTTCCCTTTTCCTGCTCTGTGGGCAAGTCTTTTGCTTCTCCCTAGGTGGCCCAGTTGCCTTCACTGGTGTGCATAAGGACGGGGAGGAAATGGGGTTCCACTGACTCAAGAAGAACTGGAGCTTTAAGAAGAACTCAAGGGTCGTGCTCGTGACCATTTTAACACTTCACGTCTACAGGTCTGTCTCTTCCCTCACCTGTCTGGGGCTGCTGGGACCCCCAAATGCTCAAGGACAGTTATTAAGAGAAGCAATCAATGCAACTGCTTTGCTTAGAAATACCTTTATTTTATAAAGCCACAGATCAATCTGTAAAGTTTTTTTTTTTTAAACCACACTTATAAAAAAGATGTTGACAATTCTTAGGAAAAAAAAGCTGAAAATGTTTCTTATTAAGTCAGGGTTACACAAAGATTATATTTATAATATATATTTGTATATTTATAATTTAGAGACGAAAGGTAGGGAACAGCAAAGCGAGGGCTGCTGCGGTTAGATCTCTGATACTTGATCATTTCCCACAAACAGTGTTTCTTGGCAGAAGGGGTTGACGAGGACCATCCCAGTGTCTCTGTAGTCACCATTGGCTGGGGATCGGGGTTCCGAGAGCTGGTCCTGGGAACAGGGAGGGAGGAGATAGTATGTACTTGGAGGGTTCAGGTGGTGGCCATTCATAAAGAAAGACACACACAAGGACATCCATTTCCACATGAGATTGCTTGGTAAACATTTTCATCGTCTTCACTGCCAATGCTGAAGTGCAGAGCCCTCTCTGTTCTTCCTTCAGATTTTTATAGAAGATTTCCTGCTCTCTGAATGACTCCCAGCTCAGGTTGCCAGAGACGGCATTGCTCTCCGTGTAGGAGTCTGAGAGGGCTTGCCGGGCATGACACATAGCACATGGCTTACTGCCCTCATGGGCAAAACTGGGTCTGTGTGGGCCCCGGACTCTCATTCCTGCCTCCTTCTCACAGCTTTCTGGGAGACCTGGAGGCTTTTCCTCCCTGCACTTTCACACCCTAAAATTCTCACCTCTTTCCTCTCCCAGCACCCGCCTGTCTGAGCCTTTAAGGGCTCATTCCTCCCCCTCCTGAGTCCTCCCAGAGCCTGGTCAGAATTACTGCCCCATTTCTTGTAGCATTAGATGTCCTGAGGTGAAGAGATAATGAGTCTCTACATGACAGTAGGTGGTTAGTGAAAAATTCAGTCTGTCTACACAGTCCCAGAAATGGAAAAGCCTAGAGATAAGCAATTCACTGATCAGGTCTTCTGAACAGTTTTGGCTTCAATGAACAAGGGTTGCAAGCATTTGTGGTCCACTAGACATCTGTACTCAGGGTCAGGCCCAGGGATTAATTCAGGGGAAAAATTAGCTTGTTCCAATTCTAAAAAACGGATGTCTCAGAACCTGTAGGCTACTTCAGGACAAAGACTCAGTAATATGCCGAGGTAGAACTGGCTTAGGCCAGACTTGCTTAGATGTCTTCACTTAAAGAAGATATGATTAATTCTCTGAAGTTTATTTTAAGCAAAACATGTATAATTTTGGGGGGAGTACATATTGTCTTATGGAAAATAAGGAGAGAGAGGAAGAAAGGCCATTTGTTGGGGAAATGCCTTTTCAGAAGATAAAAATTTTCTTCAATGACTGGAATTGACTGAGTGTCCATCTGAGAGGTAGACACGGGGTCAGCCCTCTGAGTAAGGAAAACAGGGCATCCCCTTTTTCCACTTGGCTTTAGGTTGAGCTGTGGAGGGAAATTTTGTGGCCAAGATCTGGTGTGTCATTTTACAGTTCTTACAAAGCAAGTGTTCACCAAGGGTGAACTGTGTGGATACTTCCCACAGTGTGAAAGAGAAATTTACTTAGAAAATAACAGACAAGAAAAAAGAAAAAAGAGGAGGAACGGCTGGAAGAGGGGGAAAAAAGGTATGGAAAAATTTCCAGGCACATTTTGAGCATTACAATTTTGCCTGTACAGCCTGGAATTGTGTTTTGCTGCTTTCATCAACCCAGACGGGGAGCAGGGCACCAGAGAAACTTGCTTAGGCAAAGCACTTGGCAGCCACCAAAGCTGGCAGCTACACAGCAGGCTGTGAGTGCAGCCTCAGGCTGTGGTGTGCAGGGCAGATGCCCTGTGACCACATCACCGTGCTATGGGGGGTCTGCAGGGCCTGCGTATACCCAGGGAGTTGGAACAAATTGTAACATTACTCTAAATAAAGCAGAATGACGGCAACTGACCTGCTGGGAGGGAAAGAGTGATAAAACCCATTCTGAAGCCAAACTGACCTTCCTGTTGCTGGTTTTCTTGCAATCTCCTGACCTGGGATGGTGACTATGGCAGGGGTGGGTTGGGTGGATGGGTGGGGCAGCCTCTACTAGAACCTCTGGCTTTTGTCTGATGGCAGCCCCAGTGCTCTGGGTTGGAATGACTAACTGGGATGCTGCATAAGCACGGCCTTTTCTATAGTAAGCTCACAGACACTGTCCTTTGGCTTTGGTTTTCATTTACCAGTTTGCAAAGAGAATATGAGAAATTTAGAGTTCAGAGATTCAGAGCCTACACTCAAAATGTGGCCAGCCCCTTTGCCAACTTACCCATTTTTTCACTCACTAGAATAGTTCTCATGAACACTTTAAAAAAAATTAACATATATTATTTATTGCAGAGCTACAGGTCTGTGATTCATCAGTTATTACATAATTTGTAGCACATACCCTCCCCAGTGTCTATCACCCAGTCACCGCATCCCTCCCACACTTATCTCCTCCAGCAACCCTCAGTTTGTTTCCTGAGATTGAGTCTCTTATGGTTTATCTCCCTCTCTGGTTTTGTCTTGTTTGATTTTTCCCTCCCTTCCCTTATGATCCTCTGTCTTGTTTCTCAAATTCATCCTATCAGATCACATGATAATTGTCTTTCTCTGATTGACTTATTTTGCTTAGCATAATAGCCTCTAGTTCCATCCATGTCATCGCAAATGGCAAGATTTCCTTTTTGTTGTTGGCAGCATAATATTCCATTATATATATGTGTATGTGTGTGTGTGTGTGTGTGTGTATACACACACACACACACACTTTTTTAAATCCACTCATCTGTCAATGGACATCTAGGCTCTTTCCATAGTTGGGCTACTGGGGACATTGCTGCTATAAACAAGGGGGTACACGTGCCCCTTCGGATCACTACGTTTGTATCTTTAGGGTAAATGCCCAGTAGTGCAATTACTGGGTCGTAGGGTAGCTCTATTTTCAACTTTTTGAGGAATCTCCATACTGTTTTCCAGAGTGGTTGCACCAACTTGCATTCCCACTAACAGTGTAGGAAGGTTCTCCTTTCTCTGAATCCTTGCCAACATCTGTCATTTCAGGAACATTTCTCAAAGCATTTTTATTTTTTATTGAAGTATAGTTGACATACAATATTATATTAGTTTCAGGGTTGTGACAAAGTGATTTGACAATTATGTACATTATGAAATGCTCACCACAATAAGTGTAGTTACTAATTTTGCTATGCAAGATGTACACTGACCACACTAAAGGTCAATGCTTTCATGAAGCCTGTTGCTCTGCCCTTTGGGTCAACATTTTTATTGAGCTTCCACTGCGTGTTAGGCTTTGGGCTGGGTGATGAGTCAATCGTGAATAAAACTTATGGCTCATTCATGTGATAAACATTTACCAAGTACCTACCATGTTCTGGGCACTGTTCTAGGTGCTAGGGATAGAGCAGTGAGAACAAACTTCTGCCCTCAGGCAGCTTGTACTCTGTGAAGAGACAGATAATGGGCCTGTCAACAGAGAATGATGCAGTGTCAGGTGGTGAGAAGTGCTCTGAAGAAAAATAAAGTAGAAAAGAAGATAGAAAACCATGGGGTGGAGGTGGGCTTCTACTCTGTATAGAGAAGTCAGGGAAAGTTTCCCTGAAGATGCAGCACCGGAAAAGAGACCTGAAGGAAGTGAGGGATGGAACCAGGAAAAGAGCATTTTACACAGGTGCAAGAGAAATCTTGTGTTTTTGGAAAGACTGTGTTGAGGAAGAGCCAAAGGCTGGTGTGGCTCAAGTGTGTGGTCAGTGGGAGGTCTGGCAGGAGGGGGCCAGGGAGGTGGGCAGGGCCAGCCTGTGACGGGTCTGGTAAGAAGAATCTGGATTTTGTTCAAAGTGTGAAGAGGAGCCATTTGAGGGTTGGGAGACATGGCAGACACGGACTCCTTCCTTGAGAAGATCATCTGGCTACTGTGTGGAGGACAGGAGGCAAGATGGTAGCAGAGACCTTGTTTTCAGAAGTTACCATAGCAATCCATGGTTTGACGGAGGCAGCAATGTGGGTGGTGAGAAGTACTCCTGTATCGGAAGAACCAAGAGGATCTGCTGATAGACTGGGTGTGCAGTGTGTGAGAGGAGAAGGTGGCTGGCAATGCCATTTATGTAATGAGAAACACCAGGGAACTTCTGGGTGTTTGGGTGGGGAGGGGAAGTCAGCAGTTCAATCTTGGGAATGTTGAATTTGAGATGCCCATGAGACATGCACAGCAGTAGCTGGGTACATGAGTCTGAGTGCAGGGGAAACGTCAAGATCAGAGGTGGAAACTGCAAGTCAACGGTGCAGAGATAATATTTAAAGTCATGGAACTAAGTAGAGAGAAGAGAAGCAGTGGGAAGGCTGAACCCGGGCACTGCAGTGATTAGAAGCTGGCCAAAGGCCTGGGAGCCAGTGATGGAGACTGAGAAGGAGCTGCTGAAAGGTGGAGGAGAGCCAGGACAGGCTGGGGTGAGGACAGAAACTTTCTGAGGAGGAAATGACTGACGGTGCTGATGCTGCTGGTAGATTGAGGAAGAGGAATGTTTAGAACTGACTCCTGGGTTTTACAGTGTGGAAGCAACGGGGTATTCTAGCTGGGGAATGAAATATTAAACTAATATCAGGTCAGCAGCTACATCCTTACAACTCTGGTAAGTGCCATGATGGAAAAAGCATAAGGAGCTGAGACCATATGTTAGGAGAGCAGAGCCCAGCGTGGCAGGTCACGGAAGCTCTCTCTGAGGAAGTGACAGTTAGACTGGGCCTGAACAATGGGTAGGAGTTACTGAGATGAACAAAGGAAGGGGCGCTGAGGAGGGACAGAACACATCCCAGTAGAAGGAACAGTCATGCACAGCCCCAGAATGGGGTGTAACTTGGTGTTATAAAGAAATGAAAAGAAATCCAGGGTGGCTGAGCTCAGCAGATGAGATAGAGAGTGGCATGATGTGAGGCTGAATGGTTGGGCCAGGGCCAGGTCCACCGCATGGGCCCTTCTGAAGACTGTGAATTTTAACTTAAGAGCATCAGGAAGCTACTAAAGGATTCTGAGTCTGGGAGTGATGTGATCACATTTATGTTTATAAAAGCCCACCCTGGATGCTGTGGGGGATGGATCCGCAGGGGAAGAAGGGACTGTCTCCAGAACTCTTTGCAGCTCTCACTGCTTTTACTCAGATGTCTGCCATTTATCGCCCGGGCCATCACGATTGCCTTCTAGCTGGCCTTCTTACTTTGAGTCTGTCTTCCCACCTGTCCTCCCATCCATTCATTCATCCATTAAACCACCCTACCTCTCCTTCCTAGCTGTTCACCAAGCACGTATAGAGGACCTTCACCAGGTCATCAGCACAAGCTTTTTAAAACCAGGTCACACAAAGCTCAAAACTTTCAGTGACCCTCCACTGCCCAAGACGGAAGTAACACTCCATTCAAGCCTATTCAAGCCCATGCCTAATCAATCTACCTTTCCTGCTGTGCCCTGGCCTCTGCCCCCACCTGTATGAGAGGGGAAGGAGCACCTGTCAAAGCCTAGTTCTCTCACTGGCCAGATGGGTATTTGGGGCAATATTTCCTGACCCAACCTATTCTGTTCTTCCATGACATGCTGTGTGCGGCCCACATTCCCACCTTTATTCAGGTTACTTCCTTCGTTGGAATACCTGTCAAAATCCATTTATCCTTCCTAACCCCCCTGCAAAGGCTTTCTTCTCCTAGATTTCTACAGCCCTCCACCAACTCTTCTTGTATCTCCCCTAGTTTGTCCGCTTTTGAATGATGCTTGGGGCTTAGACCTCAGCCACATCTTGGAATCTGGGCCCCAAGCTCTCATCTTCCTAATCCCCAGAGACTGCCTGCCACAAAATGGGTTCTCAACGAATACTTATTGAATTGTTCCCAGCAGCCCAGGGGTCTCAAGAACAGGGCTTCCCGAACTTTAACATGTATAGAAAGCACCTGGGAAGTCTTGCTAAAATACAGATTGATTCAGCAGGGCTGGTGTGGGGCCTGTAGTTTCCTGGGTGCGGCTGCTACTGGTCTATGGACCATCCTTTGCGGACAAGACACTAAGAAGCAAGTAGATGCTCTGTGGGTTACTCTGCAGCCTGTGCTATTCCCTGTGCTGGGGCCGGACCTTCCAGGGGCACCTCATGGTTTGGGGCTTGTTACCTCAGAGGTTTCAAGGGACTGGATCTCCCTTGGTAACTCCACAGCATGCTTGTTGAAGTAGTCCATGGTGATGGCATTGTTCCAGTAGCTCAGGTTGTTCTCTGGATTGGCCGTCTTTTTCTTCCTCCTCAGGCAGCACACTGTCAGCAAGACAGCTGTAGAAAGAGTCCAAGTTAGAGACGGGGGAGGGAGACAAGCATGACGCCAGCATTGCTGAGTGACAGAAGCAAGTCTCCAGGTGAATTTGTGGTGGCCATATATTCAGCCACTTACCCCATTTGTTAATTTGTTTGTTGGTTCAACAACTATCTACGCACATTGAGTGCCAACTTCAGGCCAGGTTCCGGGAGAGAGGGAGTGAAAAAAAAGACAAGGCTGCCCTGTGTCATAAACATCCCTCCTAGTTTGTGTATGGAGGAGCACAAGAGGGTCACATGATATAACAAACTAAACAAATATAAGGTAAATTCAGACAGCAATAATTGTTCAAAGAAAATAAAATAGGGTGAAGTGAGGGAGCCCATGGAGAGGAGTTGAGGAGAGAATGCTTTAGGGTGATCATGAAAGGCTTTCCTCAATGTGTGATCCTATCTGTCCAATCTCTGAGATTTATGGAGCCCCAGGGAGGAATGAGTATATTTGGATGTTGTGAATGAACAGGTATGTGAACAGAGGGGCTTCCGCTTGCCAAGAGGAAAGGCTTCTGAGGTTGGGGAGGTAAGGTGGCCTGTCCAGGCTCACACAGTGCTGTAATGGATGTAAAGGATGTAAAGGATGACAGCAGCCTTCTTGGGGAGAAGCCAGGAAATGAAGATTGGGCATTTCCCTGCCAGGATTACCATCATCATAGCCTGTGGGGTGGCCGAAACTCCAGGCCAGGGGTGGGCAGGGCTGCAGTCAACATCTTGGAGGTGAAGACCATCTGTGCTGGGGAGAGGGGATCCCAGATCCGGCAGTTCAGAGGCTGGCGCCGTCATGGCAATGACCACCAGGGGGCAGCAGAGGGCCAGCTCTGTCCAAGACAGCCTGAGGATTTGGCCAGCATCAAGGGGCCTGTACATGTCAGGGTTTGGGGTATCTGCTAAAGTTGGCATCCATATAGGCTGAGACCTCAGGGTCCACCGCTTTCAGTCCCTGTGGGATAACAGGATTTCTGTAGCTCTCTTCTCAGCTGCTGGCCTTGCTGACATCTCAACCTGAAAAGACCTCCAGGCAAGGGCAAGAGATTGGGCAAGTTTCTATTGATCTGATCTGCTTTGATCAGAAAGAATTCCCATTTGCTCACTACTTTTCTAGGTACCCTTAAAAAAGTTTTAAAGATATAAAGGACATTTCTGAATGTCTGAGCTAAAAGAAATTTCAGACTGGCTGGTATAGACTTTAAAATATTGAAAAATTTCCAAACTCAAGCTCTCTTTTTTTCTTTTCTCCCTTCCTTCCAAAGAAAGACATGATTGAAGGATGAATGGGGGTGAGGTGGGGGAGCTGTAGAGCTCAGTCTGAAAATGCGAATGTAGGGCATCTCCTTACTCTACAGATGAGCAGACTGGTCCAAAGCATCCCGCTGACTTGCCGCAGGTCACAGGTCTGTGAATGGCAGGGCTGGAGCAAGGCCCCAGGTCCTGTCTCCCCTTTCTGGTACCTTTATTCTTCACTGTCACTACCTTTCCATCCTGTTCCGGGAACTGGGATGGTGAAACGGCCTGGGGGAATTCAAACTGGTGAAACAGAAGCCATAAAGCTACTAACCTGTGTTGGGACAGGTTGCAGAGTCTAGGTCCTCTGACCCCCAGTCCAGTGCTCCCTCAAGCCCACACTGCCCCTGGCTCCAGAGCCAGGACGCAGGACCAGGACTCTGCCTTGTGGGAAGAGCTGGCCCTGTTGCAGGATGGTCTGGGCGTTGGATCAGGGAGCTCTGTTCCGAGTTTTCTCCCCTCAAATGTTGTTCGTGCTTCAGGCCCAATTGTTTCTCTCAGGGGATTCCCAGTGCCTCTCAAGTGCTCTTTCATTTACAATAGAAGCTGGCCTGGCCACAGAAAGAACTTGGGCATGGAGTCTAAAAGGCCTGGGTTCAAGTCTGACTCTGCTGCGTGTTACATTAGGTAAGTCACTTCCGCACACTTGACCACTGTGGACTCACAGGGCTGTAATGGGAGCTAGAGGTCATGAATGCGAAATGCTGAGCACACTGCCTGACGCACAGTCAGTACTTATGTAATGGAGTTTTCTTTTTGTTTTTCCAGCACCCTCCACAAGAGCAAGAAAAACTGGGCTATATGACTATTGAGTGGCTCAAGGCCAAGGGACCACCTGTGATTTAGAACTTTCATTATTTTGCTAGCCTGACCTTTCATCCAAGAAGAAGTACAATTCAGACTTAAGGAGTTGCTAATATATGTCCAGCGCTGACCTAGGCACTTTACAGTCTGATTTAACCCACAAAATAGCTCTCAGGAATGTACTGTTACTCTTCCTCTTTGCAGAAGAGGCAAATGAAGCTCATGGAAGTTAACAAAATTGATCTTGATCACTCAGGTAATTAATGGAACTTGACCTGGGTCTCTGTGACCCTCAGGGAAATGCTTGTTGTCTTATATTGCCCTGAACACTGCAGGGAACACATCTGAGGCATGGGGAAGCACTTTGTAAATGATACAACTCTGTGCAAACACAAGCCCATGCTGTCATCTGCCTTTTTTTTTTTTTTTTTTTAAGAGAGAGAGAAGGAGGCAGAGAGAGTGTGAGCAGGGAGGGGGAGAGGGAGGAGAGAGAATCCCAACTGGACAGCACACTCAGGGCTTGATCTCATGACCCTGAGATCATGACCCAAGCTGAAATCAAGGGTCAGATGCTTAACCGACTGAGCCACCCAGATACCCCTGGCATCTGCCTCTTGAAGGCCCTGAGCTAACACAGTGGATATTAATCCTATTTTTATAGGCGAGAAAACACTGGGCCAATGGTTAAGTAACGTGTCCAAGCCCCACAGGTGACTGGCAGGAGAGGTGCTGTGACATATTTGATTCCACGAGCCAAGTCTTTCTATTATACCGGGCTTCTCCAGGGATTTATGCAGGTTTAATGTTTAAAAAAGGTTAGAAGACAAGGAGCTGTCACATATTTCAGTCTGGCTCCTTCACTTTGAAGACGAGAAAGCGGACATTCTGGAAGGGAAGATTGGTCCAGTGGTGCCAGCCTGAGGGACCAGCCTAGCTTGTGGACAATCACTTCCTTTCTTTGGGGGTTCGGGCAGGAGGCTCAGGGAGGCCTCAGGGTACGGAAGGATGCCAGGCTGGACATGAGGCTATAGACGTGGGGAAACCAGGTTTGGGGGCTTACGGTCAGCTCCCCATCCTGGTGGGTGAGAGTAGAAGGCTCCAAGCAGGGGGTGCTGGTTGGAAAGCACAGAGAAGAGGTGTGAGAGCATGGCACTCTGGTCCAGCTGAGGTGACAGCCCCTGGACAACGCCGCCTGGCCCTGGGGCCACTCCACATCCCCCTTGCTTCAGTTAGCTCACAAGCCCCAAGGAGACACACTTCCTTCCACCCTCCTGGTCACACTTCCTTCCCATTCCAATTTATTCTACTCTTTTCATGGAAAGAGTAACTCTGACCCATGTTTTCTTATGTAATAACTACAAAGTCATTTTGGACCTGTAAGAGATACATTTATCTAATGGCATTCACCACCAATCTGGAACGAAGCCAGAATGCTCTGGGGTGCAGTGCACATGGACCCTCACACATCTGGGGCAGAGAGAGGTATTACTCTGTTTCAGCCAGGCTCAACCTAGATTGGTGGTGAAAAACACCTGCAGCTGGTCTGGTTCCTGTTCTCACCATCCATAAAGCCTTTCATCTTTCTCAGGGAGGCAGGGTGAAGACATTCTTGAGGATGGATTTGGTATGTGCCACAGAACTGACCTCCTGATGAAAGCCCAGAGCACTGACTGGGGTGTGTGAGGATCAATTCAGTGCCAGGCCCAGAGGGTTCTAAAAGAAGGTGGTGGGCTCTTTGCATCCTGATGGTGGCAGCAGAGACCAGCTCAAGAGCCACATGGCATCTCTGCCCTAGCCAAATGTGGCCTGGATCCAATCAATTTTGGTTTTCAGCACATCTGAACCCCTGTGTGGCTGTCTCTGGCATGGCTCAGGAGACAAAGCATTTCTCAGTCCTTGCACATACATCTTTCCAGCCATTGGGTAGAGCTTACGATCTGGAAGGGTGGGTGGAACTGATGCCAGCCCTTTTGGGCAGCCTGAGATTTGCTGTGATAACCTCCTGTCTCCGACAGAAGCAGGGGATTCAACCACCCGCCTAGCAACTCTGGCCTCCTGAAATCTGGTTTCTGGTACATGGAGGAAAGCAGGGACAAGATCAGGGCTGGTCTGAAAAGCCAGATGTGAGGAAATCTATGCATGCACTTTGCTACTAACCCAGACTGCCTGAAATATATGGCAAACTGGCAGTGAAGACCCTTCTTGGAGGGCAGTAGAGTGAGCTTTAGGATAAATGCAGCTGCTGGAAGAGGTCTGCTTATCTGATGACTGGAGTGGGGTGAGGCTATGAAATCAGCCTGGATATTTACTCATCTGTGCTTCGAAAGAGCACGGTATTTTGAAGCTGGACAAAATGTCCAGCTTTGATGTCCCTTGCATCAGGGTCTTCACCGGGCCCCAACAGGATGGTCCCACAGGAATTGGGGCATGACTAAGGATAGGGAACTCTCTGTGGAGGCAGCTAGGACTAAGGCAGGGATCTTGGCAAGTAGGGCTTAAGGGAGCCTCCCAAGTGCACACTGGGAATTCAAGACAGATGCTGAAGGACATGGAGTCTGTGGTTCCAAGGGGCTGTGAGAGTCCACTTTGAACCAAGGTTCATAGCTTCCTTTACAAAGTAGTACTTTCTACTCCAGCATCCGAAGGCTCTTTCAGAGTGCCGGGAGCATTCTCTATGTGCAGTTTCAGGCTGTGTCCTTGTTTCTGTCTTGGCTGACATTATTATGCATGGTTTAGGCAGCCCAGGGGTTTTCTGACTTTGCAGTAAGATCTAATTTCAAACTCACACATGGCAAAAAGGGCTGTAGAAGTCTTGTTAGAACTGTAAAACAGGTGGGTGTGGCCCGTGGGGTGAGGCCTAGATCTAATCTGTGCTGTCCAGCTCAGGTAAAGAGAAAGGCCCAGGTGGGGAGAGGGCTCTGGGAGCTGGGGGAGGCAGCCACATCAGATATCTCAATTCCCTAATGCTTGGCATAGTGCCTGGCACACAAGGGGCACTTGGGAAATATTGTGTTGAATCACAACAGATTCCACTACCAGATCTGAGAGGACTTATGTGATTGGGACCCTGGGCAGGTCAGTTCACCTGAAGACTTAGTCCCTGCCTATAAGGTATGTTCCTTGCATAGCATGTTTATTATGTTTTTTATTCCTTTGATTAGTCTGTTTTACAGACGGCTTGGTTAAAAATAATGGGAACTCACTTTGTAAACTAAAGCTTCTAGAGACACTTAAAGAATAAAAAATTTAAAAAATGGTCTCTAATGTGGTTACTTCTCAAATATGACTATTATTAATAATTTATTGGCTAATAGAACTACATTTTCTCATTATCATTCTTCTGTTTTAGAAGTGGACAATCACAGTTTTAAGCATTCATGTGTGTTTCCATGAGAGACAATAAAGGCACTTAATGAAAGAATAAAATATGCAACCTGCAAACATTTTCACTTTTCCTAAATTGGGTCCTTGAGCAGAAGTAGGTTACCCACCTTTGACATGGAAAGTTTGCTTTGCTTTTCAACTAGAAGGGAACAAAAAGCTGGGAGAGGTCACTTCTGAAAAGAATCCAGAATCTAGATTTAAAAAGATCTTGTTGGTACAACGCCAAGTAGAAATTATGCTCATGTTAAAGGCATATACCTCCTGCACTAATGTTCAAATGACCCATGGCATGAGGAAAGGCTGGGAGAGCAGCTCAACAGCCTCCTCTGTGGAAAGTTTCTGGCGCTTCATTCTTATTGAGATCAGGATGAGCCCATGGTGTGATGTGACAGTTAGTATAACGGACAGAACTAATATCAGTTTTGGCTTCCTGAGTGTGACTGAAGTGTCCAGAACAAAGGAAACACCACCTGCTCTCCTCTGTCATGGCTGGCCATGTGGAACACTATGCTCCCTACTGGGAGAGCAGGGCTAAACTTGTGGTCATCTGGAGCGGCAAATGATGGGGTAGGGCCAGGGATTTGTGAGATTTGAAGGAATCGGGATGAGCGGCTTAGAAAAGGAAAAGCTGGGGCGCCTGGGTGGCTCAGTGGATTAAGCCCCTGCCTTCGGCTCAGGTCATGATCTCAGGGTTCTGGGATCGAGCCCCGCATCGGGCTCTCTGCTCTGCAGGGAGCCTGCTTCCTCTTCTCTCTCTGCCTGCCTCTCTGCCTACTTGTGATCTCTCTCTCTGTCAAATAAATAAATAAAATCTTTAAAAAAAAAAAAAGAAAGAAAAGGAAAAGCTGTCTTTGAGCACCATTTCAATTGTTTCAGGAATTGGTAGATAGACTGATTTTGTATGGTTTCAGAGGGCATGGCTTAGGACCACAGAGTGAAAATTACAAAGAGACAAATGTCAGGCTTCCAGGAGAGCTGGGTAACAACCTGAGGGAGTCAAAGGAGAATGGGCTGTCCAATGACTGAGGAGCACAGGGGGTTTCCTCCCCTCTGGAAGGGTTCCGAAGGAGGCCAGCCAATAACCGTGGAGGGGTGGGGGAAGCTAAAATTAGTGAGGATTCTTGTGAGTTTATTAGAGAAACTCTAAGAATCTAGGATCAAGTGCATGGGAAGACATAAAGGAAGCCCCAATATTCTGAGTGATTAAATCAGGTACTTTGTGGCAAGGTTAGGGGGAAGGATCTCTCAAATTCTCATTAAAGGAGTGACAGGTAGCAGCACGGAGGTGCTGGTGGCCTGGGAGAGCCCTTCTCCACCAGCACCAGTGGAAGCAATGCAGTCCACACTGCATCCAGCTCACACCATCCATGAACAAATAAAACTGTGGAAGAGGGAGAAAATAGCTAAATTCATGTGTAACTCTCAGGCTCTCAGTTTAGCTAAAGGAACTGCTGCTTTTGCTAAGGCTAATAGAAATTCCTGCAAGATCAAAGCCTCCTCTCCTTTTTTGGAGAAAGAGAGAAAGAGCAGGAGGAGAAGATATGAGGGAGAGGAGGAAAGATAGGCAGAAAGATGGATGTGAAGTGGGAGAGGAAGGTGAGGGCTCTACTACTTGCAGGCTGTATGTTTAGAAGTGCCAATGTTCCCCTATGGTGTCCGGGTGCCATGTCACAGTAGCCATTAGCAGGCTGCCCTTGAGGGTGAGTGTGGCAGGATGGTGTCATGACAAGAGCACTGGGCAGGAAGTTGGTGACCCTCTATCCCAGGCCTATCCCTCACTTAACTTCAGGCTCCTGGGTGAGCCATGGCACCTCTCCAGCTTGGTGTTTCTTTCTGCACAATTCAGAGCTTGACTGGACTACTTGGAAGGTTCTCCCCCACTCCTGGGAGCTCTTTTCTTTTATCACGAGTGGGCATCTGATCCATGGCCTGGCATAGCTAAGGACCAGGGGTAGGGATAAGCCATGATTTGTGTCCTGCCACCTAGTTTCCTACAATTCTGGGAAGTTTTGCCACCTGTTTGGTAGGCACTTCCCAGCTCTGGGGCAAAGGATCTCTGGGAACAGACAAGTTGATGTGATAGAGGGAGAGGAGGGAAAAGGGGAGGAGTAAGGAGAAGGTGAGGCACTTACAGCAGGAGGAGATGGGCACGCTGATGGCCAGGATCACCCAGGCGATGTCCATCTTGCTCAGGCAGATGGTGGCTCTGTGCTGGGGTTTGTCCCCTTCGGCCACATGGGATATATTCCCTGCTGTTCCAGGCTTCCAGGTCCCGGCAGGGACTAGGCGGTTGAGGAAGTTTCCTGTGGCTGTGGACACCACTGTGGAGAGAGGACTGGGCACCCTGTTGGTCATGGTGGGGGTGGTTGCAGCCTCCTCCTTGGCTTGGGAAACAGTGCTTTCTGAGCCCCTGGTGGGGTGGGCTGGGGCCTGCGAGGTTGAAGATGTTCCCTGAGGGGTCCCCTTGGAAGGGGCTGAGACACTGGCATTGAAGGCAGCCTGGGTGGGCCCCGCGGTGGCTGTGAAGACCCCAGAGCTGGTAGATGGAGGTCTGTTGATGCCGGGGGTGACAGTAAGCCAGGAGTCACTGTGGCTGGGGCCATCCTGTGGGTCACCGCGGGGGTGCTGAGAAGGCACTGGGGCAGGTTGTGGACTGGCAGGGGCACCTGAGGCTACTGTGGTGTCCGGCTCCCCTCCTTGGCTGGTGAAGGTGGAACCACCCCCCTGGTCTGCTCTGCTAAGGCCTGGCTTGTCCTCTGCAGGCATCAGGGGGGTGGTGGGTGGTGCCCACGAGGTCCTGCTGGGCGCCATGGTTGTGGCCACTGTCTGGAGTTGTGGCAAGGAAGAATAACCCCAGAGTGGGTTCCTGGGAGTGAGGGTGGACAGGTCAGGTTCTATAGACTCTGTAAAGTTGCCTTTGTAGATCTGAAAGATTTTCCCCAGGGGCCGCTTCTGCCCTAGATGTGTGGAGCTCTGATTTCGTCCCCGCTGGCCTTCCTTCTTCCCAGAGTGGCCACTGGGTGCGGGCAGGACAGAGCGTGATGAACTGCTGGTCCCCTTTCGGGAAGAGCCTGGGGGCCTGGGAGGTCTGCGCGTGGTAGCCCGGGTAGGTGCTATGGTGGGACGGCTGGTGGCTCCCGTTGGCTTTGTCAGCAGGATGGTGGCCATAGCTTCCCCCTGGGGATGGCCCTCTGAGTGGGAGGATGTGGTTGCCATGGCAGCAGGAAGGGGCCCTGTGGTTAGGGGGCCTTCAGAATGTGGGCTGGTTGCTGTCACCATGATGGTGGAGACGGTGTTTGTAGGAGGGCGTCCATCTGGATGGGGCGTTGTCATTGCCATGGGAGCCGCAGCCTGTGAGGAGGATCCATCGGGATGGGGGGTCGGTGAGCCCACAGAAGTGGGGGCAGTTGCCATGGAAGAATGTCTGGTAGAGCTGAGGGTCGCTGTCACCATGGTGTCTGGGGTGGAGCCTGAGGGGAGGACCTGAAGAGATTCTCTGGGAGATGGTTCCTGGGTGGCAAATACCAGTGCTTCGGTCAGTGCCAAGATCAGGAGGAAGCCTTGAGAGGAAGACAGAGAGAAGAGGTGAAATACCTGGGGAGTTGCTCAGAGCCTGGACCTTCCTTACCCATGAACCTGTGGTGCTCTGGGAGCTAAAGGGAACACTGGGAGCATTCCGGAGGTCCGCACTGCCACCCTGACCCCCAAGAGCAGCTTCTCAGAACAGGCTGGGCTGGGTGTGGGAAGGATTATGGCCTCCGAATGCCTGCTGCCCTTCTGCAGCCAGGGAGTGGTCAAGGCCAGGTTGATCAGAGGGAGGCTGGCAGCTCTGTGTAAGCCAGCCTGAGTCAAATGTGGAAGGCTTCTGTGGGCAGAGCTGACCAACTCTTATGCCTTTTCTGAATATTCCATTTATGGACTGGGCAAAGGCACAAATTGTCAGACATCTGTTTATTCAGTCCCATTCACTGGGCAAGTAAGGAGGGTCTCTATCCTCTCCTTGACATTGGAGGACACAAAAATGGACAAAGCAGTCTCTGAGTGACTCTTGAGCTCTGAGTGAGCGCAAACCAATCCACAAGCGATCCTAAAACAAGACAGAGAAATCTCAGTGCCATAGGTCAGTGATAGGCAGAAGGGGACAGAGGTCCAGTGGGTGACCAGATCTGGTGCCCACATAGCACTTAGCAGAGAGCTGGAAGAGAAGATGCACTCCAAGAACACCAGCTGGTTTTATGGTTGTCATTAATGTTAACTGCTTTTCCTGTGGCGCTCATGTGGCTGAACTCTCTGTGGAAAATCACTGGTGATGCCCAGCCTTTTGAGTAGGAGGACTTCTTTTGAGCATTAAAAGAAAATCATGAATTTTGCATGATGATCAGTGTGTATGCTTTTGGTTCATTGAGAAAATGTACAGGAACAAAACCCTATAAATTTAAAAATACTTCTAAATATATGTGGATTTATTAATCATAATAGCATATGTCAAACTTTACAAATAATACATCTCATATAAATGTGAGACATAGGATCTGTTCAGATCCTATGAAAACTGGCCACCCTGGTACAATACATGGACCATGGTACAATGGTACAATATATGGGCTGGGAAGCACTGGTCTCAACAGCTGATGGGTGGCCTGATCGATTTCTAAGGCCTAATTCTGACCTGTGAATTCCCCCTTTTTCTTATGAAGCCCTTCCTGGTTACTGTCAACGTCTTTTCTTCAGCTCTGCTAGCCACCCAGACAATGGTAGAGATCTGTCTCTACCTAGTAACTCTCTGGGAGCCTCCCTCCCCCACTAGATTCAAGCACTGAATGGCCAAAGCAGGGATCCTGGCAGTGATTTCTATATATCTGGGATGATCAGCAAAGCTGCTGACTGGGGAAGGCAGCAGCCCCGGTGAGCTTTCAGAAACAAAGAAGAGGAGATCATCTGGCATGCCTTTGAAACAGGCCCAGGGGGGCGCCTGGGTGGCTCAGTGGTTTAGGCCGCTGCCTTCGGCTCAGGTCATGATCTCAGGGTCCTGGGATCGAGTCCCGCATCGGGCTCTCTGCTCGGCAGGGAGCCTGCTTCCCTCTCACTCTCTCTGCCTGCCTCTCTGCCTACTTGTGATCTCTCTCTGTCAAATAAATAAATAAAATCTTAAAAAAAAAAAAAAAAAAAAGAAACAGGCCCAGGATTACTAGTGAAGCCACCTCTGTCTTGGGTGTGGGGTGGAGTCTGAGTGTGGACCAGCTCACCTCGCCTTGCATTTCTAAATTAGTGGGTGGAGGGAGGCGCCAAGGGAAAAAGATTGAGCAGACCGTAGCACACGCAGTCTCTAGGACCAACAATTTGTCCTAAGCAAACTATTTTTCCTAAACTTTCTTTGGTGATCTACACCATATATTAACAGTAAGCTCTGCTTATTCAAGTCAATCTTTTTTTTTTTTTTAAGATTTTATTTATTATTTGACAGAGAGAGATCACAAGTAGACAGAGAGGCAGGCAGAGAGAGAGAGAGGGAAGCAGGCTCCCTGCTGCGGGACTCGATCCCAGGACCCTGAGATCATGACCTGAGCCGAAGGCAGCGGCTTAACCCATTGAGCCACCCAGGTGCCCCTATTCAAGTCAATCTTAAAAACTGTTTTCTGAGCATCTGCTCTGGCCCAGTCTTTCATACTTTTTAATCCTCACAATCACTCAATGGGGTAGGAAATTGAGATCTCAGGCAGATTAACGAATGTGTTTAAAGTCCCATCATAGCTGAGGTATATGAAACCGAGCTGTATCTAAAATGCATGCTTTTCCTGGTCAGCCACCACTGATAATGCAGGAGGAGGAAGTTGTTGTGCTGCAATGCTCTGACTGGTTCAGTGTTATTCCAACCCCTCTCTTGCAGCCAAATACCACAGGGCAATCTGTTCTTACCGTTGGGAGTCTTAACCTCTGACGTTTTGAGAGACATTCTCTTATAAGCCTATGTTTTGCTCATGAGTCCCTTAGTTCAGTATAAGTGTTAAAGACTGAACTGTGTGTCCCCCAAATTCATTTGTTGAAGCTCTAACCTCTAGTACCTCAGAATGTCACTGTGTTTGGCAATAGGGCCTTTAAAGAGGTTATTAAGTCAAAATGAGGCCTTTAGGGTGGTCCCTAATCTAACCTGACAGGTGTCTTTATAAGAAGAGGAGATGAAGACACAGAGTGATACCAGAGATGCTTGGACACAGAGGAAAGGCCACCTGAGGACACGGTGATAAGGTGGTCATCTTCAAGTCAAAGGGAGAGGTCTCATCAGAAGCCAATCCTGTCAGTAACTTGATCTTGGTCTTCTAGCCTCCAGAACTGTGGGAAATAACTTTCTGTTGTTTAAGCACCCCCAGCCTGTGGTACTTTGTTATGCCAGCCTGAGCTAAGACAGATGTCTTACATTAGAGATCCCTCAGAAAAAGGAAAGGCAGAATTGTGTTCAGGTAGTATATTTTGGGAAATGATTTGAGGGGACGACCATGGTGGTCTGAGATGAGTCAAACAGAGAAAATCAATCTGAGGGCAGGTTATGAGTTGATCAAATATGATCCTCGTATTTGCTGGGGACCTCTGAGGGGTTGAACAGACTGCACCTCAAACTTTCTATGTAAGAGGAGCATTCACTTACCCAGCAGTTCTTGATGTGGGAAACAAAGGCAGAAGAAAAATTAAATTTCCTTACTACTTACAGCCCATTGACAAATCCTTGAAACAGGCAGTGACATTTCTCTAGGAACTCAGCTGCCTTGATGTTTATATTTTGCTAAGGGCAAGAGGCAATCTTATCCCAATCCCCCAGGATCCTGTAGGTCTTCTTTAACATATAAAAATTCCTTTGGAAACTTTGTCTCTATCCCCCAAGATACATGTTAGCAATCATCCTTCAAGCATATGGCCCACTGATATACATCTGAAGGGTCTCATGACTGAGTTTTTTCTAAACAGTAATAAACAACCTTTTCCTAACACTGGCTAGCCCCCTTAGGATCTTGGAAACCTTGTTTCCAAAATATCTTGGAGGCTGTGTCCCTGATGCCCAAGTATATAATGAGTCACCCATCACAACCCCAGTGCAGCTCTTTCTGCCCATGGGTCCTGTCCCTGTGCTTTAATAAAATCACCTTTCGCATCAAAAATGACTCAAGAATTCTTTCTTGGCTGTTGGCTCCAAACCCCACCACTTCCTACATCACTCCCATCTCCACTGGCTCAGGGTGCTGGTGCTCGTTCCTCCGTATTCCTTTCTTCTGCATGAGGCCCATGGCCAGTGTGGCTTAGTCAGAGAAGCCCCAGGCAAGGGGCTGTCAGGGTACGCCTGTGCCGAGCTGGTGGCTGCGGCAACAGCTGGAGTTAAAATTAAGGGCCCTTGGCTTCCTGGGCCAGAACATCAGATATGTGAGAGAAAATCAGAGACCAGAGACCAAGGACATGGAAATCTTTCGGCAGCAGCACTAAGGGCAGTGCAAAGCTTACAGACCCTGAAAGATCCCAGTGACAGGTGGGAGAGGAGCCACCCTGGCCTCCAGAAGAGCTTTTGCAGCACTCTAGAGGTAGAAGGGTTAACACATTGTAGTCTGTAAAATACTAGGGAAAGAAATGCTCTTGACTTTCTCACCAGAGCATTCCAGGGGCTAAAATCCTCCTAGCTGGGAAATATATGACTACAATCCTTCTTGCTTTAAGACTTACTGTGTAAATATTTGCCTTTGTTGTCCCCTTCTCCCTTTTTAAAATTAATTCCTTGAAGTTATTTTTCTTTCTAGGAAGACTGTTAAATTACCTCTCAGTCCTTCCTCTTTAGACTTTAGAGTAAACCTTTGTTTGCTACAATGAATGGGTATTGCCATCTGGGTGCCAAGAATTTCATTTGGAGGATGACATTTAGCGGTCATAGTAAGAGGGGCCCTAGAGGTAACTTAATCAAATTCCCTCATTTCACACAGGGGGCAATCGAAGGATCACTGACCATTGACAAATCCTTGTGTCCAAAAACACACAGCAGGTTGGGGGCACAGCCTGGACCACACCCACTATTTCAAAGCAACTTTTCATTTGTATTATAAAAATTGCTCGGATGTTGCACTGCACAAACACCTCCTTCAACCTCCACTGTCATTTTCACTAAGGAAATCAGACATGACTTTACCTCTCCTCTTTGACATAAAAGGTTAATAACTGAATGAAAAGGGGCATACTGTCACAATAACTCTGCAAGGCCTTCAACCTGGGCTTCCCCTAACAGATGCAAATTTTCATTCAAGTCCCTTTGTGTTGGCCTGCTACTCTTCTCCCCACAATCTGGGGCTATCGCCTCTTTGCATATAATTTGCATAGATTTGCATAATAGCCTCTGGAGGCTCTAATGCCAAATATGTGAGAGAGACTAAAACTAAAATTTAGCTTTACATGCTTTAAATGTGGAACTGAATTTTAAAGCATCTTGGAAAATGGACAAGCCTAGGGTGTGGAAACCCCCAGACTGATGGGTGTCCAGATCTTGCAGGAAGGCCTCCTCCTACCTAAAATTCCAATGTGTACATGATCCCAGGGCCCAAGGAAAGGAAAGGTCCTCCTCCTTCTGTTGATTTGGTTGGCTGCCCACAGTGCATATTGGGCATGATACTTGCATCTGGCAAAGGCAAGGAGGGAGCTGGTGAAGGGAGAAATGGCTAATTTAATGTATGAGGTGCTTCCTATATACCATGCACTGCTTGAAGGGCGTAGCCTGTCTTGATATATTTAATTCCCAGAATACCCTGATGAGATAGGTACTATCAGTAACTCCTTATTGCAACTGAGGAAAAGCAGCACGGAGAGGCACAGGAACCCGTCTCCTTTCACACAGGTAGGGAATGGTGAGCTGTGATTTGACTTGGCACCTTGGCTTCAGAGTCTACACTCTTAGGGGCACTTGGGTGGCTCAGTTGGTTAAACATCTTACTCTTGATCTCAAGGTTGTGAATTCAAGCCCTGCACGGGGCTCCACACTGGACGTGGAGCCTCCTTAAAACAAAAGAAAAGAAAAGAAAACAAAACAGTCTACACTCTTAAAACATTTTCACTCACCCCCTTCCCCCATCTGCCAGGCTGCTATGCATAGTCAAAACAATGATCCACAATCCTTTGAGTACTGATTTTATATTATTGGTCTTTTGACTTTTCTTCCCTCTTACCTGCTTTCTTTCAGGACTCTATATGACACATGTGGTGTTCTTTTAATAAGATGGTCAATTAACCTTATCCTGTAAGTAACAGGAAACTTGTAGTGCTACAATAAAAGGGCTGGAAATTCTTGTTTTAAGTCTCTGCTCTTCTCCAACCTGACATATCATGTAGAAAATTATTTAATTTTTGTCTTAAAATTGCTTATATACACACACACACAGAAGACATGTTTATTACATAGATAAATTTCCCTTATACTTATAAACAATTCTATCTCATTTTCTTCTAATTTTGTTATTTTATTTATCTTTTTTAAAGATTTTACTTATTTATTTGACAGACAGAGATCACAAGTAGGCAGAGAGGCAGGCAGAGACAGAGGAAGGGAAGCAGGCTCCCGGCTGAGCAGGGAGCCCTATGCGGGGCTCAATCCCAGGACCCTGGGATCATGACCTGAGATGAAGGCAGAGGCTTTAACCCACTGAGCCACCCAGGCGCCCCTGTTATTTTATTTTTTTAAAAATATTTTCTAAGTAGGCTCCATGCCCAGTGTGGAGCTCTCTTTATATCACTGGTCCTGGTATTCTATTGTGTTCCATCCTCTGAACTTCAATGTTCCCTTTTATTTTAAAGATCAAACATGAATTCCTCATCTCTCACAGCATGGTTTCCCTCAGAAATAAATATGCATCATTGCCTTCAGGGTGTGCTGGACAAATGCTTTTATGAGATAACGTATGCTTGTGACCTTGGCTTCTTTATGAAACCAAGGAGTTTAGGGTGCAGATCTTTGCTTTTATTCTCCTTCTAGGCAGTCACACCTGTGGTCTCCAGCCAGCATGACTTGCCTTGTGCTGCTCTGGGAAGTTTTTTTTTTTTTTTAAAGATTTTATTTATTTATTTGACAGAGCACAAGCAGGGAGAGCACCGGGCAGAGGGACAGGGAGAAACAGGCTCCCTACTGAGCAAGGAGCCTAATGTAGGACTCAATCCCAGGACCCTGACACCATAACCTGACCCAAAGGCAGACACTTAACTGACTGAGCCACCCAGGTGCTCCCAGAGCACAATTTCCTAACAAAAACACTACAAACACATGTGAACACACACACACATGCACACACACACACACACACACGCACACATGCATACACAGCACAGATTCTCTCTTAGGAGCAGGAAACAGGCAAGAACACCCCATTTGCAGTCTGGGCCCTCCTGTTAAATCCATGCTAACTATATATGGTGAAGTCATTTGTCTAAGGTCAAAACAGCTACCATATGGAAGTACAAGGATTTAATCCCAGGGTCTCTGATCCTGGCTTCTTGATACCTTAGGGACTGAGAGATTTTTGATCCAGGAAAATGTCCTATAGGAACAGAAGAATGAAGTAGCATGAAGACAGGCAATGAATGACAGGCAATGACATAACAATAATAACAACAACCGTGACACCCACAGTTAAAAAATAAAACTTGTGGGGCACCTCAGTGGCTTGGTCAATGAAGCAACTGCCTTTGGCTCAGGTCATGATCCCAGGATTCTGGGATCCAGCCCTGCATTGAGCTCCTTGGGTCCACAGGGAGCCTGCTTCTCCCTCTCCCCTGCCAGCTGCTCCCCCTGCCTGGATGCTCTCTTCCTCTCCATCAAATACATAAATTAAATAAAAATTTTAAAAGATTTTATTTATTTATTTGACAGAAAGGGAGAGACCACAAGCAGGCACAGAGACAGGCAGAGAGAGAGGGGGAAGCAGACTTCCCCGCTGAGCAGGGAGCCCGATGAAGGGCTTGATCCAAGGACCCTGAGATCATGACCCAAGCCGAAGGCAAGAGGCTTAACCCACTGAGCCATAAGGCACCCCTAAATAAATCTTTAAAAATAATAAAGCTCTCCCCAAAGATAGCAAGACTTAGGGCAACTATGCTGCCTTTTGTCTTCAGCTGTAGATTTTTGCCTTATGCATTCAGCTCCTCTTAGGACAAATATTTTCCACCTAGAATTCCTCCTTGGTCTTGAAGGCCTTGTTAGAGGTCCCTCCTGGTGGCTCTACATCTAACCTATTCCAGCCTCCATGTCTCTGAATGGTGAATGTCTTAATTGTGTGAGTGTCTGAACTCTAAGCTGCGGGGGAGTAGAGACTGCATCTGGCTCAATGTTATAACTCCGTATCTAGTGCAGCGCTGTGGCTACAACAAGTATTTGCTGAAGGCTAAGAAACCTAAATTACTTAATAGTCAGCTGTGACAGTTTGTATTTTCCAAAAATAATCAGCACAATACATCCCAACTGACTTACTCTTCCTAAATGGGACTTGGCACTCCTATGGGAGAGGCGAGGTCTATGTTCTCTGCACTTGAATCTGGGTGGGCTGTGACTGTGGCTGATGTGAAGCCACATGCGTTCTGAGGCCAGGTCATAAAAGGTGGGCATAGCGTCTTCTTAATTCTTATTCTTCAATTCTTACTCTTTGAAGCCAGTCACCATGCTGTGAGGTAGCCTGAATAGCCCACTGAAAAGCCCGTGTGGAAATGAACTGAGGACTCTGGTCTTCAGTCCTCACTTAACTTCTGGGTAACAACCAGCACCAAGTTGCTATCTCTGGGAGTGAGCCATCTTAAAAGTAGATCTCCCAGCCTGAGTCAAGCTACCCTTGTTGAATCTTGATGGAACAGAGACAAGTGATCCCTGCCCAAACTATAGATTTATAAGCAAGATGAATTTTTACTTTTGTTTTAAGCCACTAAGTTTTTGGGTGGTTGTTTAGGCATCAACAGTAACTGGAATACAACCCATGTGGAAGTGAACTTAAAGCTCTTTCAGTGATCATTCTGGATTTAAGCATTAGAGTTGTTTTTTGTTTGTTTGTTTGTTTGTTTGAAGTACAGGAACTCAACAGGCTGATTTTGACTTGGGTTCCTTTATTTTCCTCCTCTCTTGCTCATACTAAAGGAAAGAGAAGCTTCTCAATTCTGGGCTCTTTCTACATCTTTCTCCAATTTAGGCTACAAGTCCCCCAAAGAAGAAAGGAACATGGCATCCTAGGAGTGCCATGGAGCTTCCTGGCACACATGCACTTTGTGGCTTTGGGGACAGGTGGAATATAGCTGGAGGCCAGTATATGGTGCCCACATATTGGAGGATATGACCATTTCCTTCAAGGAACTGCTATTCTAGAAGGAAAGAAAACCTACTAGGACAGGGACACAAAATACACCAAAGACATTCTCTTGAAGACTTTCCCCAAACAAAGATTAAAAGGTTAACTCAGCTTCTTCTTCTTCTTTTTTTTTTTTTTTTAAGATTTTATTTATTTTTTTGACAGAGAGAGAGAGATCACAACCAGGCAGGCAGAGAGAGAGGGGAAAGCAGACTCCCTGCCGAGCAGAGAGCCCAAAGCAGGGCTTGATCCCAGGACGCTGAGATCATCACCTGAGCCGAAGGCAAAGGCTTAACCCCCTGAGCCACCCAGGAGCCCCTCAACTCAGCTTCTAATAAGATAACAGGATCATTAATATTCAGGGAATATCTTGTTGACGTCATGGGAAAGAACATAAATGCAGTCCTGCTTGTACTCTCCCAAAACTAAAAGGAAAGGCTAATAAAAAAAATGTTTCATGCTTTATAGTGGAGAACCTGACAAATACCACCTGAGCCAGGTGATCAAGGTCAACATTAACAGAGATAAAGTCATGGTGACTGTATATGCCCTTGATTTGAAGATGGCACTTAACCTCTGTAGTTTTCCTTCCCCTATAAACCCAGGCTAATGATAAGAAAAACAAATGAAAAATCCAATTTAAGGGATAATCTACAAAGTATCTGACCAATAATTCGCAAAACTGTCAAGGTCATCAAAAACAAGGGAAGTCTCGGGGCGCCTGGGTGGCTCAGTGGGTTAAGCCTCTGCCTTCGGCTCAGGTCATGATCTCAGGGTCCTGGGATCAAGCCCCGCATCAGGCTCTCTGCTCGGTGAGGAGCCTGTTTCTCCCTCTCTCTCTGCCTGCCTCTCTGCCTACTTGTGACCTCTCTCTCTGTCAAATAAATAAATAAAATATTAAAAAAAAAAACAAAAAAAACAAGGGAAGTCTCATAAAGTATCACAGCCAAAAGTTGCCTAAGGAGACATGACCACTAAATGTCATGTGGTATCCTAGATAGGATCCTGAAACAGAAAAAGGACATTAGGGGAAAATGAAGAAAATCTGAATAAAATACGGACTTCAGTTAATAATAATGTACCATTTCATTAATTGTGACAAATGTACTATAGTAATATAAAATGTTACAGAAAACTGAATGTGGAGTATATAAGAATTCTCTCTTGCAACTTTTCTGTAAGTTTAAAGCTATTCTAAAATTAAAAAAAAATTTTTAAAAAGTTCCTAGTGGGTTTTGGAGGGGGATTTAACTGAGGGGAGGTTTGCAGCAACTTTCCTAGCAACTTGGTATAAGATCATGTGTCCACAGATGAGGGCATGCAGATAGGACAGTGGGTGGAGGGAAAGTCTGAGTCCCACCCTGCCCTAATGCTGGCCTCTGGCTTCTCGGATCTTTCTTTACTTAGTGGGTAGATTCTTTTTTTTTTTTTTTTAAGTATCCTATATATATATATTTTAGTTTTTATTTATTTATTTTTTCAGTGTAACAGTATTCATTGTTTTTGCACAACACCCAGTGCTCCATGCAGTACGTGCCCTCCCTATTACCCACCACCTGGTTCCCCCAACTTCCCACCCCCCGCCCCTTCAAAACCCTCAGGTTGTTTTTCAGAGTCCATAGTCTCTTATGGTTCACCTCTATTGGGTAGATTCTGATCTAACCTAGCTACTGATAATTTTGTGGAGCCTACTTAGAGAAAAAGAAAAGGGAAAAAAAATCCATGATTATTGCCACATCTTCCTATATTCCCTCTGATTCTCAGCTTTTAAAATATTTGCATTTAGAAACAAAGTGTAGAAGTTGAAGGCAAAATGGTCAGAGAAACCAACAGCTTGAACACATAGTTTTAAACCTGTTCAAAATCCAACTGAGGGTTTAGGGCAAAAGTCATTCATGCGATAAAAACAGTCACAACTTTCTTGACCTGGGAAGAAGGCTGCATGAAAATCAAAGCTTATTTATCGTCACTACAGGGCTACATTGCCCTGCCATTTAACCTTGGGAGCCATATAAGGTGTTGGATTATGGGTACCTCCATCCTCATTCAAAATATCTGTCCACACTCCTTTCCTGCTAGGTGATGGTGTATCAATCTCTAAAAACCCAGCTTGACTGTCACCTTGTCTTGACAAGGTCAAGGTCCTTCAATATTCCTGGTCAGAAATGATGGCTCCCAGTCCATTGCTCCCAGGACACTCTGTTCCCATTCATATTGCGGCTTGTCTCCCCACAGAGCCCTTCATTCAAGAGTGTGGGGGGAAGGTATGAGGCTGGGGTTGGGCAGTGTATTTAGGAACAATTCTGGCTCTGTAACTTCCAAGTTGTGTGACCTCAGGCAAATTAGTTAGCTTTGTTTTCCTCAGCTATACAATAAGAATGATAACACCTAACTTCAGTTCAGGGTGCTTTCAGAGGTGGGATAGGAGACTTAGAGGTACAGGGCCCCACACGGTACTGGCATTAAATAGATGGCAACTGATATTTTAGTCTCTCCTACAATTAGGTCACTCCCTGAGGCCATGACCTTCCTGAACATCTGGAGGCCTAGAACTTAATTCACGATCTGACTCATACAAGGAACACAACAATGTTTTCTGAATAGGGGAATAAAATAATACTTAACTCCATATATTTAAGTTATTTGCAGCTGAATGTTAACAAAATTACAGATGTTTATTTCTTTGAAGACAATGTCAACAATAGAAAGCAGTAAATAATGTGAGTCCCGTGTCGTAGCAGTATGATGTATGTGAGTGTGTGCATCTGTGTATTTATCTCATTTTTACTTTGCTTACTTTGGTGATTAACATTAACTAGTTCAAATGAACACAACATTGCATAAGACAGGGTGAGGCAAGAGAAGGCTGAGATGGACCCTACCTCCGACAGATTCTCTTAAGATCAGTCCTCTTCCACAATTGTGTCCATCACTGAATGTTTTCCATTCCTAATTACAAAAGCAAATCAACCTTTACTTCTTTTCGAAGCGTTAAAGGGTTGTGTGAGAGTGTATGCCAGGATTTGGGCTTTACAGAGATATGTCTCAGTGTTGGCTTCCTGCTTGAAGGTGTATGTTCTCGGCAGGTTTTGACGAGAACAGTAAGGAAGCAGGACAAACAGGAGAACTTACTATCGAGGACCGGCTGATAGGGCAGCCCTGTGAAGCCGACGGAGTCTCCAAATGCTTGGTTCCTATAATCCCAATAAAATGATTCCCACAGAGCCCAAAGTCCCACAGCTTGGGGTCTGGTCCGGTGGACTACTCAGCAATCAAAAGAGGATCTTCGGGATTCCTGAGGAATACTTTGAATACTCCTAGGACCTAAGCTCACTAGTATCTGTCTAACCATCAGCTTCAAATTCTCAAAAGCAAAAAGGAGAAGAAAAGGCACAAAGTCCTGGCCTAATCATGCCTGAGAATTACTAACCTAAAAAGAGCACAGAATATTATGCAGCCATCAAAAAACAGAAATCTTGCCATTTGCAACAACATGGATGGAACTAGAGGGTATTATGCTAAGTGAAATAAGTTAATCAGAGAAAGACAATTATCATATGATCTCACTGATATGAGAATTTGAGACACAAGACAAAGGATCATAGGGGAAGGGAGGGAAAAATGAAACAAGATGAAACCAGAGAGGGAGATAAACCACAGAAGACTCTTAATCTCAGGAAACAAACTGAGGGTTGCTAGAGTAGAGGAGGGTGGGAGGGATGGGGTGGCTGGGTGATAGACATTGGGGAAGTTATGTGCTATGGTGAGCATTGCAAAGGGCGTAAGTCTGGTGAATCACAGACCTGGACCCCTGAAACAAATAATACATTATATGTTAATAAAAAAAATTAAAAAAAAGAGCACTGGGGCTTTTGACCCGACATCCTCCTACACTTGCTGACAGTCTGAAGCATTATCTCTCAGCACCCACTCCTCCTCACAGAAGAGCTTATTGCTTACTGAGAGGAGAAAAAGAGGCTAGCAGGGACAGTGGCAAGTCTGGGAGCAGGGAGGTGGGCTGAGTGGAGAGGCTGACGTCAAAGAAGGGTGTCTGTTCTCTCTGGCAGACCAGCTTGCAGGCTCCTGAGCCCCCGCAGCTTCTCCATGAGCACTGTGCAAAGCTGCTTGGTATTCTCGCCTGGTTCTCTGATGGGGCTGGGCGCAGACTGTCTGGTACAGCTCTCATCAGTTGCCAAAGGTTCACTGCCTGTTCCAGTTTGCCTGGAACAAAACGGCTCAAGCAACACAGCTGTGCATCTTGTGTATTTGTGAAATTGCCCAATTTCCCATTTCAAGGCAGGATGCCCATACTCCAAGGTATAATTTAGGTTTTGGGCATGAGCTAGATTTCCACAATTGAATTCTAAAAGTCAGCCCTCCAGGCTGTGCATGGGCTTGGGGATTAAAGCTCTCCTCCCAATTCACCTTTCTTTCTCCCCAATATTGATACTGATATCTATTCATTAATTAAAGATTTCTACTTATTGAGTGCCTCCTATGTGGTAGGTACTCTACTAGGTGATTTTTTTTTTTTATTTGACAGACAGAGATCACAAGTAGGCAGAGAGGTAGGCAGAGAGAGAGGAGGAAGCAGGCTCTCCATGGAGCAGAGAGCCCGATGCGGGGCTCGATCCCAGGACCCTGGGATCATGGGATCATGACCTGAGCTAAAAGGCAGAGGCTTTAACCCACTGTGCCACCCAGGCACCCCTACTAGGTGATTTTTATATATTATCTTATTCAGTCATTATAAAACCCTATGAGGGAGAAAAGAATAAATCTGAATCCACGTGATTACAAAGTGCCCACCCTCCACCTCTTTAATATTCTTCTTTGGAGTATAAATCCATGGGTATAGGTACCCAAATAATTCAATGTGGACTTGGAGGTAGCTTTCTGGAGGAAAAACTAATAAATTTTTTTCCTCATCCATGTCAAACTAAGGAGACAAGAACAACACACACAGAACAAGGAGGGAACAATGCAAGATGGCCTGTAATTCAAAACTATGTGAGATGTAACAGATTTCATATGCAGTAGCTTGGCAGGGAACCCATGAAAGCTAGAGGAACCCAGGAAGGCTTCCTGGAAAAGGAGGAAACTGAATCCCCTTACTACCATCCCACCGTTCATTCATTTCTTCATTCATATATTCAACAAACATTTATTGAGGGCTAAGCTGACTGTGACTTTGTGTTTCCTAAACTGGCATCCTGTCTCCCATGATCATCTCCATCATGGGGATGGCTGCTATTATCTCATTCCCCATTATCGGTACTAAAATACACATTTGCAGAGAAAATTCTGGCAAATTCCAAAAAGGACTTTTTTTCAGAATTTATCCATGAGAAGAAAACACTTTAGCACTTTATATTTTATACTGTACTAATGTTCAGAATCAGAACACACACATTTATTAAGTATCTAATTATGTTTTCAGGGATTTTTATTCCTACAAACCCATTTGATACTCATATTTTATAAGAGGTGGGTCTCATTCCCTAAAACCAAGGTTCAGAGAGGTTAAAAGATTTATTCAAGGTCACACATTCAATGGGGAGCCAAGATGAACACATAGCGTAGTTTAAATCCTGCCTTTGACTTGAACCCAAGAAAATAAGATTAGGATAGAAACTGAAGCACATTGCTGAAAGATTCTAATCCCAGACTAAGCCTGGGGTGGTATAGGGACCACCACCACAGCCCAGCTTCAGAATGTTGTCTTTTGTAGATACCCTCCTCAGTAGCAAAAGGTAGCTGCCCTTATCTCCTAAGCATGGGGAGGAGGGGAGGTAGTTCCTTACCCCAAATTTGGTTAGCTGTTCTCCCCTTACTTTAGCCACAGCTCCCACAACTTAGGTATTAAAGGTATTAGGTAAGTGATGTCCCTCCACCCAAATGTGATGCAAATTCCTTCTAGAAAATAGAACACACTGTTTTAAATCCTACAGACCCAGGAATAGGACACTTTATAATAAAGGGTGCTTAAGTTTTCTCCTCCACCCCTCTCTTCTCTTTTCTGGAGAAATATGGGAAGAAAACAAATACTAGAACTAGGTATAAATTCATACACTAGTTTCATGACCTTGTATCAATTTCCCAGGTAAGCTGGCTATGTTAGGATTCTGTCTGGTATAAGCAGGGTCGGGCCTGGTTAGTACTTGGATGGGAGGATTCTGTCTGGTACTTTCCATTCACCATCATATTCTCTCATTGTTTTTTTAGATTTTGCACCAAGTGGACAATGTAGCCAGACATCTAGATTCCTCTTTGCGCTCCCAACAAAGAGGCTCTTATTCTATAGATGGTAGGAGCATTGGCAGTTGATGTCACATAGCTGAGTTCTTCTTCAGGAATTGCTCTCAGTTGAAGAGAGCTGCCTTGCTCAAGGTTATACCCCATTCCTAAAAAGCTTGGATCCCATGACTGGCTCCTGTGGGTAAATGGATTGATCTCCTTGCCTCAATTTGGGAGAACTGTAAAGGGCCATCCCAGCTCTAGAGGTCCCCATAGGGTTGGCTGAGGCCTTTCGTGTGACTGCATCACAGGCCAACTTCTTCCCCTGCCCAGTCCTGCTTCTTTTACTCTACTGAAAGTGTTGATTCTGGGAACACTTCCAAAAAACGTCCTACATGCAGATTTGTAGCTCATAGTCTGCTTTCTGGGAACCATATCTGCAACATACAGTGTACAATCAGTGCTGATGAAGGAGGATGATCTCCCCTCTTGTCATTCCTTTCCTACGTATTACTCATATATTACCCATTATTTTGAGTGTCTTATCCAAATATTCCTTCTATATCATTTAATATCCCCTTAAAGATTCACCACTTTGGGATAGCCTCTCTCAGTGTACCCCTTTCCTGGTTCTAGTCATCTTAACCATGAATGCCGTGCTAACTAATAATACTTCAGACATATTCTTGTCATTGTGTACCTCTCACCTCTTTCCATGAGCCTGGAAGCTCCTTGAGAATAGACATTTTCAAATTTAATTTAAAAATATTCCTCTCGGGCGCCTGGGTGGCTCGGTGGGTTAAGCCTCTGCCTTTGACTCAGATCATGATCCCGGGGTCCTGGGATTGAGCCCCGCATTGGGCTCTCTGCTCAGCAGAGGCCTGCTTCTCTCTCTCTCTCTCTCTGCCTGCCTCTCTGCCTACTTGTGATCTCTGTCAAATAAATAAATGAAATCTTTAAAAAAATAAAAATATTCCTCTCACTCAGATTTGAGGAGGAGAAGATGGTGACAGAGTAGGAGGACGAGGGCTCCTTTCATCCCAGGAGCACAACTAGATAACTATCACATCATCCTGGATACCCCAGAAATTGGCCTGAAGATTGAAAGAATAAACTCTCCAACTAAAGGGAGAGAAGAGGCCTCACCGAAGAAGGTAGAAAGTGTGGAGATGTAGTCTAGGGGAGAAATGGATTGTATGTACTGCAGAGGGGAGGGAGCTGTGGTTGAGAATGATAAGAGAGAGAGAGAGAGGTGTACATGGGGGAATGCAAAGGAGAGTGTTTCCCCAAAGTCACTGGCTTGGGAAAAGGGAGGGACTGAATTTTGTGAGTCTTTGCAACCATCAGGGCTTAAATCTTTTTTAATTTTAAAGGTCAGTGGGCTTGGCTAGGAAAGAGCCCAGAGGGTCTTGTTCCTCTGTCTTGCTCCTAGAGAGAAGGCAGGCAAAGGGGCCAGGCAGTGTGGAAGCAGTGATCTAAAGAATGTCTGGGGCACACAGTGGGGAGATAATTCGTTTGTTCCCCTCAGAGAGCATCCCTGGGAGGCAGTGTTCAGAGAGAGCAGGTCAGCATCATTTCCCTCCCCTGCACCTCAGTATAAACACAGAACCACCTGCAGGAGGCAGCAAAGTGCCAACACTGGCTGCCTAACTTGCTTACACTAAGCCCCATTCCCCTGTGCTCTGGTGGGACTGCCCTTCTCAAGCTTATTTCAGACCCAGAGTGGCAGACCTCTACCCTAGAAGACCAGCACAACCCCCTCTTCATACTACATTTCCCAGCCAAAGAGTTAGTTCTACAGAACCTTAGCTTGGGTGGAGTTGGTGTCAGGTCTCATTTCATAAGCAGACCATAGCATACTTAGTTAAAACTCACCACATGCAGGCCAGGGACCAAACACTGCCCACAGCAGGTAAGGAGAGTCTTTGCATGTAACTCTCCTGAAGAGTAGAGCAGCCAAAACACAATAGCAGAGTGCACGCAGTGCACACCAGAGGTATTCCTTGAAGCACCAGGCCTTATGCACTACATGACCTCTTCTTCATAAGGCGATTACTTTCAGTAGTAGGAGACATAACTTCTATTACACAGAAAATGGCATAGACTTAGACAAAATGCCAAGAAAGAAGAATTTATTGCAAATGAAAGAACAATATGAGGCCATGGCCAGAGATCTAAACAGAACAGAGATAAGTAATATGCCTGATGGATAATTTATTTTTTATTTTTATTTGTTACAGATTGTATTTATTTATTTGAGAGAGAGAGAGAGCACACACACGTGGTGGGGGGTAGGGGCAGAGGGAGAAGCAGGCTCTCTACTGAATAGTGAGCCGGATATGGGGATTGATCATGACCTGAGCAGAAGGCAGATGCTTAACTGACTGAGCCACCCAGGCACTCCCCTTAATGGAGAATTTAAAGCAACAATCATAAAGATACTGGGCTTGAGAAAGAATAGACGATATTAGTGAAACCCTTACCACAGAGATAAAAGAGTTAAAAAAGAATGAATCAGAGATGAAGAATGCAACAAATGAGATTGGAAACAAGCCTGATGTAATGAACAGCGGGTTAGGAGCAGCACAGGAATGAATTAGTGACCTAGAAAACAAAATAATGGAAAATAATGAAGCCAAACAAAAGAGAGAAAGAATGATGCAACATGATAATAGATTTAGGGAACTCAGTGACTCCATCAAACGTAGTAACATTTGTATTATAGGAGTCCCAGAAGAAGAAGGAGAGAGAAAAGGGGGCAGAAAATTTATTTCAGGAAATAACAGCAACAAACTTCCCTAATCTGGAGAAGGAAACAGATATTCAGATCCAGGAGGCACAGAGAACTCCCAATAAAATCAACAAAAGCAGGCCAACACCAAGACATATTGTAATTAAATTTGCAAAACAATGATAAAGAAAATATCTTAAAAGCAGCAAGACAAAAGAAGTCGTTAACTTACAGGGGAAAACCCATGAAGGTAGTTGGAAATTTTTTTAACAGAAACTGAGAAGAAGGGAAAAAAAGAAACTTGGCAAGGCAGAGGAAGTGGCATGATATTTTCAAAGTGCTGAATGGGAAAAATCTGCAGCCAGGAATACTTTATCCAGCAAGGCTATCATTCAGAATAGAAGGAGAGATAAGAAGGAGTTTTTCAGATAAACAAAACTAAAGGAGTTCAGGACCACCAAATCAGCCCTGCAAGAAATATTAAAGGATACTTTTGAAGGCAAAGGAGAGACCAAAAGTGACAAAGACAAGAAAGGAACTGGAGACATCTCCAGCAACAGTGACAAAACAAGTAATAAAATGACAAGAAATAGATATCTATCAAAAACTACTCTGAACATAAATGGACTAAGTGCTCCAATAAAAAGACAAAGGGTTTCAGAAAGGATATAAAAAGAAGACCCATCTTTATGCTGCATGTAAGAGACTCATTTTAGATCTAAAGACACCTACAGATTGAAAGTGAGGGCTGGAGAAATATTTTTCATGCATATGGATGTCAAAAGAAAGCTGGAATAGCAATACTTAGATCAAAAAAACTAGACTTTTCTGTTCTTGTGTTGTTTTGATCCTGCCTCAGTATCAACTAATTTAACTTTCATTCTTGTTATTGGTTTAAGATTTCCTTTATTTTTGGATTGAAGATTCATGATTCAATCTTGGTAACATGTGTTTTTAAGAATTATGTTTTTTTCCCTAAGTTATCTGATTTGTTGGTATATAATTTTTATAGTAACCTGTTATCACACTATATATTTATGTGATTATCTGTTGTATTGTTTTCTCTTTCATTTTTCATTTTGGTTTTTGGTCTTCTCTTGTTTTTTTCTTCATTAATGTAGTTAAAACATTGCCAATTTAATTTATTTATTTGGAAAAACTGGTCATTATTTTCAGTGTTATTTTATTATTCATTCTGGTCTCTATTTTATTTATTTCTGATTTTTCCTATTTCCTTCCTCTAGTAAATTTCAGGTAAAAATTTTTTTAAAAATTTCAGCTAAGTTTCTTCTTTTTCTAGTTTCTTGTGATGTAATGTTGATTATTTGACCTTTTTTTTTCCTTAATACAAACATGTATAGCATGAATTTCACTCTAACTGCTTTTGCTGCATCCCATAGGTTTTAGAATGTTGTGTTTTCTCTTTCTTTTGTTTTGAGACATACTTTGATTTGAATTTTGATTTATTTGGTCCATTGTTTGTGCAGCAGTGTGTTAAGATTTATATATTAAATATTTAATATTTTCATTGTCGATTTTCCAGCTTTGTCTTGTTGTTCATCTTTAGTTTTATACCATTGTGATTGGAAAATACTTGGCATAATTCCAGTCTTCTTAAATTTGTAATATTTGTTATGATTCTTTTTATGTGATTTTTAAAAGATTTTATTTATTTATTTGACAGAGAGCACATGCTCACAAACAGTGAGAGTGTCAGGCAGTAGGAGAGGGAGAAGCAGTGTCCCCACTGAGCAGGGAGTTTGGGATTATGGCCTGGGAGCAGAACCCTGGGATCATGACCTGAGCTAAAGGCAGATGCTTAACTGACTGAGCCACCCAGGGGCCCCGCTTTTTATGTGATTTAAACAGGGCATTCTTCTGTGTATACATGAAGAAAATGTGTATTTTATTTTGCTTGGATGGAATGTAATATATGTACCTTTTAGAACCATGTATTCTGAAGTATGTTTCAAGTAAAAATGTTTCTGTTGAAAAACAAACAAAAAACCTTAACTGAGGTTACTCATTTAAAATAAAGCATATCAGAGGGAAGGTGGGAGAGGAATGGGTGAAATAGGTGAAGGGGATTAAAATTACATTTATCATGATGATCACGGAGTAATGATATATAGAATTATTGAATCACTATGTTGTACACCTGAAATGAATCTAACACTGTATGTTAACTATGCTGGAAAGAAAATAAAAAACTTAATAAACCAAAAAAAAAAAATCCTTCTTACCAATCATACACACTGAGATTGAAGGCACCTAATCCTGTTGGCCGAACATTTGACAAATTCCTTGTCACCCCCTCATCTTCCTCTCTCACTCATTTAATTAATTTAGCACATATTTACTGGGTATCCTCTCTGAGCTAATAGTTGTTTATGCTATGGGAATATGCAACGAAATAATATTTCTTCCCTATCCTCCAAGGAATTGTGGTTGAGTGGGAAGGCCTTGAGTAATGAGGCTGACCCTGAAGCCAGACTGCCAAGATTCAAACCCCTTATCCCCATGTTCTAGTCCAGTGACCTCGGGTAAATCACTTAAGCTCTCTGCGCCTTAATTTCCTCGTCTATAAACTGAGGTTAATAACACTATCTCATAGGATTACTGTGAGGGTTAAATGAGTAATGTATAAAGGGTTTATAACACTGTCTAGCACACAGTACTACGTCTAAGTCTGCACTCCTCAATATGGTAGCCATTAGCCACATGTGGCTATTGAGCATTCCAAATGTGGGTAGTTCAAACTGAAATGTTCAGGAAGTATGAAATACATAACTAATTTTGAAGGTTTACCAAAAAATGTAGGATATCTCAGTAATAATTTTTCGTATTGATGATGTGTTGAAATAATATTTGGATATATTTGGTTAAACAAAATGTCATTAAAATTAATCTTACCTTGTTATTAATGTGTCTACTACACAGTTTAAAATGATATATGTGGCTCATATTTATTCCAATTGGACAGTGCTAAGTCTTTGCTATGCAAATAATAATGAAAATCAGAATATAACAAATACAGTAGAGGTATATGAACTATTAGAAGAACTACTCTAAGTGTGTACCACCAGCTCCATCAGTATCAACTAGAAACCTGTTAGAAATATTAACTATTAGGTTCCTATTCTAGACTGAATCAGAAACTGATTATCAGGGAACAGACTATGCTATTGGGGTGTGTGTGTGTATGTGTGTGTTTTAATCACTTCCTTGTGATTCCAATCTCACCAAACTTGATAGATGCTGCTAAGGGAGTGCAGAGGGACTGGAAACTAGATCTGTCAGAAGAGTAGGCCACATCATCCACATGAGTTACAGAAAAGAGGTAGGGCAGGGGAGGCCACGCAGGAAAGGGTCCAGGCATTCAGTAAGTTCCAAATACAAATAATCAGGTAGCCTACAGCAGTGCTCCATCCCACTCTGCTTGGCAACTACAGTTGTGGTTTTTTTCTGGCAACAGTGCCTTCTGGCCTGACTGGATCTGTTATCTTCTATAACTTTTTAGTCCAAAGTGAGCCAAGAACAAAGGGAATCTAAACTTTCTGCCTTTGGTGAGATTAATTTGCATTTGTAAAACACAACCTCAAAAGGTATGTTTATTATTCCTAGTGTTGTGCTCACACCAGGTGGATGTGGAGCCCAACTGGGCAGCCTAGGTTCAGAAACAGACTGCAAGAGAGCAATTGGAATAGCTCAGGAGCTAGCCCATAACAAGTGGGTCAGCTTGTAAATGGAACCACTTTTTGAGAACATCATAAACCAGGGGAGGATTAGGAGCAGTTGTAGGGATCTTTTCCCATTAAAATAGTTCTATACTAACTTCATAATTTTGCACTTTGGATTTACGGTCTTTATTTTCTCTTGGGTCTCTTACCAAATGAATGTCTTTCAACTGATGAAGTCTAAATTCTGCCCTTGGTCTTCAATGGGGCTATACAGAGGGACACAAGTCCAGAGAAATCTATACATTGTGTTGTGGGTATGACACACTGTGAGTTAAAGGACTTAGTAAGCTCATGCTGCATTTCTTTTCCAGGGGGAGAGGAGAGCTGGGGACAAGGGGCTCCATGGACATCCTCACCGTCTCTTCACCACAGAGGCGGCTCCTGTCTTTGCTTCCTGTTCCCCAGCTTTAATTTTATTTACAGCTTGTGTGTTCAGCCCTCTCTGCTCACAATCATGATATCGCCTTCCCTCACTGGGAATTATGTTGTAGAAGTTTTAGGCCAACACAAGGTTTCCACTAAATGATTTCCTGGAAGTGATATTGTGTCTATGGCTGTCACCCACCAAAGGAAGGACAAGTATCAGAACATCAATAAGAACATCAATAGTGAGAGTTGCCTCAGGTTTACCGGCAATTATGCTAATAATAATAATACATGATAGTAGTAACAGTGGTGATAGCAGTATGAATGGTCAAAAAGATATCATTTATCTGGTCCTACATGTTTCAGGTACTGTGTGACGTACTCTCCTACTCTGCCAGATTATATTTCTCCAACAAGACTGCCCCAAAATATCTCATCCCACAGGTTTTTTTTTTTTTAAGATTTTATCTATCTATCTATTTATTCATTTGAGAGAGAGACAGTGAGAGAGAGCACGAAAGGGAAGAAGGCCTGAGGGAGAATCAGATTCCCCGCGGAGCCGGGAGTCTGCTGCAGAACTTGATCCTGGGACTCCGGGACCAGGACCTGAGTCAAAGGCAGCCGCCCAACCAAGTGAGCCACCCAGGCACCCCCACAGGTTCTTCTTACAGTGTGTTGACATTCATTGAGATACTATGGTCGAAGTGACACTATGAGTTCCAAGTTCTACTACGAGGTCGTTGAAGATGGCATGCAATAAGGTAATGCTGCCATTCTGTATGGATCACAGAGAGATGGACATGCCCAAGGAGTCCCAGCTCTTTAAGCCCCCAGCTCTAGGAGTCTCCCCAGCATTTACTGCCAGGCATGTGAGTAAATCAATCTTCAGGTGATTTCAGCCTAGTTGATGCCAAGTGAAGTAGAGACAAGCTCTCCCCACTAAGTCCTATCCAAAATGCAGGTATGTGAACAAAATAAATGGTGTCATTGATTTAAGCCACTAAGGTTTGGGGAAGTTTGTTACATGGCAATAGTAAATGAATGCCTACATTATTTCATTAAACCCACATAATAACTTTTCAAGATAGGTATTATTGCCACAGCTTACAGATGAAGTGGTTTACCATTTTACATGCAAAGGGGTTTAAGTTATTTGCTTGAGATCTCACAGTTGGAATGCGACAGTCCTAAGCTGCAAGCCCAGGTCTGTCTTGCTCTGTGTGCAGGTTCTGAGTCAGATCCTACCCAGCTTTGGCTCCACATTTCATTCCTGTGTTACAGTCCTCAGTAGGTCTGTATGTTTGTCTAGACATATCTTCTAGAGTACATGTGGACATCTGTAAGCAAAGACAACCACTAGGTTTTTTACTATGTTGTAAGAAAGAAGACTTACCTTTAAAGGTCTGCAGATAAGGCTGATCTCTACACTCAGTATGAAAAGACACTTGGCTCTGAAGTGGGAAAGGGAAAAAAGAACACTGGCTGCCTTGAGGTTAGATTAGGTCCACAATACCTTAGTTCATACTTGGTGGACTTTAAGATGTTGGTTTGTAGGTATGTACGTATTTAATGATCCGTAATGCTGTTTCCATCAGGAAATGTGTTCTAAGAGTCGAAAGCCCTTTTTCTTATCTTTTATTCTGGAGTCCAGTTGGTTTATAAGCTGAAGACAACCCATTGGGAATAACCTTTCAGGGCTGGAGCAAAGTCAGCTCTGTTGCTTACATTTTCACTAGCTGTTATACCCCAAATGACAACGTAGCTACCCTTTGAATTGTGAGGTCCCAGTAACAGGGAATACCATCAGGGACAGCTTTATAGTTTGATCTGCCACACAGCAAATGAGAGAAAGGGTCACCAATCTCACTCATGGTAAACAGAGCCCTTCAACCAGGTGGAACAGCTCTGTTCCTGTACAGCCTGTTTGTAAACAAGAATCCCCAGGTAGCAAAAAAAAGAACCAGTGCAGTGCTCATTTCTCTGGGGTTCCCATACTGTAGGGCAGAGACTTATCCTGCGTGCAGTCATACTGGAGGGCTGACTTCAATCCATCTTTTCATTCTTGCATACTCCTTCCTTTTTCATGGCTCCCTTTTGATTGATTCAGGGAAATGGTTCTTTCTTTCCTTTTAAAATGAACTTTATTGAGGTATGATTTATATGCAATTAAATCCACACATCCACACAACCTGTACTTGATGAGTTTTGACAAGTTACATATTTGTGTAGCCAGCACCATAATTAAGATATGGTGAAATTTCTGTTTCCCTGGAAAGTTCCCTTGTGTTCCTTTGCAATCAGATCTCCTCCTCTACACCTACTCCAGGCAACCAATCATCTGACTTCTATCACTATTAGGTTTGTTTCTTCTGTTTTAGATATTTACATAAGTGGATTTAGATAGAATATTTTGTGTCTTGCTTTGTAACATCTGTGAAATTTATTCATTTGCTGCATCAGTAGTTTGCTCCTTTTTTATGGCTGAGTCGTATTCCATTACATGGCTATGCCCCAATTTGAATTCACTCATCTAATGACAAACATTTGGTTTGTTTCCAGCTTAGAACTATTATGAATAAAGCGGCTATGAATGTTTGTTTACAAGTCTTTCTATGGACATATGTTTTCATTTCTCTTGGGTAAATACCTAGGAGGAGAACTGCTGGGACATATGGTAAGTGTATATTTACCTTTGTTAAAAATTGTCAAACTGTTTTCTGAAGTGGTTTACCATTTTACATTTTTGTTTCAAGACTTAGTTATGTTGATTGACAGATTGATTATTTAGATAGTAAAGTATACTGGAATGATTGAAAAGTCAAAATGCAGAAAAATACAGCGAAAAGTCTCCGTCCCAGCTGTAACTCACCTAAAGTAAGCAATGTTACCAGTTTATTATGGACTTTTCAAGAGATAATTGAAACATTCACAAGCGAGCCCTTAACTACATTTTCCCTTCCCATTCTTTATACAGCTGAATGTGTATGGACACATTTTGCTTTTCTCACTTATGTATCTTGTATATTGTTGAAGAGATATTTTCCAGTATGTGTTCTGAGGAACTCTTTCCTCATCAAGAGCTCTGTGAAAAAACTTGGGAAAATGCTGTATTCTTCAGCTACTCTCAGAAATTCACAATGCACATTAGCATATTAAAGGCTCCAAGAAGTCTTGTGACTGAAAAGCAAAGTTTCCAAAATTATTTGACCTGAGAATCTTTTTCTTCCCAGCACTATCTGTTTAACATTTTGCAGAACTAGAATTCTGCAGGATATTCTTGGGGAAGCACAAATCTAGACAGACTAGTAAATATTTTAGGCTTTGTGAATATGGTCTCTCTTGCAAGTACTCAATTCTGTCATCGTAGTGTAAAAGCAGATGGAGGAAAGATGTACATGAATGGGTGTGTCTGTGACTCAATAAAACTTTATTTACAGAAGAGGCAGCAGGCTGTAGTTTGCAACTCCCAATCTAGTAGGATTTGAGATGAAGACAGATTGGTAATTTTAAGTTTTTAAAGTCTTTTTTCAAGGCCTGCTGTTTGTGCAGCTTTCTCCCTATAGTCTCCATTCCCTTCCCACTCCAGTTAATCCACCATGTCAAGGTTTAGAAGGACAGGAAGAGAGGGAAGGAGGGGACAAAAGCAAAGGAAGAAGATAAGGGTGGAGAGAAAAGGAAAAGGTGAGAGGGAATTGTGGAGAAGGTGTCTTGGAGCAGAGGCTAAAGAAAATAAACACTACGAAGGGGTAATGAATAGCTGCCAGTAGAGAAGGGTCCTCCTACCTGCTTCTCTTCTCTTTTCTCTTTTGCCTCTTCTTCCCCTGTTTTCCCCTCTAAGCCCAAGAGTCAACATGGAACACTGGGAAAAGGGTATCCATGATTCACATCTTATGATCCATTTGATTAAATAAATGTCTAGTGATTGAATGGAGACTTTTAGATTCTGGACTTTAGCATCTCCATCTGCAAAACCATGAAATCTTTGTTGTTCCTGTCAAAACCATCTGAGGGTACATCAGCCTGTGGCCAGACATGCAATTCTGGCAGTAAATTTTGTAAGTTTTTCCAGGCTAACAACTGGATAATAGATATAATAGTTATCTAAGGAAATTTTAGCTCTTCTACTTTAAGTACCAGATTTCATCAACTAGAAGAAGTAAAATACTATTGTTTTATGTGTGGGTTAAAAAAATACAAACTATGACATAATGCTTTCATATAATTATGATTTTTTAAAGATTATTTATGTATTTATTTGACAGAGAGAGAAATCACAAGTAGGCAGAAGTAGGCAGAGAGACAGGCAGATAGAGAGGGAAAAGCAGGCTCCCTGCTGAGCAGAGAGCCTGATGTGGGGCTGGATCCCAGGACCCTGGGACCATGACCTAAGCCGAAGGTAGAGGCTTAACCCGCTGAGCCACCCAGGTGTCCCTAGAATTACGATTTTTAAAAATGATTTTATTTATTTGAGAGAGAGAGCGCAAGCAGGGGAAGGGCAGAGGGACAAGGAGAAGCAGACTCTCTGCTGAGCACAGAGCCCCGTGAGGGGCTGGATTCAGGACCCCTGAGTTGAAATCATGATGAGATTTTGAACTGAGTTGAGATCATGACCTGAGTTGAAATCAGATGCTTAACTGACTGAGCCACCCAGGTGCCCCACAGTTATAATTTTTATTTTATACTTATTGAAAGAACTGCTTTAGACTCACCCAGACAGTTTTTTTCATATTCCTTCACTTATGTCATTAAGTAATTGTCAACCCTTTTGTAAGCATCTCAGCAACAAAACATAACCTAATTTTAACTGTTTTGTGGGTGTTTTCTTTCCCTAGATCTCATCTAGGACTTGATTGTTGGGTTTGGACTATGGAATGGAGACCATTCTTACAATGATGGACATTTGTTCCGCAAGTATCAAATTGATGCCCTGCTGCCCCACTTCAATGTCCTCTGCATACACAATAACTTTTTATTTCAATGCTGAGTGAATCTTTGTGGTGCCTTTAGAAAAAGCAGTTAAATATGCATCTGCTTCAAATGGAGGGATGAGGTGAACAGCTACAACCAAAACTCAGCTGTGTCCAGACAATGATGACTGTCATGAGTGCTGCCTGGCTGACAGCAACTGTAATAGGCATCTTGGCTTCAGAGATGTTACAACAAGCAGAAGTTTTTCTAACATGAACCTAGATGAAGATGTGTGCTTAAACAGAGTCCTAATTTCAAACTTTAGGAGGCAAAGAAAAAACCAAGTGCCTTGAAGCAGGAAGTTGTAGCATTTTTCTTCCTCACACCATTTCCAAATGCTGCATAGTGATGTTCAGATACTTCTAGCTGAATACTTGTGCACTGGAAGTCACCTGGATAGAAACAGTATGGAATACTGTGTGTATGGAATTCCTGCAGGTGCTGACTTGGTATGACCCACAAAACTGTATTTTCACACTTGTCCACCCTCCTATGAGCTCAAAAAAGATCTATGGTTTATATAATGAATTATGCATAAAAGTGTGAAGTGCTGATCATTTTAAAGTAAGAAAATCAGAATTGAACTATAGCTAGTTTTTTTTAAACATGTGCTTAGCACATATGCCAAAGGAATGTGTAAAGGGAAAAGCTAAATTAGAAATTTATATTCCTGTAAAAAATGGTTTCATGACATTTAAAGTAAGATCTGACAGGCTACTGTTACAGTTAAGGAGGCTGCCTGGCTCCTTAAATCTCTCTCTGAGCTGGGCTTGCCAGGTTCTGTTTGGTGGGGTAGGAAGTGCAGGGATCTAGTGAGGCATGGGTGTATGTTGGTGTGTCAGGGAAAGCACCGAGCTACACCATGAGTTAACTTTCTTGGTCATGAATCTTGTATCTTTCTTGCCTGAGGTTCAGACCCAGGCCTGTCTAACCCCCAAACTCCCGTTCTTTCCATATTCTGCCATTTCACAAATGCGCTGCTAGAACCCATGTCAAAACCCCAATATTTCTGTTCTATACAATTTATTGTAGTAAACAAACTTCCTGGCAAAGCTTCCCTGGAGATGGGGATGGTTGCCATGCGATATTTTGGATGCCAGCTCATCCTTCTGTGCCCATTCTAGCATGGCAGAAGTCTGTCAGATGCCTGCTCAGATTTCTTGGGTGCCTCCACATGAAAGTAAATTTCCAGGTGTTTCCCCAGCACAGTTTCACTGGCATGTATCTAATATCATGTATGCCATGATCCCACCACAGACATGGAAATCCGAAATGATATAACTTGTTTATAGTGTGTGCCTTTCATGCTTTCAAAAAGTCTTCAAGGTGGATAACAATAGAACAGGCACAAACATAAGTCGTGTAATATAAAAACTGAGATCAAGACTTTACAGAGCAATAAAAAGACTAAAATGAGCTGAAACAGAGGGTGGAAACAAATGCAACAGGGAGAAGCAAGAGACATCTGTGAAATTCTATCTGCTCACCCTGCCTCCTGTGTCTCATTGCTAAGCAACCTTAAAGGACACAAATCAATGCTTCTCCAGAATGACACCAGAACAAAAGCTAGGAGGAATCATGTGCCTGTCCGGTGCTTATGAAGGAAAGTTTGGGAAATGGGCAGTATGATTACATTGGGTAGTAGCCAAGACACAATGCGGTTCTTCTGAAAGGGAGAGCATGAGTATAGCAACTGGAGAAGACAGAGAGGTCCTTGGCGGGCTCCAAAGCTGCCTCCATGTGTGTAAGAAGTGATTATTTCCTCTTACAGCACCACCTTAATCCCACCACCTTTTTTTTTTTTTTTTTTTTTTTAGAGTTTTTAAGAATATATTGAGTGACAGACAGCAATTACATCAAGTGATCTGAACAAACATGCATAGGTAACAAAACACTTCTCAAAGTAGAATATGCCATCACTAACTCATTTGGTTCCCTGTTTCATTAAGACTACTTGATTTTCTAAAGGAGGAAGAAGTGGCTTTCTCAGCTTATTAGTGGTCCAAGTTCTACTAAATCTCGTGGGAGAACTACCTCCCATCAGGTAAATGCTTCTGTCTAGAAGAGGATCCCAGTTCTGTCAGTAGAGGGAACTTGACATTAAAAATCTAGGTCAAGCTTTGCGCAGTGGCAGTATCGTAGCCAGTGAGGTTTATCCGAGGCGCGATTATTGCTAATTGAAAAATCTAGGTCAAGAATCTATAGGATGAGTCACTGGAAAACTGAATTGTACAGAGATAGGTAAAAACCATTTGAAAGAATCTGAGCTTTAAGGTTAGTAACATCTTTTCAGGGATGTAGCATGTGAGGAGAACCACCAACACTACATAGATAGTGAACAAAGCAGAAGAGTCTTTTGACTAAAGTGGGGAAGACAGTAGAAAAAAATATTTACACTAAAGAAAGGGTTCAGAATAAGATACTATTTACAGGATGTTAATCAATCTTCAGCCATAATGAGGCCTCTCCGAGCTCCTAAAACCTTTGCTTTCTTCTCCTTTCGTCTTTGCTCATGTTGTTTCCGTTGTTCCTCCCTAGTCTGGAGAGGAGGTTGTTTGTAAGTTTTCTTGTGGAAGCTAACTCTGTTTACATGTTCCTTCAGAGAATTATTTTCTTTAGATTGACCCCATGGTTTCAGTTTGCCTTTGTGTGGCTCATAGTTGAGGGGACGAGACAGACTTGCTTTGAGATCAAACACTGGCTTCTTGCTGGAGACTGGAGTCTGTGCTGCCTGAGTTGTCAGCTTGAATGGTGTAACGACAGAAGCAGAATTCCCAGTTGTGGTCTCGTACTTCTCTGTCAGTCTTGAAGCATGAAGGTAATAGAGCTGGGACATATGCCCACTCCAAGTTAAGGTTAAGGTTAAGGTCCTAATTTACTGAATCAGAGTTGTCAGCTTGAATGGTGTAACGACAGAAGCAGAATTCCCAGTTGTGGTCTCGTACTTCTCTGTCAGTCTTGAAGCATGAAGGTAATAGAGCTGGGACATATGCCCACTCCAAGTTAAGGTTAAGGTTAAGGTCCTAATTTACTGAATCAGAGTTGAGAAGAATGCACAGAGCAGAAGCAGATACAGCGATCCTTGGCATGGGATCCTGGACTTCCAGGTCCTCAGTGGCTAGGGTCTTTATAAAATCTGAAGTCATAACAGATTCTTGCTGTCACTGCTCTTTTAGGCTCGGGTCTTACATCTTCATTTTCGAAGAACTATGGCTAATAATGTATGTGCTTCAATTTAAGGAGCCCTTACAAAGAACAGGTCTCCTAACTCTTAAGCCCAAATCAGCATCAGATTGCTCTCCTTATCCTGAACTGCATGAAGGCTCAGGTGGGTGGGTAAAAGTAGCATTATCAATACCCTCTAGCCCTTGAACAACATCTTTGTCTCTAGTTTTCTAGTATTCTAGAAAGAGGTATCCTCCAACACCCAGCATGTCATTCTGCTGCTCAAATATCTAGTTGGCTTCCTTCAGTTTAAGGAGAAATATCAAGATCAAGATCACATAGGTAGTAAAAAAAAAAAATCACATAAGTAGTAAGTGGTAGGTCTGAAACTTAAACCGAGGCTTTTTTTTTTAAGTTGAAACCTTTTTTTTTTTTCAATTTCTTTTCAGCGTAACAGAATTCATTGTTTTTGCACCACACCCAGTGCTCCATGCAATACGTGCCCTCCTTAATACCCATCACCTGGCTCTCCCGACCTCCCACCACCCCCTCCCACCCCTTCAAAACCCTCAGGTTGTTTTTCAGAGTCCATAGTCTCTCATGGTTCACCTCCCCTTCCAATTTCCCTCAACTCTCTTCTCCTCTCCATCTCCCAATGTCCTCCGTGTTATTTGTTATGCTCCACAAATAAGTGAACCATAGGGTAATTGAAAACCAAGGCTTTCTAACTGTTCAGAGCTCCAATTCCCCACCACATAGGAGGATGTATGGCGGCACCTAAAATTTCTAAGTCAAGTGAAGCCTCTATGTTCTATGTTATCATTTCTGTTAGGTTAATATGAAAATAAAGTTGTAAAAAAAGTCTCAGATAGTCACAGGATCATCCAATGATACAATCTCAAAGTTTAGGAATGGAGGTAACATTAGCTTTTAAGAAGATACCGATTTTGTATTCTAGAGTATTTTTGTGTGCATCTAATACATAGTCTCCAAACCAACAGGATTTTTGGAAAGCCCTCTGATGGATCTGTGAGAAGCCAAGACTGAGATCACTGATCTCATAATAGCTGCACATTAAGTGGTCCGCATAACCTGTCTCATTGAATGGGACCCAAGAGGAACTAGAGGAAGTACAAAGAGTGAGATGTTTGGAATCAGATCCTAATCCATATCCAGGTGACTCAGGAGAGTGCTTCTAGCTGTGTGATTTGGGGCAACTTGGTCACTTTAAATCTCACTTCCTTCATCTGTGAAGTGGAGACTTAGGATGATTTGGTGAGACGATATGTGAAAGTGCTTCTCACAGTGTCTGGTATGGTCATTGTCACTGCTATCATAATTATTAATAACCCTGAGGACGTCTTCTTCCTTCCTAGAGCACGATAGTCTCAAACCACATATTAACCTTCCCAAGGGTTCCGAACAAAGTAGCAAGTGAGAACACGGGGACACTGAGAGAGCACATCTGGAAAAAAGTTCACCATGCTAGATGTTTAGCAGCTCCTTGACTTTCTAAAACAGGCTCACAAAAGTGGGGTAAGGCCACCCAGGGATGTGCAATTGTAAGGAGAGGTAGGGGACTATTCCCTGGGCACCATGTTTTCTTACAAACATGTTGAGTTTGAAATAAGCAGGGCCCTTTGGGTGACTGAAAACTAGCCCCTCCCTACCAGATACACACGTGAATGAATCCTGAGGGTCTCATAAGAGTAATAGCTCAGGTCACAAACCAAGGCTGACATACTTTATTTCTCAGGGCTTTGAAAAAAAGCAGCACTGGAAGGAAAAGCCAGTCCTCTAAATGTCCAGTCTTGCAGGCAATGAGGTCACACTTGGACCCCATTGATGCCATGGCTATTCCTACTGCTTTCTCTTCCCACCTATATTCCCCACCTCAATAAAACCAATTGTCACAATAGCTGTTTTACAACAGCTTTTGTGGAAAAGTATCACAAAAAAGTCCTTCTCAATCCTATTTTAGGAATGTTTATCATCAATATTTTCCTTTATTTGTTTTCTAATTTCATCTTTTACATTTCACTATGTAGTTGATGTTGTGTGCCACTCAGATTCTGTCTTTAAGATGAAGGCTCTTAATCTCACAAAACAAACTGGGGGTTGCTGGGGGGAGGTGGGATTGGGAGAGGAGGAGCGGGCTATGGACATTGGGGAGGGGAGGCGAACCATAAGAGACTATGGACTCTGAAAAACAACCTGAGGGTTTTGAAGGATCAGGGGTGGGAGGTTGGGGGAACAGGTGGTGGGTAATGGGGAGGGCACGTTTTGCATGGAGCACTGGGTGTTGTGCAAAAAGAATGAATACTGTTACGCTGAAAAAATAAATAAAATGGGAAAAAAAAATAAGATTAAAAAAAAAAAAAGATGAAGGCTCTCATCCACCAGTTGCTGGGAGTGTTGGCTACTGATGGCTGACAGCTGAATTCTTCTCCTGGAATTTCTCTCAGCTAAAGGGAGTGGTCTCGTCCAAGATTACAACCCTCTGGGACAAACCCTAAATCCAAGGTCTGGTCGATATCAGGGTACAAAGGCCCTTGTCTCAATCTAGCACTTTGAAGGTCCATTCCAGATCCATAACTCCCCCCTGGTGTGGGCTGAGCTCCCTGCATTGACCGTATGGTAACCTGACTGGCCCTCTGTTCCACCAGACTAATTGACTCAGCACGGAACCTCCTACACAGCTAATCTCCTTAACTAGACTGTTTCCTAGGGAACCTTGGATGAATAGCTGAATCCATTTGAAATTTACTCTCATATAACGTGTGTGGTGAATCTCTAACTTTGTTTCTACATACTTAATTTTTTCAGTAACATTTACGGAATTATCCTCTTCCCAGTTTTTGGACCGCAACCTTTATTATATTTGAAATTCTTAAGTATACTAGAGACTGTTTCTGCTCTATGTGGTCTGCTTCTCTAATATGCACTTTTGGTACCTATAATACAGGTACTTTTTGTACCTCTAATATTTTAACTACTATTACTTTATGACATGTTTTGATTTTTGGCAGAGAAAGCCCCTCCTCATTACTCTTATTTTTTAAAAATGTCTTTACTACTCTTGCCTGTTCATGCTTCCAAATGAACTTGACTATTTTCTCTGGGTTAATAAAAAACTCCATTATTAGAATTTTGATTTGAATTTCATTAAGGCTACAGACTAATTTTGGAAATCTTTGCAATACTAAATCTTTCTTTGAGATAGAATCTGATATCTCTGTCCATTCATTCAAATCTTTTATGCATTTTAGTGAAATTTTGTAGTTTATTTTATGTCTTGGCCATTGGTTAAATATAGCTTTTCTTGTATTATGATGGAAACAGTTTTTCTTACATTCTATGTTCTAGATGTTCACTGCTAGAACACAGGAAAACTATTAGTTTTAATTAACTTATTTTAATGAGGTATAATCTGCATACAGATCAGGAACAAGGCAAAAATGTTCCCTCTTACCACTCCTTTCAATATCATACTGGAAGTCCTAACTAATGAGACAATAGGGATGAATAAGGAAACAAAAGGTACAGACTGGGAAAGAAGAAATTAACTTGCTTGCAGATGATAGAACTGTCAATGAGGAATATCCCACAGAACTGACAAAAACTAAAACAACAACAACAAATCCTGTAACTAATTAAAGGTTTTATATATTAATTAAAGGTTAATATATAAAAGTCAATTGCTTTCCTATATATCAGCAATAAACAATTGGAATTTGAAATTTGAAACAGCATACCATTTATATTAACACCCCAGGCCAAGAAATACTTAATAAAAAAACTAATAAAATATGTAAAGATCTACATATAAGGAAAACTGCAAAACTCTGATGAAAGAAATCCAAGATCTAAATAAATGGAGAGCTATTACATATTCATGGACAAGAAAATGTGTTAAGATATCAGTTTTTCCCAACTTGATCAACAGATTCAATACGATCCCAGTCAAAATCCCAGAGCAAGTTATTTTGTAGATATTGACAAACTATAAAATTTATATGGAGAGGCAAAAGACTTAAGAATATTGAAGAAGGGGGCAACTGGGTGGCTCAGTGGGTTAAAGCCTCTGCCTTCAGTTCAGGTCATGATCCCAGGGTCCTGGGATCAAGCCCAGCATGGGACTCTGCTCGGCGGGGAGCCTGCTTTCCCTCTCTCCTCTGCATGCCTCTCTGCCTTGTGATCTCGCTCTCTCTCCCCCTGCCAAATAAGTAAATAAATAAATAAAATCTTTATATATATATATATATATATACATAAATACTGAAGAATAGTCAAAGGACTGACACTGCTCAACCGACTGACTGACTGACTTACTATAAAGCTACAATAATCAAGGCAGTGTAGTATTGGTAAAAGAAAAGACAAATTCATCAATGGAAAAGAATAGAGTCCAGAAATCAACCCACACAAATACAGTCAACTGATCTTTGACAAAAGAACAAAAACAATTTAATGGAGAAAGGACTGTTTTTTCCTCAACACACAGTACAGGAACAACTGGATATCCATAGGCAATTTTTAAAAAAAAGAATCTAGACTGATCTTACATCTTTCACAAGAATTAACTCCAATTGGGTCATAGGTCAAAATGTAAAACACAAAACTATAAAACTAAAAAGTTTTTTTTTAATTTTAAAATTTTTAATTTATTTTTATTCATTTATTTTTTAAACTAAAAAGTTTTAGGAGAAAAATAAGTGATCTTGGCTTTGGTGGTGAGTTTTTAGTTACAACACAAAAAGTAGGATCCATAAGCAAAGAAAAAGATAAGTTGGACTTCATTAAAGTTAAAAACTTCTACTCTGAGAAAGATCCTGGAAAGATAATGGAAAGCTACATATTAGAAGATTACACACACCTGATAAAAGACTTATATCTAAAATATACAAATAACTCTTAAAACTCAGTAATAAGAAAACAATCCAACTTAAAAATGGGCAAAAGACACCTCAACAATGAAGATAAACAGATGGCAAATGAGGATACAGAAAGATGTTCAACATCAAATGTCATCAGGGAAATGCAAATTAAAACAATGAGATACTGCCACACGTATCAGAACGACTAAAGTCCAAAAAACTTATAATATCAAATGCTGGTGAGGACAAAAGAAAAGAGACTCTCATTCATTGCTGGAGAGAATGCAAAATGGTATAGATAACTGGGAAAATAGGCAGTTTCTTACAAAGCTAAAAAGTCTTATCATGTGATCTCAAAATTGTCATCTAGGTATTTACCCCAATGAGTTGAAAACTATGTCCACATAAAAACCTGCACACCAAAGCTTATAGTAGCTTGATTCACAATTGCCAAAGCCTGTAAGCAAGCAAGATGCCTATCATTAGGTGAATGAATACAGAAACTAAGGCACATCTATACAAATATATTTAGTGATAAAAAGAAACGAGTTATCAAGCCACAAAAATGCAATATGCCTTTAAGTGAAAGAAGCCAGCCTGGAAAGGCTATATATTGTATGGTTCCAATTTACAGACAGTAATATTTACATATATTAAATGTGAAGTATACATCCATTAGTTAGCACTCCAATCAAGATACAGAACAACTCCATATCCCCTGAAACTATCTTTATACTTCTTTTTAGGCAATGCTCCCCGCTCAGACCAAGCACTGTTCTGACTTCTACCACCAGAGATTAGTTTTGTCTGTTCTTGAACATCACATAAACCGAATCATTAACTATTAATTTCTTTGTATGTTGACTTTGTAATTGTACACATCTACTATTCATTCTAATGACTTAGGATTTTTTTAGGAAAATAATGATATTCTGATAAATAATGATTTTGTATCACTCTCCCATAAATTTGTTACTCTTACTTTTCTTTCACATCTTATTGCATTGATATGAATATCTAGAATAAGACTATCTAACAATGATGGGGTGGGCATTTTTGTTTTGATCCTGGTTTTAATGGGAATGACTATACATAATAACAGTTACTGACAGTTACAGATGTTAGATTATATCCTCCTTTGTCAATTAAGAGTTTTTTTAAAAAAGGAATGGTTATTGAATATTATCAAATATTTTTTCTGTAAACTATTGAGATGGTCATTCATCAATTCTTATTAGATCCCGTGGTCTATTGGCCTATATTAATAGATATTTATAAGCAACCCATCTTGGCATTCTTTGAATAACTGAACTTATTTGATTCTGATAAAACTTCGTTTCAGGTTGTTATACCTATATTTATGCTCAGGACTATTCTGTAAGCTTGTGTGTGTGCGTGTACTTCAGGTACCAGGTTAATTTTTGGTAACCAGGTTACATAAGTTGTATAATGCAAAGTGAGAAGCTTTAAATGTTTTCTGTAATCTGGGCCACTTTATATAGCATATGAAATATTTGTTCATTAAACATTTTGTTTTAGTCTATTTGCAAAACAGTAAACACTCCTTTCTGGAGATAATTCTTTGAGAATTTAAGAACTTAAAAAATTTGACGACTTAAATATAACTCCCATGTTTATAGTTATATCTGGTTTCCTATGTAATTTTGGTTATTTGTGTTTTTTGGGGTTTTTTTTTCCATTTTTTTATTTGTTTATTTTCAGCATAACAGTGTTCATTGTTTTTGCACCACACCCAGTGCTCCATGCAGTACGTGCCCTCCCTATTACCCACCACCTCGTTCCTCAACCTCCCACCCCCCTGCCCCTTCAAAATTTGTGTTTTTCTGGAAATTGTGAATTTTGCTGAAATTTTCACTCCATACACATAGTACAAAGTATAATACAAAGTGTAGCCTTGTTTTAAAATTTGTTCATACTTTTCTCATATTGAGTTTTATTTTGTTTCCCTTTTTTAATAGATTTGTCAAACTCACACTTATTTTTTTCAATCAATTCCTGAATATACTCATAAACTGGACTGTTTTTGTGATTTCTGATTATACTTGAAAAATTTTTTTCTCTTCCTGTTTTAAGTATATTTTGTTTTTCTTTTGATTTTTTTTTAAGATTTTATTTATTTATTTGACAGAGAGAGATCACAAGTAGGCAGAGAGGCAGGCAGAGAGAGAGGAGGAAGCAGGCTCCCTGCCAAGCAGAGAGCCCAATATGGGACTTGATCCCAGGACCCTGAGATCATGGCCTGAGCCAAAGGCAGAGTCTTAACCCACTGAGCCACCCAGGCACCCCTCTTTTGATTTTTTTGAGCTGAATTCATAGCAGTTTATCTTCATTCTTCCTTATTAAATGATGAAAACTTTTGAGGCTATGGATTTATCTGAATTGAGCCTTAAGGATTTTCATTTTGCTTGTGTATTCAGAATTTATCATCAGTCCATACTCCTTCAGCCTTTATGAATGACTATTTCTATAAAATCTTTTAATCATTTTTCAGCCATAAGCTTTGACATGTAGCTTTTGCACTGCTGTAATTTTCTATTTAATCTGTATTTGAACTTTTCACTTTCTTTAACATCTAATATTTATTTAGGATGGTTGTTTTAATACATGTGAGATTTTGGTTTACATTTTTATTTTTTTACTTCTAACACTTTTATTATACTATGAAGAAATTTACTTTTTTTGGTGCCTGGCTCAGTGGGTTAAGCCTCTGCCTTCAGCTCGGGTCATGATCCCAGGGTCCTGGGATCGAGCCCTACGTCAGGCTCTCTGCTCACGGGGAGCCTGCTTCCCCCCTCCCCCCGCCTGCCTCTGCCTACTCATGATCTCTCTCTGTCAAATAAATAAAATCTTAAAAAAAAAAAAAAAGAAATTTACTTTTTTTGAATTTAGTGAGGCTTTTTTTCCTCACTATAAAGTAATTTTTAATAAGTGATCCATGGATATTTGATTATATCACCTGTAAGATAAAAAGTTTGATTATATCATCTATAAGACACAAAGTTAATTTAACCAAATTAACCTTATTAAGCACATTTACATTCTATTTGTTTTTGACTTCATGACTTATTGAAGACTAAGTATGGTGTGCTATTTTTTCCATAACAATTTTGTTTCTTTCCAGCTTTTGTCTTCTAATAGCTTTGCTCTCTATATTTCTGTGTTATAATACATTATACATTCACACCTTTTATAAAACAATCCTTCTATCCAAAACTTTTATTCCTTAAGTTTTATTTTATTTATTTATTTATTTATTTTTAAAGATTTTGTTTATTTATTTGACAGAGAGAGATCACAAGTAGGCAGAGAGGCAGGCAGAGAGAGAAGAGGGGAAACAGGCTCCCTGCTGAGCAGAGAGCCTGACATGGGTCTTGATCCCAGGACCCTGGGATCAAGACCTGAGCCGAAGGCAGAGGCTTTAACCCACTGAGCCACCCAGGTGCCCCACAAGTTTTATTTTAACCAGTATTAATACTGCCACTCTTGTGTTATTTTCTCTCTTACTTATTTTTTTTTATTTTAAAATATGTTTTTGCTTTATTTTTGTTCAATTTTTCTCTATCCTCGTATTTGTGAATCTTTTATGTAATTATGTTTTAGGTGAATAGAGAACATAGCTATATTTTGTTTTAGATGAAAGTTCTTATCATCTAATAGGGACTTTATTTACATTTATTGACATAAATGTTAGGTCTTATTTCTCTCATCCTGTTTTGCGATTTCTATTTTATTGTTTGTTGTCTTGAGGTTTCCTTGTTTTTAAAGTATATATACTGCTATTGTCCTGCCATAATAAAATTTCTCTAATTACCCATGCTAAACATGAAACTTTTATTTTTAAAAAATGTTTTATTTATTTATATAAAGTAGGCTCCATGCCCAATGTGGGGTATGAACTCACGACCCTGAGATCAAGAGTCACATGCTTTAGCCAGGCAGGCATCCCTAAACATGAAACTATTATTTTTTTTTGAGATTTTATTTATTTATTTTATAGAGAGCACCAGCAAGCAGAGCAGCAGGCAGATAGGGAGAGAGAAGCAGACTCTCTGCTGAGCAGGAAGCCTGACTCAGGGATCATTCCTAGGACCCTGGAATTATGACCCGAGCCAAAGGCAGCCACTTAACCAACTGAGCTGCCCAGGCGCCCCCCTAAATATACTTTTAGTCTCTCTCTCACCTTTCCACCATTTCTACATAAAGCAGGAAATTTATCAAGCCAGCTAGGTCTCACACATTTCTGTTTATAAACAATTGTACTTATTTAAACAATCTGTTCCAAAGAACTACTGGCAAAATATGTCAATTGTTCTTCATTATTCTACCAATTAAATTATCGAGCACTGGTGCCAGGGACACTGTGTATCAGTTATGCTTAAAATGTCATTTAAAAATAAAACTGCTTGAGGACAGATCAGAAATTAGCATATAATTAATTATAAGAGATCTTGGTCATAGTTAACACATTCTACTTCCCCCTGTTATAGACTGACGTCAGATTGCCTCACCATAGATAGATAACTTCAGATCAGCCCCATGGAATGGGAAAGACAGACACCATAAATTCCCTCGCCCTGAGGACTATTATTTGTAAACCCTATCTAACCATCCGCTCCTGTTGGACAGATTCAGTTAATGTCCTCCTGGCTTATCATGTCCTTGACTTTGCTCTGGCTACTTTTCTCCTCCATAATGATCTTTTCCATCAATCCATTTTTAAAGAGCTCAGCTCAAATATCAGGGATTTTCCTGACAACTTGCATCTCTGAATGGCCAAAGAAGTGTTTGTTGTCCTGCTGATAGGACCTCCTTTGTTATCTTATAATAACTATTTATGTGTGTTAAGTATCCCTCAATTTGATTATGGGATCCTTTAGAGCAGAGCAGAAATACTCTCTTATACTTCGATCATGGAATGACAAGATTTCATGATTGGAAGAATTTCAAAACTCATCCATAGATTGAGGACCAGGAAGACCAAGTTATAGTACAAGATCTTTTTCTGACTCAGTGCCTTTCAGAAACTTAATTAATTTCTTTGGACCTGCAAGATAAAGATGAGCTCCAAAACCACTTCAAGAGTTAAATTCTATGCCTCAATCATAAGACTAATAGTCATTTTAAAAGAAGGAACTGACTCACAGCCCAGACAGAGAAAGTGACTTGCTCAAGGTCAGGGAGTCAATTAATGGCCAAAATACAACTAGAAGGTCAATCTCGATTCCAATCTACTGGTAGCCATCTCAGATTACTCTCCTACTCTCACAAACACCAGCACGGAACCTTGTTAGGATAGATGCCTTGTGAAAATACATGGATTGACTTACTAAGAAACTAAACTCTCCAGAAAAATGCAGTTGACTCCAAACTTTCAATATTCATAAACACTTAACATTTATTACAAAGTTATACAATTACTTCTTTATTTCAATTCCTGGAAGGCATCAGTTCCTTTTATGCTATGCCAAAGTTTCAACTCTCTCTTTTTTAAAAAATTTAAATTCAATTAATTAACATATACTATATTATTGGTTTCAGAGGTACAAGCCTATGATTCATTGGTCTTACAAAATATCCAGTACTCATTACATCACATGCCCTCCTTAATGTCCATAACCCAGTTACCACATCCCTCCAGCCCCCTCCCCTCTAGCAAACCTCAGTTTGTTTCCTATGATTAGGAATCTCTTATGGTTTGTCTCCCTCTCTGGTTTCATCTTGTTTTATTTTTTTCCTCTCCCCTCCCCTATGATCTTCTATTTTGTTTCTCAAATTCCATGTATCAGTAAGATCCTATGAAAATTGTCTTTGTCTGATTGACTTATCTCACTTAGTTAGCTTTAGTTCCAACAACATCATTGGAAATAAATGGCTGCATCATACTCCATTGTGTGTGTGTGTGTATATATATATTATATATAAAAATATTATATATAATATATATAAAAATATTATATATATATAAATATATATATATATATACTACATCTTCTTTATCCATTTACCTGTTGATGGACATGTAGGCTCTTTCCAAAATTTGGCTATTGTGGGCATTGCTGTTATAAACATTGGGGTTCTGTTGCCCTTTTGGAACACTACATTTGTATCTTCTGGGTAAATACCCAGGAGTGAGATTGCTGGGTCATAGGGTAGCTCTATTTTCAACTTCTTGAGGAAACTCCACATTGTTTTCCTGAATGGCCACACCTGTTTGCATTCCCACCCTCAACAGTGTAGGAGGGTTCACCTTTCTTTGCATTCTCGCCAATATCCATCATTTCCTGACTTGTTAATTTTAGCCATTCTGACTCGTGTGAGGTGGTATTTCACCGTGGTTTTGATTTTTATTACCCTGATGCCAAGTGAAGTGGAATATTTTTTCATGTGTCTGTTGGCCATTTGGATGTCTTCTTTAGAGAAATATCTGTTCATGTCTTCTACCATTTCTTGATTAGATTATTTGTTCTTTGGGTGTTGAGTTTGGTAAGTTCTTTATAGATTTTGGATTCTAGCCCTTCATCTGATATGTCACTCGCAAATATCTTCTCCCATTCTGTTAGTTGTCTTTTGGTTTTGCTGACTGTTTCCTTTGCTGTGCCAAAGCTTTTTATCTTGATGAAGTCCCAATAGCTCATTTTTGCCCTTGCTTCCCTTCCCTTTGGAGACGTGTCTATCAAGAAGTTGCTGTGGCCAAGATCACAGAGGTTGCTGCCTGTGTTCTCCTCTAGGATTTTGGCAGATTCCTGTTTCACATGGAGGTCTTTCATCCATTTTGAGTCTATTTTTGTTTATTGTGTAAGGAAATGGCACAGTTTCATTCTTCTGCAGGTGGCTATCCAATTCTCCCAACACCATTTGTTGAAAAGACTGTTTTTTTCCATTGGATATTCTTTCCTGCTTTGTGGAAGATTAGTTAACCATCTTTTTTTCTCTATTAAGAAAGTCTTATTCTTGATTTTGGAACTGTCTGCCAAGCTCTGTTGTTTTTTATATTGTTCTTCATTCTCCACTTGCTCATCTTTTTCACCAGAAAGATGAGTTATAGCAGAGGTATATTAATTTCTTTGGGTCTCTGTTTCCTTATCTGTAACTGAAAGGTATGTAACTGAATATTCTCTAAAGGTCCCTCTGACTCTAAGATTATTTGATTTTTTTCTTTTTCTTTCTTTTTTTTTTTTGAATGAAAAAGCAGAAGCAAAGTAGGGAAAGTAGGGGTGTTTCACCCTAATGTCCCCAAATTAGCCCGAGACATGACTTAAATGTAGGTAGTTTATGTTGTACAGTGATTTCAGAGAAACAGGTATAGGGGACTAGAAAAAGTTAAAAAGTAAAGAAGAGAAAGAACATCCAAGGGTGTGCTACTGAGTTGACTGCTGCTGTGAATAATTGGGGCATAGTCTTGCTGGGGATCCTTTGAGGATCTGTAGAATGTACCTTTGCCTTTCCAAGGGACACAAGAGACAGAATCTATCCATTGTCCCTGTCCCTCAGTAGTCAAAGGGTGCCTTCCTCTTGGGATGTAAACCTGCTCACATGTCAGGAGTGTGTAAGCAACAGAAGGGCCAAGGGGCCCTCAAAGTCCTCCCACATGGTTGTGGCAGAGAAGTCATGGGCAGAATGAGAAGGACATGACATTAGCTGAGGCAGGTGCTTTCTCATTACTTCTCCATGGGGCTGATTCCTATAGCAACACTAGAGTAAAGGGCAAACCAAAAGAGGTGAAGGTTGTGGGCAGGGGAATTGGAGTTGGGACTGAGCTTTCCAGATCCAACTTAGTGCCTGGGTGACCCAAGTAAAAATAACATTAAAGTTTGGACTGGACTGAGAGATCATGTATTTCCCAGAAGGTTTAAAAATGAGGAGAAAAATATCATTCAGAGAAAGATAATATTAAATGTGATAACATGTCACTTCTCTGCTGAAAACCCTCTAGGACTTCCAGCTTACCTAGAGCAAAAGGGTAAGTCTTAGCAATGGCCATCAACCTTTCCTCTGACCACATTTCTTCCCTTTCCCCACTCTGCTCCAGCCACATTGACTTCCATGTTGTTATTCCAACACACCAAGCAGGCTCCGGACTCAGGGTCTTTGAACCTCTTGTCAGTATAGTCAAGTAAGGCTCCTGCCATACTTGGTGTTGGTTTCTTCTGTGATGTTATGTAAAAGGCCTTCTGTGGGAAGCCTTTTGTGACCATCCCACATACGAAAGTGCACTCCTATCACCCTTCATATCATTTACTCTGCATTACTATGGCAACAGGATGTGTGTATATTTGAGAATAAATGGAATAGCTAGAGGAAGGAGGCCAAACGAAGGTATTATAGTGACAAAGATCTCAAGGATCAGAAAAGATGAGAACTATTTAGGATTTTACAACTTTCTAGAGATAATAACTTAGGTGGTGAGCCTAACAAAAAAGTCATAGAATCTAGATGCTTAGAAGAATTAAAAGTAGGAAAAAGGTTTATATTAACTAGGGTCGATGGTCTGATTCTTAAGTGGTGGTGGGCTTGTTGGTGAAACTCAAACCCCATCACTGACGCTGTATGAAAGTGGTACAGCCTGAAACTCTGTAGTGGCATTAGTTTTTAAGATGTTTTTAATATTTTGAAATATAAGTCTAGTATTTGTGGGTCTTCCCATCATGGCATATGCAGTTATTCAAAACTTGCCTCAGATAGGGTCTTGATGGATTAGTGTCAGGGACTGAAGAGATGGTCTGATTCTATAGCAAATGCTCAGCAATCTGTAGTGGATAGATTCTCTGCTTTCTGTCTCTCTCAATTTATCTTCCTGAAATAGTTCGCAAAAAGTGACACTAATGGTCACCCACTTACCTAATGGTTCCTTGGTTACAGAAACATGATATACTGTGTTACTAATCAGCTTAATGGACAGGAAGAAGACTGAATCTAGTAACTGATAATGGGTAACACTGAAGGGCTTTAAGGCATACAGGTTTTCTTATTTCTCCCAACTTCAGAAAGTCCTGAAATAAATCAGAACTGGACTCTAAATTTAAGTTCAGGGCTATAAGCATTTCCCAATAAGACTGATTACCATAGCACCAGAAGGATCCGATGCTAACATTTCATTTACCCGCCTCTAAAGAGTGTTCAAGTTGAGGTGGAGATCTCTGATCTCTGCGCTTCACTGTTGGTGTCTCCTAGCTATATATTCTAACTGTTCCAATTTTCCTTGTTTGGTGATCACACTCCTCATCCTTCAGAGCTGGTGGGAATGGATGTGTCCATTCAGATTTGGTGCCTGGATTCTAAGAAGTTCTTCCTTGTCAGTTTTTGTCATGGCTATAGCAGGAGTCATAAAGAGACTTTTCCAGATATTCAGCATCTCCCTTCAACACAATTACTCCCAGTAGGATCTCAAGCCCATGTTGAATCTACAGCTTTCTCAAATCTCTAAGAGATGAGATGATTTCGTGGAGAAACCGTTTTCCAAACGTCTTTCATATACTGCCCTTCCTAATATAAGGAGTGGCAATTCCAATGACAAATTGGATGCCTTAGCCCCCTCTTAGCATCCTGACTCATCCAGGTATATCATGATTCAAAGCAAACCTCCTCCCTTCCCTGTCGCCTCTGCTGTCAAAAATTGAATTCAAAGTTTCTGAATGTATTTCTGATTTCTATACATTTCTGGCACAAATTGACTTCTAGTTTGGTCTCTTGGATCTTGAGACTTCCCCATCCTCCTCCACTAGAATTCCTCTGACAAATATTAATAAGATTGCTTCCTCTGATTCTTGAGATTTAATTAGGTTTATCCCCAGGGGAGTATGTGCATCATGGAACACAGGGGTTCATGCTTCTGGGAAAACCAGAAGAGAAAGAAATGATAATCCATATGGGTCCTTGGGGGACACTGTGTATGCATTCTATAAATGGAACTGATACAGTAGCTAAGGGCAGATTTCATATGTCTTATGCTCCCCAGAGGGTTCTGAAAGATGAAGAAAGGCAATATTTTGGCTATTCAATACACACTGCAGTCTGCATTGGATGTTCTGTTGTTGGTTTTAGGAAATAGAGTCATTTGTCTAGTTTTTCTGCCTCTAGTACAATGTCTCATCAGAGAAGTGTTTCATTAGTATGGTAAATTGTCCCATAAAATAATCAGCAATGGAAGAGACCTATTAAGTCTGGATTGAATCCATAACCAGGAGTTTCTTTATTCCAGCATTTTTACTCATTATCAATGAGACATTTGATGATAGTGAGCATCCCCAAATAAAGCAACCACCCACACTAAATGTCAATATCTTCCTTTAGTAGCCAGAATCCAGATTTATTTTAGATCTACTGAGATTTCTTCCCTATTTAAGGGCTGAGAAACATGTGTATAACTATCTCTTTTACTTTTTTATTATAAATGTAAGCCTATAAAAGTAGGCATACTAGTATTATGAACCTTACATGTGCCAACAGTTATCAAATCTTGGACAGTCCAGTTTCACCTAAACCCCCATCCACTTCCCTCCACTCCTGTATTACTTTAAGGTAAATTCCAGACATCATATAATTGTAATGATTATTAAGGATCCCCTTTATACCCTTTGCCTAATAAATCATCTACTTCCCATCTCTAATGTTTTCTTTTGAAGTGAATCTCAAATATCATACTTTTAAGGGATTCCCCCCCCCCCCCACCCCAGCCTCATATACTTTAAAAAATGATCTGTTTACGGTGCATGGGTGGCTCAGTCAGTTGTTTGCCTTTGGCTCAGGTTATGATCCCGGGGTCCCACACCCCACATTAGGCTCCCTGCTCAGTGGGGAGTCTGCTTCCCCCCCCCACCCCTGCTTGTGCTCTCTCTCTCCCTCAAAGAAATAAATTCTTTAAAAAAATAATTTGTTCATTAATTTTAATAGAAGTGAACACATTAAAAAACACAGGTACAACCTGGTCAGCACAGAAAGCATGAGTTAGAATCCAGTAAGACCATCAGGGCAAGCTCTATTCTCTAGAAAGGGTTGAATATAGCTGCACGACACAGTATTTTTTTTTTCCCCTAAAGATTTATTTATTTATTTATTTGACAGATAGAGATCACAAGTATGTAGAGAGGCAGGCAGAGAGAGGAGGAAGCAGGCTCCCCGCTGAGCAAAGAGCCTGATATGGGGCTCAACCCCAGGAGCCTGGGATCATGACCTGAGCTTTAACTCAGTGAGCCACCCAGGCGCCCAAAGCACAACACAGTATTTTATTTTCTCAAGAGCAATGAAACAGGGCAAATATACAAGCAGCAGCAGCAACAAAAAAGAAGAAAAACATAAGACACACTCTATTGTGCAAGATTTTCTCCTGTCATGCTGAAAAAGAACCTTTTCAAGAAAATTAACTATAATCCTTATACCAAGCAAAACATATTCCCTCTGTCTCTGTGTGTTAGCATACACAAGATATCTTGGGGACACACACACACACACACACACACACGAATATTGTTTTTTCTTGCTTAACTTTTCCTGCAGAGATTTCAGATTTAGAAGGGAGCTTCCTCCCCACCTCTCTGCCTCCCTGCTGGAATCTCTTGGCAAAAGCTGCTCTCCAAAGTGACAGAAAAGTCTCCTCCATGAAGCACAGCCACTGCACCACAGGCTTTCACATACGAAGTGGAGCTGGTGAAGAGAAAACTTCTACCTAAAGTCACTTACTTGTTAAAAAGTCGTATGAAGGGAATTGTGTATACCCAACCCATTTTTGGAGTAGGCAAATAGCTGGAGGTATTTATGGCATTTTTAATGCTCCCTTTCCTTCTTCACATTATCATGATAGTTTCTCTTCAAAGGCAAAACTGCTAGATTTAAAGGATGAAAAGACAGGAAACTCATTCCTTAGAGAACCCACAATGCATCTTCCTCAGTTTTAATCTTCTATATATGGAGAGATGTAACTACACACTATCCTATAACTTTTCTCCTAGAAAAACCTGATCACAGCCTAGAAGCATGTTTAATTTGTGATTAAGCATTCATTGCTAGGATGGTTCTGAGATGGATGCTGCCTGTGAGTACAGTTTGGGGTGAAGGCTGAAGAGAGGGCTCTGGGCCTTCACTTTGTACCTGTGAGCTGTGATAAGGATTATTTGAACTTTTTCTTTGCCTTAAAAGAAACCTAAATAAAAATGAGGCTAAACAAGTAAAGGAATGGAATGGGTAAGTAAAATCTCTCCCAAAAGATGTTCCTATGTGATCAGCAAAGCTGCTCAGAGTTAAACCTGCAGGGTAAAGGAGGAATTGAAAGGCTTCTGCCACTTCCACGATTTTCCTACTCCTCACTAGAGCTTTTGTGTGAAGTCTTGGGATCCTGTCTGGCAGAGACAAGACCAGCAAAGCTCTGCCAGTCACAGCCAGGCTGTCACAGGCTCTAGGCATCAATAAACTCATGTTGCAATGTGTCACCTGCTTAGATAACAATATTTATCTTCCTCAGCAAAAAGCCTCAATCTCATTTCCCAGATTCCTTCCCTGATTCTAGTGACACAGACCTGGAAAATGTTCCAAGGCATTAGGCAACAGTGGGGATGTTTTTTTTTAAAGCAGATGCTTTCTTTCACCCTTGCACCTGCCATACACACAGTGTGGCTGAATTGAACAGAGGATGGGGTTTTTAGCAAAATGCTAGTATTGTCACATAAGATCCAAGACTCATTCATTTAATAATTTCTCAAACACTATTTACCACCTACTATATTCCTGAGACCATACTACATTACGAAAATGATTAAAATAGTCCTGACGTTCTCAGGCAGCTCATAGAGGTTGGGGGGGTGATATAGAGATAAATAAACACCCCCACAGTATGATAAGATTTAAAACAGAAGCGTGGGTTTAACACAGTGCGGTTGAAAGGGCAGAATGAATAATCATCTATAACCATCTTCACCTTTTTTCCTTCCTGCAATTCTCCCCCCCCCCACCAAATTATTTGGGGGAACCTGTGGCATAGAACTTCAGAGAGTATTGTCCAGAGTTAGTCCTACATTATATTAACCCTAGTATAAAATGGACACTAAGTAAAAACATACTGGCTTCCCTATTGTTCTCTGAGGGTGAACTGACACTGCAGCCGTAACATAGTTTGATAGCAGGAGAAGTAAAAGGGTAGGATAAGGTTAGGAAAATCCACCTCTGCTATCTGCTTGCAATTGTCTAATAACATTGTTCTCACCCTGCTTGGGTAGAAACAACAAAAGAGTGCCTCTGCTTCTTGCAGGGTGATAGGGAAAACATGCTGCTGAGCCTGTCCAGACAGTAAGCAGGTCGTTGCGAGCTCATGCAGTAGTGATAAATGTAAAAAAAGGAAAGACTGATCAAATTATGGGAACTTTCATTGATCTCTACCAGACTCTTAATTATAGATGACAAGCTTAAAGTTCTTTCCAACATCCCTTTATTTCCCTGTGGTTGGGAGTTCATAGCATAATCTTTCACTGGGGCACAAATAATGAATTCCTTATTAGGAGAACACTACTGACCAAAAGAGTTCCTTCTGACCTCATGGTGTTAGGTTCCAAAATTCAGAATGACAAAGAGAAGATTTCCCTGTTTGAAAAAGCACACGTCTAACTTCAGTTCTAAATGGAGACCCAAAACCCTTCGGGCTAGTAGCCTTCCTAGATACCAATGTGAGACACTGGCATGAGGATCAGAAACAGGTTAATGAAAATAAATAGAAATCCCCAAAAAGATGAAAAAATTAGTCTGAAAAGGTGGTATTGGAAAAAGTTTTCAACAAATGGTACTAGAGCAACTGGTTAAGCACTTGGAAAAAAATTGTCTACTTAGGTATTTCACTTTTCACTCTAATTATGTGTGCCTCCCTCTCACCACCTTCCTTCACTGAACCTTGTTGCTCTTCTTTTTAAAATTTTCTTAGCTCTTCTCTTGCCTTTGCTTGTCCTGACATGCTTTATTTAGAATCATTTTGACTTTCACCCCTAAAACATCTACAGAAATGATCGTTGTCTCTGCTCTCTTCTTTCAGAAAAGTGGAATCATGGAGCCTCTGCAGCCTTGAGCTTCTGGGATGTAATAGCAAGACTGTGACAGGGACAGAGAAAGTATAAATGCTCACCCCAACCGTAATGATCTTGACACCACTCTGGAAAGCCAGCACCTCTTCAGATACTTCAAAGGAAGCAACAGCCCTTGGATCTTTCTGCTCATGGATGCTTGCCAGAAGGGACTCCTATCACGACTGAAGATTCACCTGACATCAGTAAGAAGCTGAGCATGCAGAGCTGTGACTTGAGGGTGCTCTGGGGGAAATGAGTCCTGAATGGAGCCAGGCCCAGAGTGGCCACGTCAGTCAGACAGCCCTTTTGGAAAGTGGCATTTTCATACTTTTTTCTTCATAATAACCTTGATACTATGATTCCTAGGCTAGAGTCCTGAACCAACCAAGAAGAAATTTTAACATGGTCTAAAAATGTGGTTGGCTTCCAAGAAGGCCCAGTGTTCTGACAACATCAATTGGGAGTTACTTTTGCTCTTGACTCTTGGCACTATTATGAGTCATGCATTATAAAAACAAATTCCTCTCTCTAGGTAACTCATTTTTCTTTTGAGCAGGGACACTGATAGCCCATTTGGCAGCTTTGCACAAGACAGACAAAGCCATCTTTCTTCTGGGTGAATAGTCCACACTCAGGTACAGAGCCTGAGGAATCCAACCAGGTGTCTTTGTCCAGTGAAAACCTGGTGACTTGTCTCTGAGGCACCCACACTCCAGAGAAACATCTAGTTAATTCATTCATTCAGAAGCATCAAGAGAGTACCTGAGGGTGATGGGAAACTAGTATTTTCTGAGCCCCAGCTATAAGCTTAGCACCTGAATGTCTTCTTTCATTAAATCTTCTTAGTGGGCATTGTCATTGCCATTTCCCAGATAAGGAGGTTAAAACATCTGCCAAAGGCTCCACAGTTAGTAAGCAACGCAGCAGAATTCGAACCCAGGAGACTGAATCTGAGTCCATGTTCTTCCCACCTCACTATGCTGGGAACACACACACAAAAAAACACAAGGTATGGTTCCTCCTTTCAGGGCACATAGTCCAGTGGAAAAGAGAGATGATCTCTAAAAATGTCAGTCACTCTTGTTATAGAGACCACTTCTTCTGATTCACTGCTGTATCTCAGCTGATTGGTACATTTAAGGGCCCAGATTCTTGGGAGGGATCTTAAGGGTTTATGCTTTTCCATTAGGTTTATGCTATTCTGTTTGTTCAGCACAACTCCTTTAGGCTCAGCAAGGTGAATGGTTTTGCTCAATGTTAGGCGGCTACTAAAGGATAAGGCCAAACTTCCAATGAAGGGCATTCTGATTCTAAGGTCTCTTTTTTTTTTCCATTGTGTACACTGCCTCCTGGGTTCCTTGGGTGAGATGGTCTATGGGGCTGCTTGCATAAAAGCTGCAGACTCCAAACAGGAGATTCTAGCATGGGCAGAAAGTCCAATGTCTAAGCCAGCTCTATAAACCAAGGCAGCAACAGGTAGTGGTGGCATATGGCCTTTGACCATTTGATTTGGTTCTTGTCCCTGTCTAATGGAGGAGACAGCACTAAAGACAGTGACAGGTAGTCAGTGCAACCAATTCCACATTCACCATCCTAAGATGCTTGGTTTGGTTTTACTTTCTATTTTGGAAAACTTAAAGCATATATAAAACTGGAGAAAATAGAATAAAAAGTTCTATGACCCAGGTATAACAGTGATTAACATATGGTCAATTTTGTTTATTTACATGCTCTCCAACACATTATCTGAAGTTAATCACAGACATTGGTTCATTTCCTCTGGAAAAATGTTACGTATGAACCTCTAAAATAACTCTTTTTAAAGAAACAGAACCACAGTACTTTAACACCTAAAAAAATAAAAATAATTCTTTAATATTATCAAATTCCCTGTTAGTGTTCAAATTTCTAAATCTATTTCATATATTAATTTCAAATAGTTTGTTCAAATCAGGATCCAAATAAGGTTGAAACATTGAAACTGGTTGTCTTTTTTTCGTTCCATTTTATTTTATTTTATTTTTTTAAACATTTATTTGACAGAAAGAGAGATCACAAGTAGATAGAGAGGCAGGCAGAGAGAGAGAGAGAGGGAAGCAGGCTCCCTGCTGAGCAGAGAGCCCCATGCGGGACTTGATCCCAGGACCCTGAGATCATGACCTGAGCCGAAGGCAGCGGCTTAACCCACTGAGCCACCCAGGTGCCCCGTTCCATTTTATTTTTATTCTATTTTATTTCTTTTCAGTGTTCCAGCATTCATTGTTGAAACTGGGTGTCTCTTAAATCACTTCTAATTTATAAGTAATTTCCCATGTTCTCTCTCTCTCTCTCTCTCTTGTTTGCAGTTTGTTTCCTGCAAAAAGCAGGTGATTTGTCCAGTATAGTGTCCCACATTCTGGATTTTGTTGAGTGCATCATAAATGGGAAAGATTTTTAGGTGAGGAATTAGGCACTTATAAGAATGTGGCCAGGGGGGCGCTTGGATGGCTCAGTGGATTAAGCCGCTGCCTTCGGCTCAGGTCATGATCTCAGGGTCCTGGGATTGAGCCCTGCATCGGGCTCTCTGCTCTGCAGGGAGCCTGCTTCCTCCTCTCTCTCTGCCTGCCTCTCTGCCTACTTGTGATCTCTCTCTTTGTCAAATAAATAAATAAAATCTTTAAAAAAAAAAAAAGAATGTGGCCAGGTATAGTGGAAATTATAGATTCTGGAATCAGAGAAATCTGGGTTTAAATCCTTGAACTGCAACTGACTATATGAACTTGAGCAAGTTACTTAATCTTTACTTTAAAATTTCCTAACCTATAAAATGGGCTTGAAAAATGACAGGGCCCAGCAGGTGGTGAATTCTAAGAAAAAAGGTTAAAGATGCAATTATAAAAGTCTGTACCATCTTCAAGATGCAATCAGTTTTCCCTGTTTTTCTCCTCCCGTATACTACCACAGGAGTGGAAAGCACCATTGGTGACTTCCCAGAGCACCCACCCCAAGCAGAAGCCTCCTTCTGGGCAATTTGTGCCTTTGTGTCACTGGCAAAAAAGAACACTACTTGGTGAATCACTGTCTAAGTTTGAAATCCAATGTGTTTCTTACTTTTCCTTGTGTCATCAAAGCACTGCAACAGAGCAGACCTGTAAGAGCTTGTTTGTGACATACACAGTCTGTTTTACATGATAGGTACAGTGATCAGAGTGAAAGGACTTGCTAAAGCCTCCTGCTTCCCACTCTGGAAATCATTTCTCCCCTTTCCAAGTAGAAGCACCAACCTCGATATATCTATTCCCTGTTTTGGCTTTAGACTGCTTCATTGCATGTACTTCCATCTCAGGTACCATACATTTCACTTATTTATTCCTGTTTTATTAGTCCTTCCCCACTAGAATGCCAGCTCCACGAGGGCAGGGACTTGATCAGTTTTGTTTGCTGCCATGTCCCTAAATTCGAGAATGGTATCTGACACATAGAAGGTACTCAGTTAATAGCTGGTATGATTGAACCATGTTGAAAAAAACCCTTTTTCAGTTATTATTTGGGGTATCCACACCAAATTATATCTTTAATCAAGATGACCTTAAAGGTTACAAATAATTACTATTTGTTAATGCTCTTCAGATTTTTACTCTACTTATTTTCAAAATTTGGTTTGGTGTTTGTGTTCCTGCCTATAATTTGTTTTGTTTCCAGCCTTTAATTTCTTTTTGTTGTCTGATTGCTGAGGCTAGGACTTCTAGTACTATGTTGAATAGCAGTGGTGATAATGGACATCCCTGCCGTGTTCCTGACCTTAACGGAAAAGCTTTCAGTTTTTCTCCATTGAGAATGATATTTGCGGTGGGTTTTTCATAGATGGCTTTGATAATATTGAGGTATGTGCCCTCTATCCCTACACTTTGAAGAGTTTTGATCAGGAAGGGATGCTGTACTTTGTCAAATGTTTCCAATCTGTTATTCACTAAGCCATCTGGGCAATCTGTAAATCCATTACCCACAATTTGGAAAATCTAATTTCTTATAAAAATCATAGTATTGATATCTGCCAAGATCGTTAAGATCTGGCAAAAATCTTTCTTTTCCTCCTGCTGAGATAATGTTTGTTGCTTCTTTAGTAAAGGTGTTAAAGCTCAGATATTTACCAGGAGCATGTCAAGCATCTTGTATCAAGGGAATGGCATACATTTTAAAAAAGCCATTATAGTAATATGGTAACAGCAATGCATGTCTTCTTTGGGGATAGGAATCCCTTTCAATTTGCCTATTGTCAGATTTAGATGGGCAATAATAGGGCTGTAGAAACATAGAGAATGCCTGCCAGTCCAGGAACTTGGAATGCTTTTCAGTCACTCACAATGACATAGCTGTAGTTCACATTTGAATAAATCCTCACTCTGAGAAACTTAAAGGGGCTTAAAAACCATCCCATCCAGGCCACACTGGCATTTTCAGTGGAAATCCTTTTCCTACACAGGAATCTTTCTCTATCCACAATGTGATCCCTGAGGGCCTTAGCTACCTGGGCTCTGTCTTTTGGCTTGCTACCCAGCTTTTCCTGCTCTGTGCCAACTTACCTGGAAAGTCTTCTGGCTTTTGGTTTGCATCTCCCCAAGACCCTGTCTTTTTGATTTGTCCCTTGGTCTTGCATACTGTGAACTGACAGCCACGTATGCCCATGTTGGGTCTTATTCAGGTCTTTGGGGACCTTGTCAGCTGGGCTCTCCTTGGGTAAGAGGAGGGATCTGATACTTGGATTCATTCTCAAAATATTACAGAGGCATGGATAAGGTTTATCCACACAGAAAAGATATTCACACCTGTTTTTATATCTGCACCTGTTCTTGTAATGGCAAGGCCCAGAACTCCACTTGTTGAGTACCAGGCAAAGAGCGTGTGCTTATAGACCACAGGCTCCCAGGGATGGAAAGCAACCTAGCGACCACACAGCTCCCTAAATTACGATGCTACCGATGAACTGTATACCTTTACAACTGGGGCCCAATGGGTACCAATTTTCTTTTAAAAATATTTTAAAAATGAGCCTCCTTCAAATTCTATTGTAATATACATTATAATAAATACAGAGGATACCTATAGACAGAAAGAAAAACAGACTGAACATCCACAATCTCACCACTCAAAGGAATCACTCAACCCTTTGGTACATTTCTCAGTCTTCTTTTTTTTTAAGAATGTGAGGAGCATATTTCTCTTTTCATTTTTAAATCCCCTCACTCATATGTGTATTTCCTTTTATTCTTCCTGTTTTGCATGATTAATGAAATACCTAATGAAACAGGAACTCCAGAATAGTTGATTATTAGAAGCAGTGTTTGCCTTTTTATTATTCTCTCTTTTCTTTTTGTCATTTGTGCATGTTTCAGGAAAAGCTACAGGGCTTTAAGCTGTCTCTGGATCTTAGTAGTGAGGATGTCTACTTTGAGAATAGGTGCTAGCTAAAACTGTAGACTATGTGTGTATGCTTTTTATCTCTTTATCACTGAATAATACCAGTGTTCATTCAACTATGTATTCTGTCTTTTTTCTTCTAATGTTAATGTGCAATATAAAAAGGAAAATGATTTTGCAAAAAGGTACTTCTATGGTGTCCACTGTCAAAGTAGGATCAAATATAATTTTAATTTTCTAGAGATCTGAAGTTAAAAATCCAACTCTCAGATATTTCTTTGGTCTTTATTTCTAAGGGGACCTAACTACATTTGCTAATGTCACTGTGGCTATTGGGCTTGATAGAACTAGCATGTCAGTGAGATTTCCTGCTGGGTAGCTGGGAGCCTGGAAGGGGCAGGAACAGTGGGGGTTGTGTTGTTCCTGCCTTTATCTTGACTGGTTCCTCAATGAATCTGTGTTTGGCAGCTACCACAGATCCAAGCTCTGGTAGGCCTGGGAGCTTGGGTGAGGGACTGAGTATTTCTGTGGATATGCAGTTTGGTCTAATTCTTATTCTGTACATTCAGGTAAGGTCCTCAGTCTTCCTATGCTTCAAAACCATTTAATATGGGGCACTTGGTTGGCTCAGTCAGTGAAAGCATCTGCCTTTGATTCAGGTCATGATCCCAGAATCCTGGGATCCAGCCCTGCATGGGATTCCCTGTTCAGTGGAGAGCCTCCTTCTCCTTCTCCCTTTACTCCTTCCCCTGCTGTGTTCTCTCTTTCTCTCGTTATCTCAAATAAACAAAATCTTTAAAGATAGATTTATTTATTTATTTATTTATTTATTTATTTGACAGAGAGAGATCACAAGTAGGCAGAGAGGCAGGCAGAGAGAGAGGAAGGGAAGCAGGCTCCCTGCTGAGCAGAAAGCCCGATGTGGGGCTTGATCCCAGGACCCTGAGACCATGACCTGAGTCAAAGGCAGAAGCTTAACGCACTGAGCTACCCAGGTTCCCCTAAACAAAATCTTTAAAAAAAAATTTAATGTGATGAAATGCTCAGAAGATTAGAGGAAGAAGAGACCCTCCCTATAGACCCAACCTTTAAAGATTAGACTGCCTTCTTTTCGTCTTAGGTCTCCCATCAATTACTGTGTGATCATAGGCAAGTCATTAAACTGCTGCCTTCTGACTCTTCATCCATCAGAACAGGATATTAATCTATGCCTTTACCTTCTTCCATAGGATATTAGGACGATGATGATAACCCGCATTAAGTTTTACTGTGTGCCAGGCATTGTTCTAAGCACTTGATCAAAATTATTCCATTTAGTTCCTACAACCACCTATGAGCAGGGAACCACCATTATAGATGGAGAAACTGAGACACCACAAGGTTAAACAACTTTAAGATTATACAGTCATGAGATGGTGATGCCAAGACTTGAACCAAGGCATTTGGCTCTACTGCTTCAAAGGAGATATTTTCACGTGTGCTTTGCAAGGGCAGAGGACTATGCAAATCCAAGATGTCACTGCCATTATTATTCTCCCAGAGAGATGTATTGATAGTAATGAGGTTTGGGGGTTAGGTTGAGCCCTTTCTAAGAACTGGAACATTTCAAATCTTTTTTTTTTTTTTTTTTTTGGCATTTCAAATCTTAAACATGACATCTGTCCTTGCCTCATACACTTTTAGGCAAAGCCTAATTCATCCACTAACACCAGAACAGATTCCATACTATAAAGTACTAGAAGATCCCCACCAGCCCTAGACCTCAATAGGACCAGATGGAGAAATGGTTTTAATATGCAGAAGCTCTCTGGTGAACTTGGCTATAATATATAAGTGAGGGATGCTTAGATCTTCAGATGTGAAGAAGTCACTCAAAAGTGACTTTGAGAATGAGGCTCTCCATGAAACCCAGCTATATAATATATAACCATATAATTATTATTACAACCAAAGAATATAACCATTCCTTCGCAGTGCATGCACGTTCCTAGGAGATGTATCAGTTTATGAATTAGAAATAGGTCTAGAAACTGTGTTACATCACTGACATCACAGCTAATAATCTGAAAGTGTTTTGAAAGCAACTGATCCTCCTATTTGATTGTGCCTTCAATTAGCATCTACGTGATTTAATAACAAGGCTGTCATCCTTTCTTATTAACTGAATGCTGAGATACTGATGAGACATGGCACATGCTTTGGATTTGTCATCAACCTTTTTATTTTCCCAAGTTATTAAAAAATTTTTTCTTTAGGTATTACTCTTTCCAATAAAGTCTGAGCCATTTCTTTTCTTTTGAGTTGTTTATCTTGATTTGATGGACTGTGGAAAAAAAAAAAAAACCAACCCTTAAAAATTCCTACAGGAACACAGCTCCATCCATTTATTCATGAATAGGCATGGTAGGTATCAAATCAGGCAAGTCTTTGACTGGAGATATTAATAGAACAGCGGAAAGGAGTTATATTAGATTACAGTGGATAAGAAAATGGTCATATAATTGGTAGTAGCTTTCTTTAATTTGAATCATCCATGCATTAGAGAAAAGCCTTAAATACATATTAAAAAGACCCTCATGTTTTAATGCTCACTTTACACAAGGTAGCAATTACTTAACAGTGCTGCAAGTGGAGAAGCAGTTCCTCTCCATGCCAGGAACACTGAAAAAATCTAAAATGTGGCCCAAAATGAAAGGGGACTTACTAACTGTAAGGAGAAAATGGTAGTTATACAGTGGAGAAACCGGACACCACCTTGATTGGGTGATTAAAATGAATATCAAAAGAGACAAATGGACATCAGACACCATGTGCTTCCAGATGCGCTACTCAGGACACGCCGTCACTTAAGTGGCATTCTAACTGGAAAACGTGACATGAATGGAATCAGGAGGAAACATTAGGCAAAGAAAAAACAAAGAACATGTATCTTAAAATGTATTTTAAAACAATTTTTAAGTTACTTTCAAAACTATAAACATTTTATGAAGTTTTTGGTTGTTTTTTGAAAATGTATTTTCAAAACTGTCAATGTTATAAAAGACAAAGAAAGGCCAAGGAAGTGTTCCAGATTAGGGAGAGAAACATGACAAGAGAATGGATTATGTGATTCCGGATTGAATTCTGTTTAGGAGAAAAATATGCTATGAGGCACATTCTAACTGGTAAAATTGGAATATAGATAATTCAGAGGAAAGTGTTGTACAATTAAATCTAGTGAAAGTGGTATCCTTACTGTGGTTATGCAAGAGAATGTAATCCTTAGGAAATGCACACTAAGGTATTTAGGGGTGAAGGGGATGATATATGCAATTTCTTTTCAAATGTTAAAGCAAATGGGCAAAATGTGAACATTCAATGAGTGTGCATAATGGATATATGTATTTTTGTACTATTCTTAAAACTTTTCTATAAGTTTGAAGTTATTTACAAAAAACTTTTTGTTGTTTTAAAAACTCATTCAATTATGTTGAGAGGTCAATTCTCTCAAAGTGAACTATAAATTCAATGAAATTCCTATCAAAATCCTAATAGGTTTTTTAGTAGACATTGACAAGCAGATCCTAAAATTTATATGGAAATGCTAAGGATCTAGAAAAGCCAAAATAATTCTGGAAAAGAACAATGTTGGAGGACTTACACTACCTGATTTCACAGTTTACTATAAATTCACAGTAATTAGGACAATGTGGTACAAAAACACTTATTCAAAGGGATATATGCACCCCATGTTGATAGAAATATTATTTACAATAGCCAAGATACAGAAGCAGCCCAAGTTTAACTGATGAATGGATAAAGAAGATGTGGTATGTATGTACAATGGAGTATTATTCAGCCATAAAAAAAAAATCTTGCCATTTGAAACAGCATAGACGGAACTAGAGAGTATAAATCTGAGTGAAGTAACAGAATCAGAGAAAGATAAATACTATATGATTTCACCCATATGTGGAATTCAAGAAACAAATGAGCAAAGGCTCAGAGAAAAAAGAGACAAACCAAGAAACAGACTCTTAACTATAGAGACCAAACTGATGGTTACCTGAGGGGAAGGGGCCGTAGGGGGAATAGGTGAAATAGGTAATGGGGACTAAGGAGTGCACTTGTGTGAGCACTGGGTGACGTTTGGAATTGCCGTATCACTCACTATATTGCACACCTGAAACTAAGATAACACTGTATGTTAACTAACTGAAATTCAAAAAAAAAAGTAAAAAAAAATGTGGTAAGGGCACAAGGATAGACATATAGATCAATGGGAGAGACTTGAGGGCAGAAACAGATCCTTATATTTATGGCAAATTGTTTTTTCCGTTTTTTGAGAAAGATCAAGTGGGAGTGGAAAGGAGCAGAGAAAGAGGGAGAGAGAGAATCTTAAGCAGGCTCCATGCCCAGTACAAGAGCCCGGTGAGGGGCTCAATCTCACACCCCTGAGATCATGACCTGAGCCAAAATCAAGAGTTGGATGCTTAACCAACTGAGACACCCAAGCACCCCAGTAAGTTGATTTTTGATGAAAGTATCAAGACAATGCAATGGGAGAGGGGAAAGTATTTTCAACAAATGGTGCTGGGATAATCAGATAGCCACATGCAAAAATAATGAAATTAGATATTTATCTCATACTGTCACAAATCAACTCACCATGACACACAAACCTAAATGTAAGAAACTGTAAGATTTCTAGAAGAAAAATAGGAGAAAAACTTTATGACTTTGGGTTAGGCAGAGAGTTCTCAAAAATTGGGGGAAATCGGAGGGGAAGATGAACCATGAGAGACTGTGGACTCTGAGAAACAAACTGAGGGTTTGGGAAGGGAGAAGTTGGGGGATGGGTGAACCTGGTGGTACGTATTAAGGAGGGCACATACTGCATGGAGCATTGGGTGTGGTGCATAATCAATGAATCTTGGAACACTGGGAAAAAAAAAAAAGAACCACTATTGGGGCACATGTGAATAGATTTGTATAACATATTTTGATTAAAGAGTCTAATTTGATAACATTATTTGAACTCTGGAAGAACTAAATCTATTAAAATATAAGAAAACAAAACAAACAAAATTTAGTAGGAAGAAAACAATCCAATTTAAAAGTGGGCATAAGTTCTGAATAGACATTTCACCAAAGGAGACTTTTCACTTAATATATGGTAAGTAAGGATATAGAAATATACTTAATATTATTAGTCATTAGGAAACCGCAAATTAAAATCATAATGAGTATCGGTTCATGTCCACTAGAATGACTATAACAAAAAAGACAATACAGGCATTGGTGAGGGTGTAGAGGAAGGAATATTCATATATAGCTAGTGGGAGTGTAAAATGGTAAAGCCAATTTGGAAAATAACTTGGCAGTTTTAGAGTTAAACACAAACTTACCATAAAACCCTGCAATTTCACTCTGAAGAATCTACCCAAGAGAAATGAAAATATGTCCATGCACATGAGTGTTCAAAGACATGCACATGAATGTTCACTGCATCATTGTTCTTAACAGGCAGAAACTGCCACAATCCAAATTTCCATCAACTGGTGAATGGATAAACAAAATGTGGCATCTCTATACAATGAAATATTATTTAGCAATTAAAAAGAATGAAATATTGATACATCCTTGTGATAGTTAATTTTACGTATAAACTTGACTGCGCTATGGGATGCCCAGATAGCTGGTAAAGCATTATTTCTGGATCTGTCAGTGAGGGTATTTCTGGAAGGGATTAGCATTAGAATCAGTAGGTTGAGTAAGGAAGATCGCCCTCACCAATTTGTCATGAGTATCATCCAAACCTTTGAGGGCCTGAAGAGAACAAAAAGGCAGAGGAAAAGCAAATCTGTCATCTGATTACCTGAAATATCCATCTTTTCCTGCCTTTGGGTGTTGGCATTCCTGGTTGGTAGGCCCTTGGACTCAGACCTTGATTTACACTATTGGCTCCCTGGTTCTCAGACCTTGAGACTTGTACCAGAATTGCACCACAGCTTTCCTGGGCCTCCAGCTGCACTTAATCACATGAGCCAATACCTCTTAACAAATCTCTTTTTAAATATTTTTATCTTATTGGTTCTGCTTCTTTGAGGAACCCCAATAGGATGCTACAACATGAGTGAATCTCAAAAACATGCATGGTGAAGAAGCCAGATACAAAAGACTACATGTATTGGACAATTACATTTGTAAGAATGTCTAGAAAATGCACATTTATAGAGAAAGAAAGTAGATTAGTGGTACCTAGGGCTGGAGGTGAAAGCAAGGTGCTGCAAATGGGCATGAGGAAACTTTCTGGGGTGATGGAAATGTTCTATAACTGTTCTAGGTGATGGCTATACAACTGCACACATTTATGAAAACCATTGAACTTCAAACCTGCAATGGGTGAATTTTACAGAATGTAATTTATATTTCAATAAATCTGTTTACAAAGTTAGGATAGCCAAGTTCAGAAGGCAAATATAATAGATAAGTCGCTGTCAGACCATTTTTGCCTGATCATGGCAGAATCAGGATGTTAACCAGTGCTTTAGAGTGAGATGACCATAGCCCTTTTATGGTACATACAAAAAAGGTGACGAATTAGGTCAGGAAATATGCAGTAGGCATTATGGTGGTTGCTTTTCTTACATGGTTCTATTTAACAACCGCGACAGCCAGTAAAGTTGGTAATTACTCCCATTTTGCAGGTTTGGGCTTAAAAGATGTTGGAATGGCAGAAATATGCTGGAATGATTTAACGAGGCTGGATCTCATATCATGAGACTTATTGAAAGTAATAGCTATCACATGGCAATGTTGGCTTATGTAGCAAAGCAAAGCACTGAGCCAGAAATAGTCATAAAGTCAGAAACTACATTAAAAGAAAGAAACTCCAATTTCCTGCTTAGGCAGAAAGGAAACAGCAACCACATTACTATATAACCATTTGTATTTCCAACAGATAAACAAAAAACCCACAATAAAGTAATCAATTGAAATTGGATTTCCTTGATATATCACCATGATATCAGTCAAGTCTTCCAAAGTGAACTGTCACAGAATTACATGTGATTTATCTTCATAAATCAATCTTGGGTTAGTAAATTAACAGTATTCAATTTAGGGGTATATGTCATTTTTAATGACTAAGGCTTTCATGTTTTGTTAAAACTGAATAATGATGAATAAATAATGAATAAAAAATGAACAGATTACATTAGTGCTTAAGTCTCTTGATTTTAGGAAAGGGATACGAGGAAGTTATTTTCAGAAGTATACTGACTCGGCAAATTAGTTTAAATTATACCAACTTTCTACACAGTGATATGTTTAGGAAAGCACCAAAGAAAGAGTTTTTGGCAAATCTTAATAAAGTTCATTGTCTGTATTGTCACTATTATGTCACTATTATGAAACATCTCTTCTGAAAAGTTCATTGTCCACGAACGCCCTGTGAGTGCCATTTGTTCTCTGAGGGGACCCTGACTGACATGGCTGATGTAAGACAGGCAGAAAATGTAGCATGTACATCCTCCAAAAATGGTGCTTACTATTAAAATGTATCTAAAAGTGTTTTCAAAATGACAACTCTAAACAATGTTTAAATATATATGGTGATTATTCTTGAGATACTTGCCCTCATTTTTGGCTACAAAGAAACATCTATTTCTACAATTAAGGTTATATTATAAAATTGAAGATAAGTGTCATGGGAAAATTTCCCATAGAATAGCTTTATTATCAAATCAGCCCCTGGTTCTGATCACATTTCCTGGACCATTTCAGGCTCTACCAGCAGAACTTTTCAAGAGAACTTCTCATTCTTGAGGGCAGGCAGGACACATGTGTAGGGGTGCTTCAGGATACCCAAATATCACAGTAGAATGCTGACTCGGGGGTCAATATTAAAGATTAAAGTAGAAACGCTATAACATTTATTTTGTTTGTTAACTAGTTGGCTGATTTGTTTTATTTATTTATTTATTTAATTTGTAAGATTTAAACTCAATTAACATAGAATGTATTATTAGTTTTGGAGGTAGAAGTCAGTAATTCATCAGTCTTATATAACACCCAGTGAAAACACTATAATATTAAATGTAGCTTATGTAGCTTAGAGGGGTGCCTGGGTGGCTCAGTTGATTAAGCATCTGCCTTTGGCTCAGGTCATGATCCCAGGGTCCTGGGATTGAGCCCTACATTGGGCTCTCTGCTCAGTGGGGAGGCTGCTTCTCCTCTCTCTCCCTATGACGCTTATGCTCTCTCATTTGCCCACTCACTTTCTCTCTCAAATGAACAAATAAAATCTTAAAAAAATAAAAAGAATAAATGTAGCTTAGAAAATTCAGAAGGTTCATAAAAATACTACATTTTTTAATGAGTGGTTTTGGAATATGTCTCCAGTCCAAAAGGATATAAATGTCTCAGTATGTAAAGTTGGATAAGGTGTTTATGTGTACCTCCATGCATGTTTCTGTGGTCTCACTAATGTGTTGGTTTGAGTTTCAGTAAGCTTATAAACAGAGGCGCATCTGAAACCACACATTTAAGTTTCAGACAATGAAAGTGACAAGATCATGGATTCACTGAATGCAATCCCTTGCTTCCACTGTACCTCCTTTCCTCAGTCATTTTACAACTGAGAACACACTGAGGCCTAGAAACGCAGCGAAGTTTTTGGGGTCATCCATCACAGCAAAAGCAGGGAGCCAGGTTTCCTATCCCACCGTAGGTACTCATCAGAGTGTTTCCTCATTTGCATCCATGCTATGTGCAAATCAAGACACCAAAGGGCAATGAGAAAGAATAGATAATGTTAACCTTAAAATAAGGTTTCACCATATTTTTAATGTAATTATGCTAGGTTTTGAATATTAGGAATATTATAATTATATTATAATTAATATATGTAATTCCCAATATATATTATAATACTATAATACCAAAGGCAATGAAAATGATGGTTAGTCAGTGCTGGCTAGGAAGAGACTATGGAACTGAAAATAACTGTGCTAAATGCTTTCTATTACTTGTCTTTTCCCCTAATCCCATCAGAACCATTACTTTTATCTTCTAAATATGCATTGTTAAGAATCCCCCAAAGTAATTATCAACAAGTGAGCCTGCCAGTGCTTGTAAACCATTTTACAAACATGAAAGGCTCTGCAAATGTTTATTCTCATTAATGAAACTAATCAACAATGGCATAATATAGTATTCCCAGATAAAGCTTTTTAGCAATGCTCACTGTGCACGATAGAAAAATGACATACTTCATGCTTGAACTCTGATTAAATGAGCCAGGTGCGCTGGGAAAAAAAAAATGCATCTTCCACTTTACTGTGTTGAGACAATCAAAATGACCAAATATGAGTCTTGTACCACTTGGAGTTATCCTTTTAAGCCTGTGTCTTATGGATTGTATCCTGCTATTGCATGAAATATTTCCATGCTTTTTAGGTCCTAAGGCAAATCTTGAAAGAAGAATGGTTTTTCTTGAGGTACCTTGCTTGGCGTTAGAACTGAATGTAGTCTTGCTTACGGTGTACTTGGCCATTAAAGGGACAGGCAACAGGAGATCTTCCTAATGTTGCTGTTTAAAGTTTCTAACATGCTCTGGGAAAACCAACGGCTGAATCACAGACACCTCTTACATTACAAAACAGGCAATAGATCCTTTGCTTGTATGTGTTCATTGGGTCTGTATTAACTATATTTGCTGCATTCTTATGCTGTGGCATTTGGAGCCTTGCAGACGTGAGAAAGGGCTGCGCCTCCCAGGAATAACTACTTCTTAGATATAGTAAAGTTGCCTGTGAGTCTGCCTTTGATACGTAGACCAACAAATTTAAATCTGTACGCCCACTTACCTCCCCTTATCAGGCCTTTACAGTACAGGACACTATCCCTCTGCTCCAAACACCAGGGCCAGGTACTAGGTAACTAGGAACCACCTCTACAGGTCAGAGCCCACTAAAATGATTTAAACTAGCCAGTCCTAAACTTGTCTATCCTGCTTACCCTGCCTTGTCCATTCTTTCCCATGAAAACCACAATAAAGACTCTCACCCACGTTTCCCCTTGCTCTGTCTCCTGACTGACCTCGGTCTTTGCCTGTGTGGCCTTGTGAGCCATGCTGTGTCTCTTGTACCTAGGGATCTGTGAGTATAAACTATTTCCCTCAGGACAGTCATTTCTGTATCTTGGGTACATTTTATTTTATTTTTTTTGTTGGGTTCATTTTAAAACAGAGTCCCTTACCCAATTCTATCCAGAGTTAGCAAATGGGTGGTGACGGGGAGGCAGTTAAAGTCGCTCTTCTGGACACATCTCCAAATTCCTTCTTTGCCTGGGATTCTGCTGTTCCAGGACTGGCTATAGGTTGCCAGGCAACATCAGGTATACTGCATACAGCTCCTGGACATTAGTCACTCTCTTTTTTTTTTTTTTTTTTTTTTTTTTACTTTTATTTCCATTTTATTTATTTTTTCAGCGTAACAGTATTCATTCTTTTTGCACAACACCCAGTGCTCCATGCAAAACGTGCCCTCCCCATTACCCACCACCTGTTCCCCCAACCTCCCACCCCTGACCCTTCAAAACCCTCAGGTTGTTTTTCAGAGTCCATAGTCTCTTATGGTTCGCCTCCCCTCCCCAATGTCCATAGCCCGCTCCCCCTCTCCCAATCCCACCTCCCCCCAGCAACCTGGACTCTGAATCCAGCGATTAGTCACTCTCTTTAAGGTCTGATTTACTTAGCTGTTTATGTTCTTAAAAGATATCAGGACCAACCTTTTACCTCTTCCCCACCCCTGCCAAAACCCCTTCCACATTCTTTTTTTTTTTTTTTAAAGATTTTATTTATTTATTTGACAGAGAGAGATCACAAATAGATAGAGAGGCAGGCAGAGAGAGAGAGAGAGAGGGAAGCAGGCTCCCTGCTGAGCAGAGAGCCCGATGTGGGACTTGATCCCAGGACCCCGAGATCATGACCTGAGCTGAAGGCAGCGGCTTAACCCATTGAGCCACCCAGGCACCCCCCTTCCACATTCTTTATCTTCTGAACACTTTTGAGGTTTTCAGCAGCTTGATATAGTAAGCTATGGAGCAAGGGAAGACATGGGCCTGTGAAGTAGCCTGTGGATTCTAACTATGACATTGACATGTTTTACTCAGGCCTCACTGGCTCATTGCAATTTCCCGGAATTTTGGGGTGAAAAATCAACTATTCCTGTTTTCTTCTCACTCTGACATTCCACCTTTCTTATTTCTGGTTTTCAGATTTGTCACTTCTCTGTGATAGGAATACCTAGGAATATCATTAATAAAATGTGCTAAAGGGATATGGTAATTACATTTCTAATTAAGGAGAATGGGGAACAGATGTATGATTGTTAACATTAGGATGGTCCAGGAGAAGTGTGTGTGTCAGGTTGAAGATGTATGTCGGCGTAGGGGGATGGGAACCATTTTCAGTTTTTACTGTTTATGGTATCATCCTAGGCAAAGAAGAACTGTGCGCCTGAGACATAAATGAGAAAATAAAAGAAATGCCCTGAGATCACTGACGGATTTAGTCTAATGTCAAACTTCAACATAAGTTGATGGACCTATTCTGATTCACTAGTGGTGTGGTCTAATGGGCAAGACTTGAGCTCAGATCATATTTACAGGAGTTGGGTATAGATTCCATGAGCTCATCCACTCCAAGCCATTCCCTAAACAAATGTCCTACAGAAGGAAACAGCCACTCCTGCTATGCAAATATAGCTTCAAGACAAGTCCCCCTAGCATCTCCTTCCAAAAAGATTGCCAACCCCATCTCCATCTATGCAGAAATTCTAGAGAATTGGGCTAGACCTCTAACTCAATTTCTGTCTACAGGATGTCAAAACAGCCATATTTAAGAAGAAAGACTAAACTCACCAACTGGTTGGTTAATCTGTTTGCTGCTGAAGAGTTATTCCATTTTTATTTCCCTCACTGAAACAAAGGTAATTTGTTTCTTTTGTTTTAAGAGTGGCTTTATGGATACCAAGTCACCCAGGAGGCACTGAGCAACATCAGGCTGCAGAACATTGCCTAGTATACGAAGCCTTCACCTTCACTAAACTGAAAGTTTTATAATTTCCCTTTATTGTTCCTAGATTACACTGGCCATGAATCAAGCACTACCAGCCTTGCAAGAAAGTATGCTTTCGCTCCACAGTTCACTTTTTCCCCCAGTAAGAATTTGTGTAAGATGGCCCCTCTGTCCTTCAGGTCAAAACAGGGAGTGGAATATGCAGCTTTTCTGGAAATCTATTCTTCTTCTTCTTTTTTAAAAATCTATTCTATTCTTTTTTTTTCTTTTCCCTTTCCTTTTTTTTTTAAAGGTTTATTTATTTATTTGAGAGAGAGAGAGAGAGAGAGAGAATGAGAGTAGGGGGGCAGAGTGAGAGAATCTCAAGTAGACTCCGCTGAGTGTGGAACCTGAAGTGGGGCTTGATCTCATGACCTGGATATCATGACCTGAGCTGAAACCAACTGACTGAACCACCCAGGAGACCCTGGACACCTAGCCTAAACAAATAATCCAAAAGAATGAAGGAGCCACGAATGATAGAATGTTCTTTGCAGTTATTTATAAAAATTATAAGCAACTTAAATGTTAAACAGTAGGAAAATAATTAAATAAAATGTCAGTGATACACAGTAGTGTATCAAGCCCAGATGAACATATGATTATCTTTATTGTTCATTTACTGTGGGACCTTGGGCAGGTTATCTAACCTCTTTCAGCCTTGACTTCCCCATCTATAACATGAGCATAATGAGTTGTTAGGGGTGTGAAATGAATATACTTATAAATATCATGAAGATGAGTTAATATTTGTTATAGTATCTATGTACCTGGTACACGGGAAGCACTATGTAAGTATTTGATAAAGTCAAACCTTTGTTAGATGGAGAATTCTGCAGCTTTTACAAAGATCATTATCAAGACTATACAGCAATGAGAAAAATCATTATAACAGAAAAGTTCCTATGAAAATCATAAGTGCTCTATGTAAAATATGAATATGAAAATTCATGAAGAAATTATATAAAATGGAAATAGTTATTTTGGGATTGAGGGGACTCCTCTGTTTTCCAGACATTTTGTAGAGTTTTTGTAAGTTGTGAAGAATTCTTGACAAGGTTTAGTGTGGAATGGTGGGAGTGATAGCGGGGAACATTCTTCCTAGGCCTCTGGTTGGAGTGAACTACCTGGTTCCTCTGCCAGAGCTGGAGAATTACTTGCTGAAACCTACTCATAAGAATACTCTCCAAGAGGGAGATAAATGGGGAAAGAGGTTTCAGTGCCCAGGGGCAGAAAAGAGGGACTAAAGCCAGGGGGCTGACACTTCCTTTCTACCTATTCTGATTCACTAGTGGTATGGTCCAGTGGGGAAAGCTTGAGCTTAGAGCATCTTTACAGGTTAGATGGAAAAAGACATCAAAGAGATCAAAACATTTGAGACTTACAAGGTGGGGATAAAATACTTTCATTAGTCAGGGATGTGTCAGTGTTGATGAAATAATTCCAACAATAGAAAAGATATCAAGACCAACATCAAACATCCTTCCCTCGCCTCCTGTGATCCTGTTTCTTAACCAGCCTTTACCAGGAGGGGAGCTTAAAAATATACAGGTTCCTGGGCCTTAAGAAGTAGCAGCTTAGGGTGGAGCCAGAGCCCCACATTATTTTTAACGTCTCTCCACGCCCCAGGAGAATTCCAGTCCTGTGTGTGAATCATCATAAATCGCCTAGACCATTTTCGTTATAGGAAACGACTGACCCAAAGCTTTCCCTCTTTCTTCAGCCTCTTGATCACTTTCTATTTTCTTTTCCACCTTTATCCTGCTTCTGTCTTCTTCTATCTCTCTCAAAATCTTTCTTTTTCTGACCTGGGACTGGCATTTTAACTACAAAAATGAAAATCCTGCCTGGTGGAAGGGAGGCTGACAATGTATTGCCACTAATAAATATACTGGCATTTTTCCAGCATGGCCCAATATCCTGACATCTGTCTCATGCAGAGAGAAGTATGCCTAAGCCATGCACACATCTGTCCCGGCAACTATACAGGGACACAAATGAAACACTCTAAATTAAATTTGAGTGAGCTATATGCTTAATGAGCATTATTAGTGTGTCTGCATGCATTTAAGAAAAAGCTACTGCTAGCCTGATATTGTTCTGACCCCCTTTAGAGACCAAGAGGATCTGAGAGTTTTAGCTTAGACTGGGTCTTTCCTATTGTCTTGATCCAATATCTTAGGCTAGCACCACACTCCCGCCAAGAAAGTGGGGATAGTAGATATCACCAGGGGTCCAAATTTTTACTGGTTCATACTCTCCATTTTTCTTCCCAACAAATGAGAAAGCTGTTTGCTCAGAAATGTGACTTCTTTGTGCATCAGATTTTTCATGCACTTTGTATGTAAATATAAATCCCCACAAGAGAGTTCTAAAGCACTTGGCTTCCTGTGTGTAATTTCTGTTTTAACAATGTGATGGTTATCTTACACTTAATGAACTCAGAAAAACCTAAAGGCTTTGGGAACATATACTTTGAGATTTAAATCCCAATTTCACTGTTTTGATGGCTTTGAGGTTTCTTTTATTTCTTTGGCTGGGTTTTTTTTTTTCTTTGCCTGCCTTTAGTGCTTAGTAAAATTGTTTTGAAAATTTAAACACGACTAAGAGAAAGCTAAGAAAAAAAAGGAAATTTTGTTAATGTTTGAACCAGAATGTTAAGGGTGAACAAACACTTAGACATTAGACATGCTAGGAGCAACAGGAATGAAAATAAGGGAGAATTTTGAAGAGATAGTCTGGAGAAAAACTCCTCTTAGTCTCGGAACACTCTGCTTTCACTGTAGTAAGAGAGGTTGTTCTCCTATAAATAGCCCCATTACCCTTTGTTGGCTATGTTTTGTGTTCAGGGGTCTTGGAGAACTGTGCAACCCACACCATGTGGTTTTCTCTTGAGTGAACCCAGCTGCATGGCTGGTATGCTTATCCAATAGCATCCCTTCTAGCCTATAGTTATTTGTCTCCCTGTAGGGGATGAGGCAAAGTAGTACAACTAAGTTGCCCAGTAGCCAGTGGTGACCCTAGCACTGAACTTATTATCTCTCTCCTGGTTCTTTCAGTGTTTCTTGGGGGATAGGAAGAATGTTCCTCGGCAAGTCACTGCATACTTGTGCTCTTCATGGGAAAAGGGGGGTGGGGTTGGGTTTCTAGGTAATAGTAACAATAACAATTGACCCTGACATTGGCCTTAATAGTTCATAAAATCCTTTCAGGAGAGTTCATTTCAGGCTTACAATGTTCCAGGCAGGTGTACATGTTATCACAAACTCCATTACAGATAAGGAAACTGGGCCAAGGAGTTAATAGGCCCAGGGTCACAAGGCTAGACAATGGCAAGCAGGTATGGAAACAGAGCTCTTGCGGACCACTTCTTCATCCCTCCCCTCCAGGGGAGTTACTCTTAAAAGGCTGCTTCAAGATCTTAAATGCTAGGATTCTCAGGGTAAGGAGCAAACTGTCTAGTTCTTCCATCAAAATTTTCAGATAACTAACACCAATCCCTAAACTTGTCCTTCCTATGAAACGAACGTGAGAAAAGTATTTATGATCTATATGCCAGTATGTGACCTTAGTATCCCAAGTTTTATCTAAATTCATCATTTCCCCATAATTTGCTGTTACAAAATCATATAGAGGGGAGTAGCTGAAAACAGCCTTTAATTAACTTCATAAACCCCAAATGCTTTAGCCCACAATAACATTACTAGTGTTGGTCAATTGATTTTAGATGAGGAGTGTACCCTATTCTGCTTTCATTAGAAATGGTACAGACACTCATTTCTTTAAAAAGAATTCCTCAGGAAATAGTAAGGACATATGGGTGCTTGAAATCTCATAAATCTGAAATTATCCCAATTGTGAAACTGCCAACAGTGTTAAAGGGAATGGACTGGCCTATCATTTCCTGAACACCACCAGCCTGGTAGCAGCCATTTAATAAAAGCTGATATGCATCTAATTTTAATTAGTTTCTATCAATAGTGATAGAAGATTAAAAAAATCAGCAAACCAATAAAATACATCTCAATACTGCTATATTGGAATTAAATAGATTATAAGAGAATTATCACAGGAAGCAAATGTCCCATCTCCAGAAATAATCCTTATACCAATATTTAAATGATATTGTCTGGAAAGAATCATATTTGAAGGAAGTAGAGAAAACCTCTTGAGATGAACCATCAGGCAGTGATGGCTCTGTGACATAATGGTGTGTGCTTTCACGATTTCATAGTTTCCCTTAGCTTCTCAAACTCTAAATTGAACTTCAAAAAAAAGTAAAACAAATAACATAAAAACGGTGGTTTCACTTTTTATTACCACATTCTTCTGAGAAATTCAAAGAATTTTAGAGCCATGTTGCTATCAGGTCAAAAGAGCTCTAGCATTGGAAGATTTTTACTGGACAATAAAACTTTCTTCCATACATTTAATACTATCACTTTCCTTCTGGCCAAAGATGTCCATATTTTTGTAAAGAGTTCATTAGCCAAAAAAGCACTTCTGGTAAATTAAATTCATTCAAGTCACATCAAATAAGGTAGAGAGGACTAAACACCAGAGAGTAGAACAGTAATATTCAGACATAAGAAATCCAAGATCTTCAGCATGCTAGTCTGATCTGTCTTTGCCAAGAGGATGGCAGTGTTCCAATCTGCAGCATCTCCCCTTCAGTGCACTGAAGCTGATTTCCATGTTACCAGCTGCTGCTGGAAGTAATTCTAAAATTCAAATTGACAATTTTTTAGTTCTTCAATTGTACTCCAATTGAGATGATGGCCCCTGCTTCCAACCTAAACTAGACCAGACTCTGTGATACAAGGAGTTTTCAATTATGTAAAAAACTCCTACATACTCCTATTTAGATGTGGGTATATTCTCCTCCCATTTCTTTTAAGTGGAGGAAATGGAAATGAACTTCAACTGCACAAAGGATGCTCATGCTTGATGAGTTAGCCAGTGAAACCACTCAATATCCTTCTCAAGAAGGAACTAAAAATAAGGGGTCCGAATTTATTAGGAGCTTGAAAGTTGGCTTTGGCCAGGTTCCTGGACAGGAAGTTGGCAAGATGAATCCTTAAAATCCATTCCATTTCAGGAACGTGTATGGTGCTAATCTTTAGCCTGAAGTGCATCTAATCCAAGGCTGGACAGTGTCCAGACTCATTCATTTAATAGCCAACATTTGTTAAGGGCTTACTATGAGCCAGACTCTGTGTTAGGCTTGAGGGCAGGTACGAAGAAGATTTCTTCCCTTGAGGAGTATGATAGATGCTTTCATGGAGGGAAGTACTAACTGCAACAGGAATCCAAAAGGCGGCATGACTGGCTCCATCAGTGGATTCAGCGTTGAAGAAAGCTGGGGCCAGATCCTTTGATAAATGGCAGATGGTCTAGGTATAAACACTACCCATGAGCATTAATACTTCTGCAAGGTGCCTACTGGTGAACTGATTCTTCTTCAGTGTCTCAGAAAAAGCAATTTGTCTTTGAAGGTTGAATTATACAAGGTCCTATCACTTTTGTTCTTAAGAAATAGTACTGCATTTGTATCCCTTTTCTCAAAGCTCCATTCACGTAAGATCTCATCTGTTACTCCTGGCTGCAAAAACTGAAGCATGCTCAAATACTATTCTATAGAAAAGGAAATGGAGAGGTAGAGAAGATCTCATTCGGCCAGGTTATTTGGCTGAGGTTAAGCAAGAAAGTGACATATGAACTAGAACCGGAAGTTGAATGTCACCTATCTCAAATCCAGAGCTTTGTTTGACAAAATTGGTAATCAATTTAGAATTCTATAAGGGGAACTGTGACTAGGGCTTCAGTCTGAGCAAAGGAAGGAGGACATTGATACTTGAGAAAAACCTGATAATGTAACTATCTTCAGGGGTCCCATAATGGGCTAAAAGCCACACAAGGTCACTGCATATTGCAGAGCACTTTGGGGTGGGTTGCTACTGCCTGATGTATTTTATAAGCATCTGAGCTACAAGTTCCAGCCATGTTGTTTCTCTTCCTTATGCTGACAATTAGTGTCAAAGCAAGAACAAATAAGAGGTAGCCATGGGAGGATCAAAGGAAAACCTGAGACCAATCCAAAACCACACAGGACCCAAAGAAGACTGGGCAAGGAACCTAACACCTGGTAAGGTTGAAACAGCAGAACTGAAGGTCAGCTTAGCAGTGAAACCCTTATTAGAAGAAGTCTTACAAGAGCCCTAATATTTATAAAACAGTTTCTTCCCCATACGAGAACTTTTTGGGAGCACAGTTTGAGAATCTGTACTTCCTTCAACTACCCCTCGCCCTTGTCCACACTTACACATTATGGCATTTTATATCCATGTGTAAAAGAATTCTCTTCTTCCCTTTGCCATTCTGGTAAACTTCTACTCATCCTTTAAGATTCCCATGAAGTGTTTTCTAACAAAATCATCTGAGGCACTTGTTAAACATATAGATTCATGGACTTCATCCCAAATGTACTAAATCCAGATTTATGTTGTTATTGAGCTCCTGGGGGGATTCAGATGCATGGTCAGGGTTGGGAACCATTGCAGATCCTGCTTTATGAAATGGTTTTACCAAGAGATGATTTACAGAGGGATTAACTACAAACTCTTTGGGAAAGGGAGGAGGCAGTAAAGAGATAACCTGAGTCTGTATCTTGCCAAGAGTCCAGGACTGATAAAGGCCAAGATGGAAAGCAATGAAGCCGGAAAAGCTCCAGATCCCTTCAGGAAACCTATCCTGTGAGTTTGATGGCTTCATTAAGGACACAGAAGTGAGACAATAAGCTCAGGAACATAGGACATCCATAGAGCTTATAATCAACAAAGCTGCAATTTTCTCTCAGGCAAGGCTCAGGGAAATTCCACAGCTCTATGAAGTTTGCCGCTGTCCCATAAAAAAAATTCAGTGGTGGTAATTTAAACTTTGCTTCTTCTGATATTTCCATTTACAAGGCTTTTAAAGGGTACCAGAAGGAAAACAACCCACTGCTTGTTTTGACTGATGGTTCTAATTACTATTAACATTTTCAGTACTGACTTCTGTATGTTACTCATGGTTTAAGAAAAAAATAACCCCTTATGGCCCTCCACTTTCATCTTTGTAAAACATCTCTATATAAAAGCAAAATATTGCTAAGTTGTTAACATAAACAGCTGGTGTTAGTATAGTATAGATCCCATTTAAAACATCTAAGCAGGGGGCACCTGGGTGGCTCAGTGGATTAAGCCTCTGCCTTCAGCTCAGGTCGTGATCCCAGAGTCCTGGGATCGAGCCCCACATCAGGCTCTCTGCTCGGCGGAGAGTCTGCTTCCTCCTCTCTCTCTGCCTACCTGTGATCTCTCTCTCTCTATCAAGTAAATTAAAAAAAAAAAAAATCTAAGCATTTTGGGCGCCTGGGTGGCTCAGTGGGTTAAGCCGCTGCCTTCGGCTCAGGTCATGATCTCAGGGTCCTGGGATCGAGTCCCGCATCGGGCTCTCTGCTCAGCAGGGAGCCTGCTTCCCTCTCTCTCTCTCTCTGTCTACCTCTCCATCTACTTGTGATCTCTCTCTGTCAAATAAATAAATAAAATCTTTAAAAAAAAACTAAACATTTTAGCTAGTGTCACTTAGCATCTCAAATCATGATAGTAGGATTTATTTGTACAAAATCTCCGGGCATTCTTCATTTTCCATTGTAACTGAGGTACAGTATTGAACTGGTCTGATTATTACCTTTGCTCCCTCATCTAAGTTTGGGATCCACTGAAAACACTGAAGTGAGGTAATCCACAAAGAAGAAAAGTTATACACCATTTTTCTTTTCCTTTTCTATTAATTACTTTATCTGATACAGGCTAGGTTCTCATTTTCTATTTTTTTAAGATTTTATTTATTTATTTGACAGAGAGAGAAAGAGCACAAGGAGGCAGAGCAGCAGGCAGAGAGAGAGGGAGAAGCAGGCTCTCCACTGAACAAGGATCCCAATGTAGGGCTCAATCCCAGGACCCCAGGATCATGACCTAAGCTGAAGGCAGCCACTTTAACTGACTGAGCTACACAGGCGCCCCTCATTTTCTATTTGTTGTACAACCTCAGAGTTCTGTTTCTGAATTAGTTTTATTATTATTATTATTATTATTATTATTATAACTTGTTAAGAGACAATGAAGTGGCTAATGGTTCTCTTACCTCTTTCAGGTCTTTACCAAACTGTTATCTTAGAAAGATCTTCCTTGGTCACCTTGTCTAAAATTTTATCTCCTCCGTACCCTATCTCATTTCCTATCCCCCTGGCCTGCTACTGTCCCCTTCTTAGCACTGATCACAATCTAGTATAACGCATGTTTATTAGTTGTTTATTCTGATTATTATCTGTTTTCCTCATCAACAGATAAGCCCTAGGGCAGGGATTTCTGTCTGTCTTATTCACTGATGAATCCTCCATGTCTAGCAGAGCACCTGGTAAATATTAGGTATTAGTTGAATGGGTAAGTGAATGAAACCGTCCTGCTTTTAAGAAGGAAGCTGAGCTAGCATAGGGGACAGGCATTTAGATGCGCAATTTATCAGCTTTTACATCTTAGGCATTATAGTATAGTGTAAGGACTCCCCAAACTGGTTCACTGGGCACTTAGCAAAAACTTAAAAACTATTTATTTCTTACAGCTCACTAGCCATTTGAAAAGAAATACACATCCATTGAAAGAAAAATATTTTAATTTTATTCTTTCGTACCAGAATTATTTACTAATGGGATTTGTGCCTGTATTAGGGACTGTGTAACTTTTCAAACCTCAGAATCAGATTCCATACCAGTACCCTCAGTTCTTGTTCTACGATTTTTCACACAGAACTTGCTTTTTACAAGTGATGAGAAACCAGCTTCACAAAGGTATTATCATAGGAATGCAGTGCGTTCTAATGTGGAAACTGAATTTGAGCTAGCAGTTCAGATGGTATCTGACAGATGTGGAGTGTTGTTGCGCTTCCATCCACAATTTAAAATATCCTGCAGTACCCCAGCTAGTTCACTGCTGCGTTCCGAGGGTTCTGGTACAGTTTCAGAACCATGGGTAGAGCAGCCAGATGCATAGCCTTTGGAGTTGTGTGAGCTTGGGCAAGATTTCCTATCCTTGGATAACAGTATCCATATGTCATAGTTTTTGTTTTGCTTTTTATTACAGTAAAATTTTAACACCTACATAAAAATACATAAAATAAAATAATGAACTCTGGATCTCATCACTAAGTCCAAGAACTCCAGTTATGGCTAACCTTGTTCGGCTATATGCTGTGTACTCTGTTCTCTATAATCAGGATGTAAATCCTAGATTTCATCTGTAAAAGTTCCAGCAACTCTTTGGTTTTTGTGGAAATTAAATGAGTTAATATATGTAAAACATTTAGCAGAGTACTGAGCATCCTGGAGTGTTAGGTATTATTACTGTCACCTCAGCACCAGCAGCTCTACCACACGTAAGCACTCAGTACCTTCTCCCCAGAGATGGGTGATCATACAGTAGAGACCGGTGTGTTTCATCTGATTTCCCCTAATATAAAGGAATAGCCATGATCACAGGAATTAGGGCTGCTGCAAATGCACTCACTACAAGTAGATTTTAGCAAACACTTTTTACACAAAGAACTTCTATGTACCCACCCTGGAGAACACAATCCATTTGAATGGCATCAGATGCTTTTTTATAAATAACTAAGCCACATCAAATTTAGTCTGACTTCTTGGTTCTGGGTAGAAATGTTCTCTGGGTAGGGGAAAAGCTTAAGTTTTTCTTTTTGTTTTAATTTTTTACTTCCTGGCACTTTAGATACAGCAGGGTTTTGCTAAATTAGTGTATCATAACACTGCTAATCTATTGTAGTACAGTTTTGGAAGAACTAGGAATAATCAGTTTAGGGAGAGAGGTCCAACCTTCATGAATGGCTCTGCATACACATTTGTTTGGGAGGCGCACAACTGCTAATATATCCATCTGTTCAGGTATGAGGTATACAGATGACTATGAGGGCAAGAAACAATTGCTATTTCCTAATCAATGATTTCACATAATTCTCCAATTTCTCCAGGGGCTGGATTAAAATGTTACTTAAATTGTTCCCATCTCAGGTCTAGGTCCATCATTCTGAACCGAACCTAACCTGTGAGTGAGGGATGATGCCTAGAACATTAAGCACTTTTCTGACTTTCATCCCACAGCAGCAAAATTCTCCATTAAGCTTTCCTGAAATTGCTTGCTGTGGAACCGAAGTGATTATCTGTGTTCAACAAATTTCAGCAGATTATTGATTTGTACTTCTTGATTTACAGTCTGCTTGGTTTACTGATCTGAGAGAAGCTCTAACTAAAATTCTTTGAGTTTCGAGGGCAAAATTTACAACTATAGCCAGAATCTATTTCTTTTAGCCAATGAGCATATCTTAGATTGGGAAGCTGTTTTGAAATTTTATTAGCATATCTTCTGTCACAGCATTCATTTTATTATAACATGCTATCAACATTACATTCAGACCTGTACCCCTGAAACAAATAATACATTACATATTAATATAAAAAGGTGAAAAAAATGAAACATTCAAAATCACTCTATTGCCAACCCCCCCAAATACATTACATTAAAATTTCCATGTAGCTTCTCCCAAAGATGATCAGCCATTCCATAAAAGGAGCCAATAAAAATAATTTGGCAAACAAAATGAACTGGCTAGAAGTAACTCTATTAACTTCCATGCAAGTCAGGAAAGTGGGGACTCAGTAAAATCACATTTGTCAGTGGCTTATTCAGGGAGTAAATACATGTGACACATTGTTTATACACTTGAGTACTCCATGGTGTTTTAACTGTTTTTTACAGAGTTAATGGAATCACTGATGAGGTCACTCAAACCCATAAATATACTCAGCCTTGATCTGCTTCTAAAAATACTTTTATAAATAAAGTTTTTGGGAAATTATAATCCATATTCTTTATCAGTGATCTACTCATTATCTCTTGAACCTCACTACATAAAACTGTCTACAGCAGGTGAATTATTATTATTTTTAAAACATTTATTTATTTGAGGGAGAGACAGAGAAAAAGCAGCACACAAGTGGGGGAGGGGCAGGCAGAGCGAGAGAATCTTCCAGCAGACTGCCTGCCCAGCATGGAGTCCAACAAAGGGCTTGATCCTACAACCCATGAGATCATGACTTGGGCCAAAACCTAGGCTAATACAGGTAGGAATATCTGGATCACATCTGGAAGTCCCTTTTAGGATCATTAAAAAGCCAAGTGTAGTAAGTTCAAGATGACCACAAATTTTCTGCTATTCCTCCCATTGAGAGGGGGAGTATAGTTTCCTTCCCATTAAATCTGAGTCGGCCTTAGTGACTTGCTTAACCAACAGAATGCAATTTAAGTGATTCCTGGGACCTCCAAGTCTGGGTCATAAGAAGCTTTGCATCCTTTGCTTTATCTTGGGACAGTCTCACTGGGAAACTTGAGCTTGTATGTAAGAAAACCCACTGCCCTGAGACTGCTGTGCAGGATAGAGAGCTTGTCCTGTGGGTACTCCAGTTGACAGGCAGTGTCAGCTGAGTTCAGCCTCTCAGCTTTTCCTGCCAAGATATGTAAGCAAAATTGCCCTCCATCTTCCAGACCAACTCGCCTGTCTGCTGAATACCACCAAGCATTCATAGTCCATGTGCTACATGCAGCAGAAGAAGCACCCAGCTGATCTCTGCCCTCTCCTTCCTGGCCTATTAAACCATGAGATGTAATAAAATGGTTATTGTTTGAAGGTGCCAAGTTTTAGACTGGTTGGTTACATAGTAGTAGATAACCTCAACACCAGGTATATTGCTTTGCAGCACCATAGCTTAACTGCCACTTTTAGAATTAGAGCCAACTGGTCTTGGAGGAGAATGGCTGACATGTTGTTAAATGACTAAATGAACTGGATCAGGCAAGGGCTGGTCAAGGTCACAGATGGTTTAGAGCAGACCACTGGGAATGATGATGGGTTTGTTGAAAGGAACCAAGACCCATGACGGTTGTTAAGGAGAGTGCTTAAGGGGAATCTGAATGTGGGGGGTTTTATCCGAATGTTGTAGAGAATGGATTACTTCAGTGATTGGGGGGCAGTAGTAAGAGACGGAGGGACTCAGAAAAATGATTTTAGTTCCCTGCTTTGGACACTGAAGTTTTTAAAAGATTGACTCTTTTTGAAGAGGGGAAGAATGGGTCCAGAGAAAGAGGGTATAAATTCACTGCTGTGGTCCCTATCCTGGGATATCAAAAGAGCAGTGAGCAAAAGGAAGATGACACTGGACTGTACATCGGGGTCTCATGAAACTGAACACCAGTAAATTAGCCATGGGATAAAGTAACCACTCCTTCTGGTTTGCTTGGCATAGTCTCAGTGTGAGCCTGCTTTCTGGAGTAATTTTTTTTTTTTAATATTTTATTTATTTGACAGATAGAGATCACAAGTAGGGAGAGAGGCAGGCAGAGAGAGAGAGAGAGAGGAGGAAGCAGGCTCCCTGCCAAGCAGAGAGCCCGATGTGGGGCTGGATCCCAGGACCCTGGGATCATGACCTGAGCCGAAGGCAGAGACTTTAACCCACTGAGCCACCCAGGCGCCCCTTTCTGGAGTAATTATTAAGAACATTCTCTTTCACTATCAAAAGCATCTAGTTTGGGATATAAATCATGGGCTTGCCTTATTTCTGTGGGCCCGTGTGGCTCAGTAGAAGACAGTTTGAATACACTGTATCATGCTTTTAGGATAACATAGAAGGGGTTTATTGAAAGCTGTGGGATTTTACTAATATTTGTGTTTAGATTTAATATTTCATATATTGATTCAACAAATATTTAATGAGAGTCTACTATACTATATTTTTTCATACATGTGACTAAATACTTGGCGAATGTAGGAGTGAAAAAGTCTTGTGTGTTTGGATTAGAAATGTTATCAAAGGAGATCCCACTGGCCAAGACAGCTTTAAGCTTTGATGTATCCCCTTTTTGTCCCTTAGCTCAGGCACAGAGCAATGCCAGTTACCATATAAAAATAGAAAACTAAAAAGACACAGCTAGACTCAAAAACAAGACATACATATCCATGGGCCAGAAATGAACAGAAAGGTAAAGCAGTGAGGAGGGCTGAAGCCACAGGACAGGTAGGCATCTAGTCTAGAGGCAGGCAGGCAGAGATAGTAGCCTAACTCTGGCAGGAAAAAGGGTCTAATGACACTCAGAGAAACTAGGGATGGGAACCAGGCTCACAGCTTGAGGTCAGGGGCTTGGTGGGGAGCGAGCCTCTTCTGCTTATGAAAATAGAGTAAAAAAGTGTGTCATTGCTAACTGCTGTTTGGGGTTACAGCTTCGAGCAGGTGGAAAGTCCATGGAAGAAGTCTTGGTCTCACCAGCAACTGACCAAGCCACACACAGATCTTTCAGCATTCACCATCTCTCTCTTTAGTAAAAGTTTCTCCATACAACTTTAAGGTATCATTCTAGACTAGTGTACTGGTAGAGAGTACTGAAAACCACTAAATAGAAAAGGAGAAAAACACACAAACAGAACTATCTCCCACTTAAAATGGGCCTGCAAATCAAAATTCAAAACACATGAGGAAACCAAATACCCAAAACAGCAATCAGATTTTTTTTTTAATTTTTAAATTTTTTTATAAACATATAATGTATTTTTATCCCCAGGGGTACAGGTCTGTGAATTGCCAGGTTTACACACTTTACAGCACTCACCATAGCACATACCCTCCCCAATGTCCATAACCCCAACCCCCTCCCCTCCTCTCTCCCCCCAGCAACCCTCAGTTTGTTTTGTGAGATTAAGAGTCACTTTGGTTTGTCTCCCTCCCAATCCCATCTTGTTTGAATTATTATTCTCCTATCCCCCTAACCCCCCATGTTGCATCTCCACGTCCTCATATCAGGGAGATCATATGATAGTTGTCTTTCTTCGACAGCACTCAGATGTTAAATTTATTCTAGATCTATGTTATCTATTATCATAGCCACTAGCTAAACGGATTATTTAAACTTATATAAAAAGTAACTAAGATCAAATAAAATCCAAGGACTCAACTGCCTCTTGTGACTAATGGCTTACCAAAAGGGACAGTTGAGATACAGATCATTTTCTTCACTGTAGAAAGTTCAATTAGATAGTGCTATTCTAGATGAAATAAACTTTAGGGAACAGTCTAACAAAGATTTAAAAATAAATACGTTTAGGAGTTGTCTGGGTGGCTCAGTCAGTTAAAGTATCTACCTTTGGCTCAGGTAATGATCCCAGCATTAGGTCTCTGCTCAGCAGGGAGTCTCCTTCTCCCTCTGCCTCTTCCCCCCTCATGCTCTCTCAAATAAATAAAATCTTAAAAATATGTTTAATGATGCTTAAAAGATAAATGTATCTTTCACTTGAAAAATGGAAATTATAAGACAGAGAATGCAAAAATAAGACAATAAGAAAATTTACCATTAAAATATTTGTTATTAAATATATGTTAACTGAAACAAAAAACACATTGAATAATGTGTTTTAGACGGTGATTCAGTAATTAGCAAATTAGAAGACAAAACAGGAATTAAGACAGAATAAAATAAAAAAAAACCTAGTAGAAAAGGACAGTTGTACATAATTTTTGGCTTGAATAAGTCAGGGTTTTGATATTAATTTGAGATGGTCTGAACATCAAAGGCAACAATTTAGAAAAATAAAAGTGAAGAAGAGACAAAAGCCATTTTCTGAAAGAGACAGACTGAAAACAACCAGCCAGTTGCTAGGTAGCCATGGTGTCAGTAGCCACAGAGCTGGGACCCAGCATTTCTCCGACTGTGAGAGCTGTGACATTCCAGGCTACTGAAGCTGAAGCCAGCTACGCTTGCCCCATAAAAAGAGAGTGAAGCAGGAATGTCAACTATCACCTGGTATAGGCGCCATTTGAGGGGAGACTGAAGGAAAAAGGAGAATGTATTACTCGTGCTTAGAAACCAGTTTGCCTGAGAGATGCAGGAAAACATTGAAGCAGTAGGCCTAAGCCATGTCAGCCCCTTGAACAAAGAGTCTGATCCATGCATACACCAGAAGGACTTCGGGAAGAACTGGGAATCAGAAGAGCCACAGTGGGTAGGAGGGTGGAATAAATGGCTAGCCCTGCAGGGCTGAGCATGCTTCCAACCTGCTGATAGCGACTGCAGGTGTTGCAAGAAGGTGTTGCACCAGAGGGTGCATCAGAACTGGGAAGGATGTGGCATGTGCTGTATGGGATTAGGTACTGCCTCTCTAATTGTCTGGAAACTGAGGAGACCAAGTGGGAGGATAAGAAAGACATGGCTGCTGGAGGCAAGTGAGCCCTCCTCTCACTCTTGAGCACCATGCAATCCCTTACAGGTCCCTGGCCGGGAAGATTCCCTGTCATACTACTCTAGAAGCATGCTGCCAGGATGGTAGTCACTACATATGTGGCTAGTCCACATTTGATATCTGGAAACACACTGCACAGCTCTTTCCTCCCACAATTTTTTTTAAAAAAATTTATTTATTATTTAGTTGACAGACAGAGATCACAAGTAGGCAGAGAGGCAGGCAGAGAGAGAGGAAGGGAAACAGGCTCGCCGCTGAGCAGAGAGCCCGATGCAGGGCTCGATCCCAGGAAGTTGGGATCATGACCTGAGCTGAAGGCAGAGGCTTTAACTGACAGAGCCACCCAGGTGCCCCCTTCCCACAATTTTTGATTTGGAGATGCTATTGCTGATTTTTGTGGGTACCTGAGAGGCATTTGAATTATAATTTTCAAACACACAGTAAGCAAGGGGTGCCTGGGTGGTTCAGTCAGTTGGTTAAGTGTCTGTCTTTGGCTCAGGTAATGATCTTGGGGTCCTAGGATCAAGCCCCGAGTTGGGCTCCCTGCTCAGTGGGAAGTTACTTTTTCCTTGCCTTCTGTTCCTCCCTCTGCTCACAGTCTCTGTCTCTCTCTTGCTCTTAAATAAATAAAATCTAAACACACACATACACACACACACACACACACACACAGAGTAAGCAACACGACACACCACCTACAATTTTACCTTTCTTTGAAATTTCCAAAGACACATTAGGAACTTGCCTTTGTTATAAACATCAGTTATCAGCATATGATACTGTAATTGCTAACAGTGTAAGAAATTAGGTGTAATCTGGACTGACCCTATGACAGAATCTGAAAGGTGTTGTTGGAAGAGTTCCTTGATTTCAGCTTCTTATTGGTTTCATTTTCAAAAAGCTGAGTAGAGAGGAAAGCTGATCATGTGAGCTTTCTGATTGCCCAGATTCGAAGAAATAGTACTCTCCTGTAATTAGATTGTAAGAAGTTAATTGTATTTAAATTGTGCAGTATTTGAGAAAATCTGTCACTTCTCAGAATTCACTCTGAGAACAAAATTGAACCGACAGAGTAATTAAAACCTGAAATGTAGACATTTTCAGGTGGTTCTTCTCCAGGTTGGAATATGATAGCTTTTTATTTTTGAAACCTTTTGTTATTTTCCTTTATACCAGTGGGTCATAAATATTGTAATATCTTCACTCACAGGGTCCTGTGTTATTAATCTGAGAAAGGGTAAGCAATTTTTTCACACTTCTGTTTATTTGCTTACACCCAGACGTGGATATAAACCATCACCACCCGCTGCTTTATAAAAATCCCGTTTTTTTTTAAAAAAATAGTTTTAAATTGCATAAATATTATTTTCTTTTATTATTTTTTGAGTATAGTTGACACACAATGTTAAGTTAGTTTCAGATGTACAACTTAGCACTTTGACAAGTTCATATGTTATGCTATATTCACCACTAGTGTAGCTGCCATCTGTCCCCTTACATTGCTATTACATTATCACTGACTGTGTTGTTTTTTTTTAAAGATTTTATTTATTTATTTGACAGACAGATCACAAGGCAGAGAGGCAGGCAGAGAGAGAGAGAGGGGGTAGCAGGTTCCTGCTGAGCAGAGAGCCCGATGTGGGACTCGATCCCAGGACCCTGAGATCCTGACCTGAGCCAAAGGCAGAGGTTTTAACCCACTGAGCCACCCAGGCGCCCCCTGACTGTATTTCTTATGCTGTGCCTTTTATTCCCATGACTTATTCATTCCATAACTGGAAGCCTGTATCTCTCTCTCCCCTTCACCCATTTTGCCCACTCCCACCCTCTTCCCTTCTGGCAACCACCCGTTTGTTATCCTTATTTATAGGTCTGATTCTGCTTATTACTCATTTTTTTTTAGATTCTACTTATGACTATATTATATTTTTAAAGTTAAAAATCTAAGTAATGCAGGTAAGGCAAACATTCTTATTATTCTCCATATCCCCATCTATTCTGCTGCCCTGAGAAAACTCGATACCTATTTATGTGTCTTTCCTTAGAGATTTTACCTCATTTACACATATCTACACCTACATTAAAATACATAGTTTAGGTTGACCCTTCTATAAATAACACCATATTATTACACTATTCAGACATATCATTTGGAAAATGTTCCATGTTATTATCAAGGAAAATTGTTCCTTTTGACTGCTGGGTTGTATTGCCTTGAATAGCTGTGCTCTATTTATTAAACCATTCCTCCCTTTATGGGCACTTAAGATATCCCACATTTCATGATTACAAATAATGCTGCAATGAACTTTACCCTTTATAAAAAGACTGAATGGAGATGGAGACAGTAAACACAATCTTAACTTCACAACCAAGTAGGGGAAAAATGAAATTATGATGGAAATGCATAATAGTGCAACAAGCATATATTGGCTATAGTTGGTGCCAGGCGCAGTCTCCTGTTCACACAGTACCTTCTTTGGTTCTGTGTGAAGCCCTGACTCAATTTATCAGAGAATTAAAATGCCAAGTCAAAGCATTTTTTTAAAATGTATGTTAGATATGAGGAGTTTATATAAGGATGTGAGCAACAATATGAATGTGTTACCATATGTGGATTGCTGCAGGGGTGGGGAAAAACATAAACAGGAATGCGTATTGAATCTTGGGACTCCAATAGGGAGCCCTATGTGGCCTAAAATGCCAGTGAAAGAAAGAGACTTCAGAATCTTTGTAGAGTCCCATCTGATTCTATCCCTTATCTCAAAGAAAGATTTTAAAATTAGACTTGGCAGAAAGGCCCATGGCCAGGAAAACTCAGGTACAGTCCAAGATTAAAATGTCTGAAAATACTCTCTCTCCCTGTATAGCTTCTTGGGATAAGTTTCTTGCGATGTGTTGAGGTAGTCAACACAGTAATCCTAATCCTACTATTGGAAGGAACCATAGAGACGATCAAAGGCCACTCTTTCATTTGGTGGAGATGGTAACCAAAGCCCAGAGAGGAAAGGCGACTTGGTCAGTGTCACAGAGCTAGTTAGTGTCAGAGCCAGAAGCAGAGCCACCCTGAACCAGCCCTCTACTTCTTGTGTTAGCATCCCTCTCCATCACTACCCCGTGTGTCAAGTGTTCATGCGCTTCTGCCTGGAAGTGCTCTCGCCGCTTGCCACTTTCTTAGCCATGTGACTAACAGTATTCCATTTAAGAAATGGAAACCTCTCTGTCCTTGGTTACAGGGCACAGAGAAAGATGTTTAATCATCCAGGGTTGTTCTCAGCTCCTGTGGTATCTATCTACTGCAAGGTTAATTTGTATCTGTTGCTATGCCTCTGCACATCTTTGAAGCACAGCTGTTAGGCAAACCACACCATACACATCTTGCTTGAGTGGTCATTCTTTCCCCATTAAAATCAATTTTGCAAACTCTAGTGGAATGATCAGGCTCTGGACCTCATCCTTCCCCCCTGGTCTGACTACATTTAAATATGTGAATCCTCTGACCCTCATCCTCTCTTCTCTGGCCTCGGCACCCTCACCTTTGTATTTATTGATTTCCTTCAGGCCAAATTACTTTTGTTGTGATTCCGATACACTGTAAAAATGGCTGCGGTTCTTCCCTTCACAGTATTTATGCCCCTTGCATGTGACTTTGAAGCTCTTTCTATCAAGAGGTGAGGTTTATTTTCCCACGCCTTTAATCCGGGCTGGCTGTGGGGCTTGCTTTGGCCAACAGAACATGGTGAAAATGACAGTGTGCCAGCTCTGAGTCTGGATTTCAAAAGGTTTATACATTCCTATATGTTTGTTCTCTTGGATGCCTGCTCAGCCTCCATGTGAACAAGCTTGATCTAGCCTGCTGGAGCATGAGAGACCATGTGGAGCAAAGATTAGCCGGACCTCTAACTCACTCGGCAGCTGAATACAAAGGCACGAGTCAGTCCAGCCTATAAAGGGGACCTATAGAATTATGATCTAAATAAATGATGATTGTTTTAAGCCACTAAATTTAGCATTTGTTATGCAGCAAAAGCTAACTGATAATGGATCCCTTTATTCCTATCTGTAGGAATGGTTATTAAACTGGGCCTCTCAGGGCAAAGAGACTGTTTCCCACTTAGTTCTGTAGATTACCTAGATTAGTAATTTACTAGAAACTTTAAAAAATTATTTTCTTGAGGGGATAGGGAAATGAGAAAGACTGATGAAAATTTGATTCCCACTTTCCTCTATACTCAGCCCACCCCAACCTCTACAGCCTGTGATTAAGGAAATAAATGGAAATCACAGTATGTATGGCATGCCATTAATCCATACTAATACAGATAGTAAGACAAGTAGCAGAAAATTATCTCCTTACGAAAGACTGTACAAAAAACACAAGGAAAATTATCGAGGGACAGGGTGAAGATCCTATAATTTTTTCAAACATCTTGGCTTCCCTGATGTTTGCTGCCATTTCTTTGCTACCATCACAGACTCTTACTTTTGAGCCTGCCTTAGTTCCTTTAGAAAAGCAGTAGTTCATCCGTTCTGCTCCAGACTCTCTAGCAGGGCAGGGCTGGGGGTTACACCACCAGATTGCTATAACTGGAGTTCTTTTAAGTCCTTTTTAGATCCTAGACACGAACTTCTGGAGGCTGTCCCCACAACACATTTAACAGCATTCTGACACAGCACAGAAAGGCTAAGCTTGTGTAGAAAGTCCTCCATGTTAACCCCACTATCACCTCTGAGTAGATGAATGTCAGCTTTGAGTTTGCAGATATCGGTTATTCCCAAATCCTGCTTTTGGCGTAGAGATCACCATGTCCATTGTGAGACTATCCTGGCTTTGCTAGGGTAGGGATTTCAGAGCTTAACCCAAGGTCAGCTACAAGTAGGAATTAGGACTATCTGTTCAGGCTTCCTTTGCTGCCAGAGGTTGAAGGTGGTGATGACCTCAAATAACCGCTGCTCACCTGGTTTGAAAAGATGCAAACTCCACAATTCTTTTCATCTGCTTTACTTTGAGCCAAGGGTTAGCTAAATCAGAGCCCACAAGAGCAAGAGCTACTGGGCCTTTATCCTGGTTCGTAGCACTTAGCTTAGTATCTGGGCATGGTAAATAGCCGCCTGATGAAGACTTCAGTGTGATGCTTTGTAGATAGTAGGTGTTCAATAAATACCTGTTGGTTGACTGATTAGACTAGGATGACCTTCCTGTTAGGTACCTATAGGCACAGAGCCCAGAACCTGTGAGCCTTTCAAGGACCTGTGAAGATATTTCAGACCTGAAGATCGACAGCAGAATTAGTGACTCCAAAATACATAAATACTTGTAGCTGACCTTGGGTTAAGCTCTGAAATCCCTACCCTAGCAAAGCCAGGATAGTCTCACAATGGACATGGTGATCTCTACGCCAAAAGCAGGATTTGGGAATAACCGATATCTGCAAACTCAAAGCTGACATTCATCTACTCAGAGGTGATAATGGGGTTAACATGGAGGACTTTCTCCACAAGCTTAGCCTTTCTGTGCTGTGTCAGAATGCTGTGTTTTTAATGTTCATTAGAGAGAATGCTCGTTTGCCAGAACTTATCAAGACATACTTTACAGCCTGAATGGCAAAACACTGAACTATCAAGTGGGTCCTATGGTTCAGTAATCTTTAGGCCATTTTGGAAGGGTCTAGTTTTACAGTAAGCCCCCTGAGGCCTCATTAAAGAAACCACCTTAAGAATCAACTCAAGGGGGCGCCTGGGTGGCTCAGTCGGTTAAGCGGCTGCCTTCAGCTCAGGTCATGATCCCAGCGTCCTGGGATCGAGTCCCACATCGGGCTCCTTGCTCCGCAGGGAGCCTGCTTCCTCCTCTGCCTCTGCCTGCCACTCTGCCTGCCACTCTGCCTGCCTGTACTCTCTCTATCTCTCTGACAAATAAATAAGTAATGATCTCCCTGATATGAGGACATGGAGAAGCAACATGGGGGTGTAGGGGGATAGGAGAAGAATAAATGAAACAAGATGGGATTGGGAGGGAGACAAACCATAAATGACTCTTAATCTCACAAAACAAACTGGGGGTTGCTGGGGGGAGGTGGGATTGGGAGAGGGGGAGCGGGCTATGGACATTGGGGAGGGGAGGCGAACCATAAGAGACTATGGACTCTGAAAAACAACCTGAGGGTTTTGAAGGGTCAGGGGTGGGAGGTTGGGGGAACAGGTGGTGGGTGATGGGGAGGGCACGTTTTGCATGGAGCACTGGGTGTTGTGCAAAAAGAATGAATACTGTTACGCTGAAAAAATTAATAAAAAGGGAAAAAAAAAAAGGAAAAAAAAATCTTAAAAAAAAAAAAAAAAGAATCAACTCAAGGGTCTGTTTTACTTGGCTTCTCAAACTCTCCTGGGCATACAGATACCCTGGGAATACTTTTAAAATGTAAATTCTGATTCAGCAGGTCTAGGGGACAGCCTGAGAGTCTGCATATCTGTCTCTGGCTTTGATGCTGAACTCTGAACTACACTTTGAACAGCAAGCCCTTTACAGTTTACCAAAAGCCTCTCACACACTTTGTCTCATTTGATTAATCCACCAACTATGTGAAGCCTTAGCATCCCCATTTCACAAAAAAGCAACAGGCTCAGAGTGGCCTGCTTTAAAACTACCAGCTAGTAAACGGCAGAGCCAGCATTTCTAATCCAAGTCTTTTGATTTCTAGTTCAGTGCCAATGACATTCACTCACAGCCCCAGACTCTTTTTCTTATTACTTTTACCTCCCATGTCTTGTGAGGTCATTTGTCTGGAGGTTAAAGTCCAGAGTTAATTTCATCCTTTTCAAACCTTTAAGCTGATAACCTGATCCTGCTTTTCATGCTGTATGGCAGTTGGGAAAGAAAAGGTTTTCAAAAGCAAAGCAAAACGGCTTGCAGTGGTTTTGTACGAAGTGATTATGCCTGCCAGGAAACCAATCATGCTTGGAAACACTGCTCAGAGCAGTTAAAATGAATAGGCTTTCCACTGGGGTTTGCAATTAGAGGGTTTCAAATGGGGCAGAGACTGTTTCAGGTCCACAGACTTGGTGACAGACTGCTGTTTTCTCTTCCTGATGAAAAATAAAAGATGGTGGGCCCAGGAGGCCATGATCTTTTCTGTGGAAACAAAGATTTATTTAATTTGGGGGGACTACCTATTACATGCCCCTCTGCCAGGTGCTTTGCAAACATCACCTTCAATCCTAAGAGCAAGGCTGAGAGGTAAGTTATAGTACCCCCATTTTATAGATTAAGAAACAGAGGCCATTGCAATGCCTGACTGAACACAGCAGGGCTGACTGTGTCTGATGTGTGGGCTCTCTTAAATTTTTATTATTTATTTATTTATTTATTTTTTTATTTGACAGAGATCACAAGTAGGCAGAGAAGCAGGCAGAGAGAGAGAAGGAAGCAGGCTCCCTGCTGAGCAGAAAGCCTGATGCGGGACTTGATCCCAGGACCCCGGGATCATGACCTGAGCCGAAGGCAGCGGCTTAACCCACTGAGAATCTAAAGCTAATCTAATTGTGGTAGCTCCTGATTCAGGGAGGCAGGGGCCCTCAACTTCTTCTGTGATATTTCTTTGGAATATCTGTTATTGGATTGTGTCAGACTGCCATTCTTTTCTCCTTCTTTCATTAAAAAATCCTTACTAAGTTACAAGAATAATATAATGAACTTCTGTACCCCTCCCAGAGATTTACCAACAGTTAACTTTTGCCACATTTCTATGTGTACATGTGTACTTCTTTTTTCTGAGTAATTTGAAACCATAAAAATAACCTTTACTCTTAAAAACTTTATATATCCACAGTACAATTATGATCAGGAATTTTAACAATGACAAAACTAGCATCTAATAAATGACATATATCTCAAATTTCACTAGTTGTCTCAATAATGCCCTTTATAGCTACTTTTTTTTTTTTTTTTTCTGATCCAGGGTTTAATCCAAGATCATGTAGTGAATTTCTTGGTCATGTCCCTTTAGTCTTTTTAAATCCGGAACTGTTCCTCAGGTCACTGCTGTTGATCTAGCACTTTTACAAGTCATTGGAAAGGATGTCACTAAAGTTCAAGGGGTCCTGAGTGTACCCCGCTGAATGAGTGGATACCATGCTATCCTCCCCTTAGTCTGTCAAATTTGCCGCCTGCTTCTGTTAACTATCTTTGAGACAGAGTGCCCAACTTGGCAGGGAGTGCTGTGAATGATGCTGTTTACAGGAGCTGAGGCCCATTTTTGACGCAGTCTTCAAGCCTCCCCATCCCTGCACCTGGGCAAGCCAGATGGTTCTTAAAGCAGCACTTCCTCTTGGCACCTCTTCATTTCTAAGGCATTCAGATAGGGAGTTATACTCTCAACAATCCCTCCCCCCATTAAAACACACACACACAGTTCCTAATTTAAAACTCTCCCTGGTTTTCTTTCTGGAATCCTTGGTGGAAATTAAGAAGCCCCAAATCAGAGGTCATGTGACTGGCTTGTAGCCTATGATCTGATAAGATTCTTAAGAGTTTTAACTTAGTCCATTAAGAACCTTGGTCAGATTAGCCTTTGTTTCATCAAAGTTCCCCTGTACTGACCTATGCCATGAGGATTGGAAACACCACATGAATTCCTTTTCATTCTTAATTTTTGGATTCTGGAATTAAAACACACAGGGTTCCTTTCTCCTTACTACCTAAGGCTGCTCTGAATGGTTTCTCTGAGTAAATGTGGTGCAAGATGAGAAAGTCAGTCTTCCCTCACACGGCCTTAGATGGTCCGCAAGAAGCATCGTTCTACTTGCTGAAGCAGCTTTTAACTTGTCAGAGTTAGTATTAAAGAATATAGGAAGGGCGCCTGGGTGGCTCAGTTGTTAAGTGCATGCCTTCAGCTCAGGTCATGATCTCGGGGTCCTGGGATGGAGCTCCACGTCAGGCTCCCTGCTCACTGGGGAGCCTGCTTCTCCTTCTCTCTCTGCCTACTCCTTTCCCTGCCTGTGCTGTCAAATAAGTGAAAAAAAATCTTAAAAAATATATATATATAGGATGCCTACATCATTTTTTCTGAAATTCAAATATTGTGTGGGACATACTTATACTAAAAAATTATTTGTTGATTATCTGAAATTCAAATGTAACTGAGCATCTGTATTTTATCTGGCAATCTTAAGTCTAAGCCCCATGGATCTCCTTTTATGCTTGCTGGAAATAGCTGTCACTAAGGAGATTCAAAACAAGGGAGAAGATTCAACCATCATGCCACGTCCATGGCTAACAAATGGAAAACTGCACTGCCACATTAATGTTGGGCTGATTTTTGATAAATAAAACTAAATACTTAACCTAATTGTACAGAGTTCTCACAGTAGAGATGTACAATCCTTTATAATTTCAAATGGTAAAGCCCTCTGAAAATTGAGTTTATTTAACTCACTAGGCAGCAACATTCAACCCAGATGATACTATTTATTGTCTTCATCTCCCTTAGTGTGAACTGTCATACTTTTTGCCATAGAAATATTTATTTATTTGATCATAGAGTGATGCTCTAGAAACCTTAGGGGTATTACATAATATATGATAAATACTGTATTACCTTTTAAGATACAAAAATTCTGAATTATGCACCTGACCTTAAGAGTTTCAAATAAAGAATTGTGGCAGATCAAAAAATTAATAGCCAGAAAAGACTTTAAAACTGCACTGTCCAATACAGTAGCTATTAGCCACATGTGGCCACACTGAACATTTGAAATGTGTCTGTCTAGTCTGAACTAAGATGCACTCTTTGTGTAAAATACACATTGGATTTCAAAAACTTAGCATGAAAAAAGAACATGAAATATATAACATATTGAAATAATATTGTTTTGGATACATTAGGTTAAATAAAATATATTATGAGAATTAATTTCATCTGTTTATTTTTTCCTAGTTTTAATGCAGCTACTAAAAAATTTAAAATTACTTATGTGGCTCCTATTATATATCTAGCGGACAGCACTGCTTTAGAGAATATCTAGGTGTAAAACTCTTCATAGTTGTGGAAACTGGATGAGAAAGTGACATGGGTCATAGGGGCAGTTAGTTGAGTTTGACTAAATTTTTGGTCTCCTGACTTGTGGTCCATTTCCCTGTTAAAAGACCTAATTCCCCCATGAAAATCCTCAAATGATAGGACTCTCAACAGTCTTCAGGTCTCCATACTTGACACTGGAATTCTAAGACCATTTTCAGAGTCTGATTGAATATTTGTGGTTCTTACTGTAGGAAGTTAAAAGACCTAATTCCCCCATGAAAATCCTCAAATGATAGGACTCTCAACGGTCTTCAGGTCTCCATACTTGACACTGGAATTCTAAGACCATTTTCAGAGTCTGATTGAATATTTGTGGTTCTTACTGTAGGAAGTCAAAAAATCAAGCACCAGCTTGGAACCAATAGCTTCAGGCATAAGAAGAGGAGGGTCAGAAAAGCAAATGAAAAAGATTTTTATCTCACTAGTTCTGTTTGCTGAGATAATTTCTCAGCAAGTCAGAACAGGAGAGGCTGTGAATGCTGTGCCTAAGAGGCAGTAGAATTTCACTCAGAGCCTGTGGTAGGGGTAATTCCTTCATCCCCTGTTGGAAATGGGTCAGGGGTGGGTGGAAAGGTGGAAACTCACACTTGGCAAAGAGTACGGGGATGTCTCTTACTCTGATTGATGAATGGTTACCTTCAGAAAGATGCCCTCTTCAGAAAGAAACAAGGTATTCAGTTAGTCAGATTGTAGTCACCTGAGGGAATGGTAAGTACTATTGCAGTGGGAAAAATCACTTGTTCAGCAATAAAATAACTCCACCACAGGAGGCCGTGGAAAAGGACTTCTTGCCTATTCGCACACACTGTATTTGGCTGAACTCAGGGAAAAACAAATCTCCAAGGGGAGCAGGACAAAGCCTTTGGGGGACAAAATTAAACCACCAGCTAAGTGGAAGCCACCCTGTAAAATTAGATGCAAACTCCACCCCCCTTTCAAAAAAGATTTAAGTAATCTCTACGCACAATGTGGGGCTCGAACTTAAAACCCTGAGATCAAAAGTTGAATGCTCCCCTGACTGAGTCAGCTATATGCCACTGCATACTCCCTTTTGATGTGTCCAGGCCAGGTCTGGGGAGTTGTTAGGGGCTGCCATTCCCAGGCACTGAGCATTTAACAGAGAGAGGCCTTGGTCTCTTCCATCAATTGAGAAGGAAAGATTCAAAGTCACAAGGAAAAGAGAAGGAAGCCCAGGAGATGTCCTGACAGGATTCCATTTGGTCTTGACAGAAGCACAGACCATCAGAAAAGCTAAATGAACATCTGCAGCCTTGTCCTCAGCATCCTGGAATGACCTAGAGCAACTTGAGAAGGGTCCTGTAGCTAGAGAGGCTGCTGTAATTTGACACTCTGGAGGCACCTGCTGCACAGATAATTTTAGCTGTTTGAAAGCATTGTTGGCTGAATAAAAAAGAATGAAATCTTGCCATTTTTAACAGTGTGGATGGAGTTGGAGTATTATGCTAAGTGAAATAAGTCAGAGAAAGACAAATACAATATGATTTCACTCATATGTGGAGTGTAAAAAATGTAACAGATGAACATAGGGGGATAAAGGGAGGCAAACCACAAAACAGACTCTTAACTATAGAGAACAGGAGCGTTGCCGGAGCGTCGGGGGTATGGGTTAAGAAGGGTGATAGGTACTGGGGGGCACCTGGGTGGCTCAGTTGGTTAAGCCACTGCCTTCAGCTCAGGTCGTGATCCCAGAGTCCTGGGATCTAGTCCCACATCAGGCTCCCTGCTCCATGGGGAGTCTGCTCCCTCTGACCTTCTCCCCTCTCATGCTCTCTCTCACTGTCTCTCTCTCAAATAAATAAATAAAATATTAAAAAAAAAAAGAAGGGTGATAGGTACTGAGGGCACTTGTTGTGATAAGCACTGGGTGTTGTATTTAAGTGATGAATTACTAAATCCTACACCTGAAACTCATATTCACGGTATGTTAACTGGACTTTAAATAAAAACTTGGAAGAAGAAAAAAGAAAGCATTGTTGGCTGCATTCACTTATTTATACAAACTAGCCGGGTGTCTGGGAAGCACGGGGTGGAGAGAACTTGGCCTAGGAGTCACACACGGCTGAGTTTGAATTTTCATTTAACTGGAAGAGTTACTTAATCTCTCTCACTTACTTTCTCACAGTTTCTTCTTTAGAAAATGGACAAGAAAATATGCCCCAGAGAGTTCTGTCAGCTATAAATGAGACATTGGTAAAACTCTTGAAGAGTATCTGAAATGTCAGTCTGGCCCTTTTCCATGTGACTCGAAGTTCTTTCTCACAGAGTGGTAGCTAGCTTTCCATCCTCCTCCTCCTCTTCCCAGTCCTCCTCTCCACCTTCATCCCTCCCCACCCCTCCCCTCCTCTCTTTGAGAGCACCACACAGGGCTCGTAATCCACTACCTGTTGCAAATGGAAGGAGTACAGCATCCAGAAATGGAACATTTTGCCATTTAGCTGATTTAATGAGTCAGAAATTGCCCACTTAGAAAAAATTTAAAACAGTGTATGATTTACAGCTTGGCTAGTATTTAAAACCTGTGGTGTTTTCAACACTCAGCTAGAAGAGACACTTCAGAGCTCAGGGAGAGGGATCCTTTGAAGTATGTACCTACTCCCACATCTGTCCTGCTCCTTTGGGGCAAAAAAAGAGGAGGAAATTGTTGGAAGCAGATTCAGTGTTCAGTTGGCTCTCACTAGGAAATATTAGCTATAATTTTCAAGAGATGGATAAAATCCAAAGCTCCTGATGAATGAACAAAAGACAGTCTAATAGTCTGAATAGCACTGTGACTACTTGATAGGAGAAAAAGGACACATTTATTATTCGTTCTATTAGTCAGACACTATTTTATCCTTAAGAAAGTATACACATATTTAATCTGTTCTACATTTATGTCTTTGGAGGTCTTTGTAGAACCCCATCTGGGGTCCACAGATGGGCTTAAATGGGCTCATAGGTCCATCAAATTAAGTACAAAGTTCATGTGTATGTGAAGGTTTCCACAAAGAAGTTGTTTTGTCAGAGGGGTTTATGACCCACTCCCCAAAACACACACAATAATGAACTACTGCTCTGTAGACTACCACAGAACTAGTCCCCTTCTAGCTCCTAACAGTCTCTTTGCTTTAAGCAAAGTCATGTAAACCTCATAATTCTCAATGTGCTATTGACATCTGGGGCCGGGTGAGTCTTCATCGGTTATGGCTATTCCATTCATTCCAATATGTTTAACATTCCTGGCATCTGCCCATTAAATGCCACTATCACTCACTAGTCTTCTTGACAGCCAAACATGATCACATACATTTACGAGTTCCCTATAGAGGAACCTCCTCTGGTGGAAAAAATTAAGTTCACTTTCCCTGGTTTCTCTTTCTTCATCAAGAAAATGAGGGAGGTGGGCTAGATGACCTCTAGGGTTCCTTCTAGCTCTAGGATTCAGTAATATCTGAAACATATCACCCCTTTGAGTGTCATGCCCATTCCTATTCACCTCATTACGCTGACAGATGTGTGTTCCGTGGGGGGACCCACAAAATACCATTAAAAGTACAAAACTATGGCCTGGTCCTAGACTTGGCTCTGCCTATGGTTAGTTGAATAACTTTGGGCAGTCCTTTAGCCTCCTGAGGCTTTGATGTCCATCAACTATAAACAGGGTAAATTGATTTAGAAGGTCAGTTCGGGTCTAAACTTGGATGGTTCAATGTAGTAGTAAGAGTAGGGTCTATGGGATTTCCTGCACCTCAAGGACGTTCCCAGAAATCTCTTTTCAGATATTACAACAAATCCACTTTTAGGATAATGTGTGTAGTGTTCCTACAAGGCTGAGTTAGAGTCAGAAGATCCAGCATGCTCTTTCAATGCCCTGAGTGTTAGACCACAAATCAGATATCTACTAAAGAAAAAGGCAGGAAAAAGTCCTAGGTGAGGGACTGTCCTGTTCAGGCTTATAGATGACAATCTGGGAATCTGATGGCCTTAAGGGAAATGGCGAGGCATGAAGCTTAAATAGTACCTCCGCTCAGAGGCCTTCTTTAGCTTCTAAAGCAAAAGCAAGAGCTCACAACCTAATGTCAATGTATTTTTATTGTGATGCATTAATTTTGCCAATGGTTACTTGCTTACTTACTTACATCTTTATGAACCATCTGAGGTCTTCAGAGACAGAGGTTGTGTAGGGCTCCTCTTTGCCTCCTTGGTGCATACCTAACATAGAGCCTAACACAGCCCTGACTGAGATGAATGAATGTAAGGTGGCAGGAGTAAGTACAGCCTGTGGGCTAGAGAAGGATGAAATGATAAAAATAAGCTTGGTGTGTTCCTAGGTAGTCTGTAAATGTAATCTCTGAGCTTTACCTCCTCTAACTCCTGGGAGTATCAGAGGAGTATATGGTGTGTTAGTCACTCTTTCCCTGTAAATGAGACACTTCCTGAACTCTCATGCCAGCTGGGTAATCCTGTGAAGTGAACTGAACCATACTGTGAATGCCTGCTCTTTCTCTTATGAATAGCACTGAATGGGCAGAAATACTTATATTTTTCTCTAGAAATCCAACAACACATAAATCATTTTCAAGCAATGACTTTTGAACCACTAAATTTAAGTATTTCTGTTGAAAAATGATAGCCTTGTAATAGGGAAGTTTTGGGCCTTGTGAGAGAGGTTTTGAACATAGTACTTGGTGAATAAAAAGTTAGTATTTTCTAATGATGCTTTAATGTAATTGATTCAATTCCCTAGACAATTTGCCCTGCCTATTTCCTGCTCCTCTTCCTGTTTTTTTAGTTCTTCCTCAATTAGTTTGCTCAGTCTTGCCCCGTTTCTCCAATTCTCCTTCTTGGCCCCTTGGAGATGGTGAGGGTGGTACGAGGTAGGGCAAAGGGCATGGCATGACTGTCCAGATGCTAGGGTACAGTTGTGGGGTGCAGTGCTAGGTTGTGTGATCATCTGAAGGAACTAGGAGCGGTAAGAGCAAAGTCATTAAACATAGTATCCTGGGATGGTTCAAAAGTCAAATAGTGGTTTTTTGTTTGTTTGTTTTTTGTTTTCAATGGGATGGTTTAAAAGAGGGGCTTTAGCACCTCAATAATTTCATCACCAGTTCCTCTGCTCAAGCTGCACCAAGGAGGGTTGGTGCTGAGGTTCTAGCCCTTTTCTTGACAGAGTTGTGTGCTGATTTGGGGTGGTTGGAGAATTGTGTATATGTATGTGGGGGCATTCTTCAAATAGGGAGAAAATCCCAGCCTCAAAAATTGACTAATATTACCAAGAAACAAAAGGCTTCAGCCGCATGTGACTGCCAAGGTCTTTTTGAGAGGAGAAGATGTCCATAACACCTGCCTATTTCTGGACAGGACTCAGAAAGTCCCCTCTTATGAATTAGGACCAATAGCCTCCAGTCCCCAAGCCATCTCCAACAGCCAAAAGCAGCAGAGGTGACGGAAAGGACATAGGCTTGAGAGGACGATCTGGGTTCAAGTTCTACATCTGCCTCTGCAAACTTGTGTGACCATCAGGAAGTCACAAACAGCATTCTAATCTCATTATCTCTAAATAAAGGCACTAAAAGGGTTTCAAGGTCCTTTAGGATCTTTATTCAAATAATATTTATTGAGTACCTCATGTTCTAGATACTTTCTAGGTGCTAGTGACACAGCAGTAAACACAAAAGACTAAAATTCCTGATTTCAAGTAGCTTATATTCTGTGGAGGAGCGTGATAATAAAGATAAGTAAATCATATTGTAGTTTAGAAGGCGATTAGTATTATGGGATGAAATACAGAAGTGTAAGGTAATGAGGACCAGGAAAGCTGAAGTTGAGAACTAGGAGAGAGGGTAAGTTGTAAATTCTCTGATACATGATTTTTTGGAATCTCAAAGAGTATTTTCAAAAGTAAATCTTCTGAGGAATAGGGATGTGATGCCTGGTATGTTGACATAACCAAAAAGAGGAAAATGAAGTTTATCTTTCACAAAATAGTTGGGAATGATCTTAATTAGCATCTCTTACCTCTTCACTAGCTCATTTCCGAGGAGAAAGTAGATCTCAATACTCACTTAGCGTTTGGGTTGGGAGTATTGCCATGGAAATGCCTGAAGCTCAGGAGGGGTGTAGTACAATGTAGAAAGTATGTCCTAGTTACAACTAGGGAGGATCCTTGGGAATCCCATGGGAGTTTATAGCTGACAGGCAGCTTAGAGCTTTACAACCTAAGGCAGTATAATTATTGGCAGCCTCAGATTTACTGGTCAGGCACTTGCCTATCATTCTAAATGGCAATGGGTAACTTCATAGCATTGTAAGAAGCCAGTTAAAAATGACTCAATAAATGATCAGTAACCTACTGGAATCTCTTCTTCCTCCCTGAATAAAGCACTCTTATCTTGCCAATGCTTGGTCATAAGTATTTTGGAGGTTCTTTTCCTTTCCTTTCTTCTCCTTTCCTCTCCCTCTGTCTTTCCAGTCATTCATTCATATTCCCTCCCCCCTCCCTCTCTCTTTCTTGGCAGAACTGGCTAACATACATATTTAAGTTCTGAGATCCAGAACAAATTCATTTATATAACTTTCCTAATTGCAAAGAACTAGGTAGAGGAATGAAAGAAAAAAGTAAATATTGACACACAGCACATGACAATCGGTACTTGCCAGCCTACAGACATCACACGATGCACTTGTATTTAACAAGTACAGAAGCCACTGGGTGGTGGCTCCCGTTGACCATAATGTAAGTAATGGATTTCCTGGCAAACATTTACTGTGTGAGTCCCAGCAGTTAATTGGCTCCCAAATTTGATTTCAGAAAAGACAATGCTTGGAAAGGTCATCTGAAAATCAGGACATTTTCCAGGATGTGTATTATCTTGTAGCTTTCCAAATCCCTGTTATCATATTATTCCTTTCCTCATGGCCTCCTTTCTAAAAATTTAGGTATCTATTCTTCAGACTCTAAGACAAAACAGATGAGTTGGTTGGAAAAATAATATAAAACTTTACAACATGGAAATATTTGGTAGGTTTCCTTTGTTGGCACCACTTACATGACTATAATTTATAATAAAAGAGAATGTCTTCTTGCCATTATACTGTATCACATTAACAATGACAGTACATATACATAACTCTCTGGACTCATTCTGTAGGTTAAGGTGAAAATGTTTACAATGTGCTCTCTCTTAGCATTAAAGTAGAGCAAATAGGACTTCTGTCCTCTTTTTTCCTGAGCACTCACATTCCTAATTATTTCTACTACATCTTCTATAACAGCACTTCTCAAACTTTTAGGTCCATATAAATCAGATTCTATTCCATATGTCTAGGGTGATGGCTGGAATCCTGCATTTCTACAAGTTCTCAGGTGAAGCCAATGCTATTTGGCATTATGCTCCATGGACCACATTTTGAATACCAGAGGTCTCCATTTCCACACAAAACCACCCTGGCCTGGGTCTGCACCATCTCACTGGACGTTGTGATAGCTCACTGGCCCTTCTGTTCCAAACTCTTTTTCCATATTGTCTAAGAGGCCTTTCTAAAACATAAATCTGACACCATCAATTCTCTTCTTACCACTCCTTGAATGGGTTCGCATTGCCTACCAAAAAGTCTCAGTTTCTTAATGATGGCCTTTGGACTCCTTCACAGTTGGTTGGGCTCAGCACCTTGCCAGATTCTTCTGCCACTCCCCCATCTTAAGCTTGATGTTCTTGTGTGGTAGCCAGCTCCTAAGATGATCTAAACGATCCCTGTTTTCTACCGTTGTATGTAGTCTCCTCCCATGTTGCATAAGACTAACCTGTGCAATCACTAGAATTTTGGGTGACTTCCAAGATCAGATCATAAAAGATGTTTTGGCTTTTCTCTTGTCCTCTCTTGGATCATTTACTCTGGGAGAAGCCAGCTCTCATGTCACGAGGACACATAGGCAGGCATATCAAAAAGCCTACATGGTAAGGAACTGGGGCTTCTTGCCAATAGCCACGTGAGATAACCGTTCAGAAACAGATCCTTCAGTCCCAATTAAGCCTTCAGATGACTGCAACCAAATGAGACTCCTATAGCAAGAACCCTTCAGCCAAGCTACTTCAAATTCCTGACCCATAAGAAATAGTAAGATCAATAGTAAGCCTGTTGTTTTAAGTCACTCAGTTTTGGGGAAATTCTTTGTGCAGCAATAGATGACCTATACATAGTATGCAGTTTCCCACAAACCATTGGTTCCTTTCTTGGGAAAACCTTTCATCTTGAAAACTACTAATCATCCTTTAGGACCCAGATCTCTAGACTAGATGTTTTCTTCAGGAAGCCCTCATTGACCTCTTCCCTTAAAGATTTGGCCAGATGCCTTTTCCTGGGTTTCTATGATGCTTTGGGCATGTCTCCATATCTGTATTTATTATCATGTCTAGTCATTATATATGTCTCATAGCTCACTAGATTGTGAGCTCCTTAGATGCAGGGGACTGTACCATTTTGATATCCTCAGTGCCAATCATAGTACCTAGCACATAGCTGGAATGAACAAATGATTTTTTCTGCAAATGATTCATTTCTGCAAATGAATGAAGTCAACTGCCCTGGAATAAAGACTTTGCAACAACTATATCCCTTCATGTTCTAGGTTCTTTTAGCATATATCACTACTTGCTTGACCCAGCATCTCACACAAAGCAGCCATGACTCAGTTAATTAACAGCTTAATTTCCAGGTGTGTGTGTGTGTGTGTTTAATATACCATTCATTCACTGAGTAACTTCAGTGGTTCTTAACTAAAGGAACACATCTGAATTACCTGTTGAGATTTAAAAGAACACATACACACATACTCCAGTACTGGCCCCAGAGATTCTGATTCACTAGCTGTGAGGTAAGCTCCAGACAAATATACTTTAAAAGCCTCCATAGGTGACTACTCATATCCAAGTTGCTACTCACTGGTTTACTGATGTTTAATTTATGTCCAAAGCTAAAAGGATATTTATAAGAACAAAAAATTACTAAAAACAATATTAACAAAAACTGAAACTCATAAATGTAAGAAGGTATTATAATAATAAGAACAAGTGGTGATAAGGATGGGTGTGGGATATCATACCAGATAATGTAGGCTAGGAGAACTACTCCAAGGAAATACAAAAATTTTTAGAGCTTCCTTGGGGCCAAGGAAAAAAGATTTGAATGAATTACACAACTCTCAACATTTGAAAGAGGTAGCATATAAGTTCTTCTGTAAAGACAACTTTTGCCCTTGTATTAAATTATAAGAGGAATTTATCTCCCAAGTCTTTATGTAAGAGGCCCTTAAACAACACAGCAAATGGTGTCTTTGAAATAAAAAAAAAAAAAAACCACACTGCAGGACACTTATGTACAGCTACTTTCTAGAAAAGCTAAAAGCATAATGTAAAATTCTAGGGTGGCGAAGGTATTTCTATGGAGAGCCAAATAATAACATATGTAGGTTTGTTGTCATCTGACTTAATATAAGAGAATTATAGAACCTGGAGGAGAAAACAACATGAATATTTCATTTGTTTTCAGTGGTCTCACTTAGACTTTTTTTGCAGAAGCTCAGTAGTTCTCTCTCCACTGCAGCTCCTTGCTTGGCAGTCTGAACTTGGGATATTCTCCCAACACATCTGCATTTGCCAAGAATGGAAGGTGGAGACCGAAGCCTGTAGGTACAGAATAAATGATAGGGACATTGGCCATAAATGTTCTTGCACACAGGACTCAGAATCACAGCACTGTAGCCTCAACAAATGATGCAAGGATAGGTGTATTTTATTGGCAAATGAGTGCTGCACTATAATGCAGGCTACAATGACCACATCCAATTCAAAACATACGTTTTGTCTACTAACAGATTGCGAGCTAAAGGGCAATTTTTATTATTTTTTAAGTATTTATTTATTTGAGAGAAAGAGAGAGAGCCGGTAGGAAGGAGGAAGGCCAAAGTCTCAAGTGGTCTCCAGACCTAGTGCGGGGCCTGACTCGGTCTCGATCTCATGACCCCAAGATCATGACCTGAGCCAAAACCAAGAGTTGGATGCTTAACCAAGTGCAGCACCCAGGTGCCCCCCAAGGACAAATTTTTAAATGAATTATTTTAAAGTTTCATGGTAGAACATCAAACATCAAAGGCATACAGGATGTTAGATGCAAGAAGACGCTTATGTGAAGGGAGTTAAATTAAAAAAAGAACACATATGGGGCGCCTGGGTGGCTCAGTGGGTTAAAGCCTCTGCTTTCGGCTCAGGTCATGATCCCAGGGTCCTGGGATCGAGACCCACATCGGGCTCTCTGCTCCGCAGGGAGTCTACTTCCTCCTCTCTCTCTGCTTGCCTCTCTGCCTAGTTGTGATTTCTCTCTGTCAAAAAAAAAAAAAAAAAAAAAAAAGAACACATAATCAAAGGACTCTGTCTTGCCTATGTCTGGCTTTGATGATTCCTAGTGGATCTATGCCAAACTGGCCCACCCAAGAATAACGAACTTTTTATAACGTTCAGCTGGTTGCTGAGGTATCAAACAGGCACCATGATACTCCCAGCTTTCCCTGTCAAACACGGACAGCTTTGGGGGTCATGTAAAAGTGCTAGACGATAGGTGCAGACTGGGAAAGGATTGGGGTCCTAAAATGATACTTCATGTCATTATTATTTCAAATAAAATTAAAAAGATTGAGATAGGCTTGCAAGTTCTGATTCACATATGAAGACACTAATAGTGCTATTCAATAGAATTTTCTGCAATTGATGGAAATATTCTGTATCTGTACTATCCATTATGGTGGCTACTACTACATGTGGCTAATGAAAATTTCAAATTTATTTGATTTTAATGTTTAAAGATTTATTTATTTATTTGAAAGAGAGAGAGACAGAGAATGAAAACAGTGGCGATGGGCAGAGGGAGAGGGAGACACACAGATTCCCCCTCAGTGGGGAGCCCTACATGGAGCTCGATCCCAGGACACTGACTGAGATCATGGCCTGAGCCGACATCAAGTGTCAGAGGCTTAACCAACGGAACCACCCAGGTGCCCCTAATCTTAATTAATTTAAATCACCACATGTGTTTAGTGGCTTTCATATTGGACAGCACAGTTCTATAACATATGGACCAAACTGCTTCTCCCCTGGAACTGCTGAGGCTCCTGATTTTACCTGCTAATGAGGGGTATCCCAAGTAAAGCCATATGTTCCATGAACAACCTGGTCACAACTTGTGCCCTGAGAGCTCTGGCAGCAGTCTCAACCAAATCAATAGAGCTTCCCAAGCCAGCAGTGCCTACTTTAAGTCTCGGGGGTGGAACAATTCCTCAGTTGTCTGAGTGTCATTAAAAATCAACTTGTCAAAAGAACTCAAGGAAATGAGGACAGAGACATCAGGGTTAAAAATAGTATGTTAGGGGTGCCTGGGTGGCTCAATGGGTTAAAGCCTCTGCCTTTCGCTCAGGTCATGATCCCAGGGTCCTGGGATCGAGCCCCGCATCGGGCTCTCTGCTTGGCAGAGAGCCTGCTTCCTCCTCGCTCTCTCTCTCTGCCTGCCTCTCTGCCTACTTGTGATCTCTGTCTGTCAAATAAATAAATAAAATCTTTAAAAAAATAGTATGTTAATCTGAATATCAAAAGCATCAGTAATATAACTAGAATTCAACAGGCACTGAGTTAAGTACTTCCCTGCTGTGGTAAATAATGTGACTTGATTTTCCCAAACTCCATTCTACCTTCTTTCTAGCTGGAGAGGTTGGAAAGCTTAAAATATTGTTCTCTAGACTACTGTGTGCAGCAGTGTCTAGATGTGTACTACATGCTTGTGGGAAACCTGGGAGGTCACTGTCCTGCTTCTACAGATGCTGGCAGGCCGGGTCCTCCTCGGAATGAGGAGCAGTGAGGCAGCTGTATTTAGCATTTCAGTATCCTAGCTATGGCTTTGTTGGTGCTTACAGATGATTGTGGTAGTTCCTGGGGTCCAAAAGGAGTAATTCCTGACCCCTGGATTCCTGCTATAGTGACATGTCCTTGGACCTAATAGTTCCTGATTTCTATTCTTTTAGATTTCCAGAGGTTTCATAAGCACCTAATGCCTTATGTGCAATCCCTTTCTGCTTGAACCATCATCTAGCATCATTTCTGCTTCCTATTTGCCTGACTGACACACCTGTATTCTCTCATTTAGTTCCCTCAGCAACCCTGTAAGCTAGGTAATTTCTCCCTTGCCTGTTTTACAGATTATCATCAAGTCCAGTTCTGTCTGTGGCAAGTACTTTGCACATTCATGTTCTCATCTTTTTCTCCAAACAGATTTAGACCCATCTCATGGGCTGTTTTAAAAGCCAGGACATGTTAGAAGATCACTCTGCTTCTTTTTGTGATGATTTGTACCCAAAGCAGAAAGGAACAGAATGTAATGACAACTTGGAAAGGAAATGATGTTATCTTTGCTAGAAAATGGTGGATATAAGTTCAGTCTCAGTTGGCTTCCCCCTGAGAAAGTCATAGTTTCAACTTCATAGAATCAATTCCTCATCAGAGACAAGCAGCTATAAATGAGGTTCTTGCTCATGAGCAATCTGGACAAGAGAATGGGATGGCTAAAGTAATCCAATATCAACAGGGAAAACAGCCTAAAGCATAGCCTTTCTTGGGTGAACTAATACTGTTATCTACTTCTCTAAAGTTGAGTATCTAATCTCCAAGAATTTTCACCTCCAGAACCCAATACTCTATAAATCACCTATTATCCTCTTTGTAGGATGAGATGCGGATCACGCCATGGACATATCAAATAACTTCTGAAACAGCAGAGCTAACTGCTCTTACCTCAGACTTGGGAGGAAGAAAATAATCATTCCCAAACTGGATGTGACTTTTGCAGCAGATGTCCTATCCTTTGCCCTCTTAGCAATGGTTGTGTGGTCTGGAAAAGGGCAGCATGACTGACTAACTTCTCCACTTTGCTCAAATGCTGCCTGCAGGCTTGGATTTACTCAGGCTGAAGATTATCTGTGTCCTTACTTTTCCATTGCTAACTTTGGGTCCTTGATGTTTAAAAGCCCATCCTTCCAGAGACTGGCATGAATGATGTAATTCAAACTCAAACTAGTGAATATTACTTTTTTTTAAAAAAGATTTTTATTTTATTTATTTGACAGAGAGAGAGATCACAAGTAGGCAGAGAGGCAGGCAGAGAGAGGAGGAAGCAGGCTCCCTGCAGAGCAGAGAGCCCGATGATGCGGGGCTCGATCCCAGGACCCTGAGATCATGACCTGAGCAGAAGGCAGCGGCTTAATCCACTGAGCCACCCAGGCGCCCCATGAATATTAGTTTTTAATATCAATGGCATCTATAAGTAATCCCACTCTGAGAATTTTTCACCCTTCCAATGAGTTGAACAGCAAGGATGCAGTGTTCAGGGATTTGAGGGAGGTCAAATATTAAGAATTTCTAATGTTCTGTTTTCTATACAAAATGAGTCATTTTTGAATTTAAGTGAAAGGAACAATTTCACAGAAATCCTCTGTGAGACAAAAACACAAGATTATAAAGTACTCACTAAACCAACAAATCTGTTCTTCTTATCAGTGAATAGTCATTAAAGTTAATCTTAATAACTCCGAAAAATCATGAGCCCATCTATGAGCCAGGACACTTTTAGATCCATGAAGAAATCTCACTGTTACACTTATAAGTCTGATTCTCTTAGAATTAAATGGATTTATTTGAACTATAATTAGGATAGAATAATAATATAAACAATAGCATATGTAACATACCAAAAGAACTGAAACAACTTTCAAAGGTAGAACATATTATGCATATTTAAGCAATGACTTAGTTTCAGATGACACAAATGCTCCTTGCTATTTAATTGTTTATGAAGAAAAATGTAATTCAGCTAATTTCTCACTTGTCATTCCAATTCATTCCCTTTAAATTACCACCATGGTATTTTGATTATTTTTCTCCAAGAAACTACAAGCATTTCCAGTTCACCACTGCTTAGAATTCTTTTTAGGTGCTCTCCACCTTACCTGGGGGGTATACTCAAGGGGTCAGGAAAAAGCAATTGGTTAAGTTTTATACACCATCGCCATGACCCATAGCAGCAGAACTTCTAAAACACTGGAAGGCTTGTTTAAGTATTTAAAATGGTGGTTCTCACTGTGATTACATTAGCAGGGTATTTGGAATGAAAATTTGTTTTATAATAAGCCAAGAGGCCATTCTAAGGAGATTTGGAAAAAAGATGCCTGGCAGAAAAGGAATTCTATTTGGACTTTTTGTCAAGATTTTTGCAAAACAACTCTGTTATGTGAAATGGACATGATTATTGGACCACAAGTTCTTTAAAGCAGGAACAGCATCTCCTCCTGCTTGCATCCTCAGCAGGCAGTAGGGCTTGACCCTCAGTAGGCACTCACTAGATAGATATCTGAAAATACTCAAATCCGTAAGTATCACAACTCAAATACTCAAAATCCGTAAGTATCACAACACTCATTTCTCTCTTTCTCTTTTTTTAAAGATTTTATTTACTTACTTGAGAAAGAGAGAATGAGAGAGAGAGAGAGCATGAGAAAGGAGAGGGTCAGAGGGAGAAGCAGACTCCCTGATGGGCAGGGAGCCCGAAGTGGGACTCGATCTGAGGACTTCAGGATCATGACCTGAGCCAAAGGCAGAGGCTTAATCAACTGAGCCACCCAGGCACCCCTCAACACTCATTTCTAATGATAGAAATGGGGATAGGGTTTCCTGATTTTCCTGGACCCTCTGTCTTGGTTGGTGGGCTCAGAGAAACCTAAAGCATGGGAGATGAAAGCTCACTGCTGTCTCCCCCCTCCCCCCGCTTTTTTTGAACAATCTTTCTATGTTACTGTGGTAATATCTGGTACCAGGATGCTTTGTAAATGAAAGTGGGAAGGAGGAAGGGATCATGAATTATTAGTTCATAAGAAAATCTGCCCAGAGGGCAACATTTTTAGCAATCTGCAAAGCTTGAGCATGTCCCATTTTATAATAAATGCATTTAAATAATACATGACACTATATAGAACAGATATAATATGTTGAAACAGAGACCCACTGAGCCCAAGAAAACTGCAAAAGTATGAGATTATAAATAAGAGAGCATTTTCAGACAACTGAAAAAAATATCAGGGAGAATTTAGTCCATAAATAGGACACTTTCTCATTTCAACACTTAGAGGCAATAGCTGCAGGATTCCAAAGATGAGTACATGTAGCAATGCAGAGCAAAGGCTGGATATTAACCTGGGACCTGATCTGAATGGTAAGTACATTGGTTACTGCAGTTACAAAGTGCAGGGTTAAACTAATGAAACAAAGACTTCTGTTAGTGATGCTCTCCCTCTGATATGTGCAACTTTCAGGCCAGGTATGACCAAAGCTAGAATCTGAGGGGAGGAGCGAAGGGGCATGCAGTGACTGATACTTTGAACTACAGAGTTTCTCTATATCACTTTTGTACCTCAACGACCGTAGCTTATTAAAACCCAAGCTGGGAACATTTTTGTCTGCCCAAAACAGGCGCTGTAACACTGTAGGAAATCTTCTATCCAGTAGATTAATTTTGTGTGAAGACATGTGAAGAAAGCTGCTTTAAATTCTTGATTTATGACTTCATTAAAATGTTTGGGCTTCAAATCTCCATCAACACTTATTGAAATTAACAGCTTCTTAAAATGGAAAAATTCAATGATAAATTAATGCAGCTTGGATCTTGTGTGAGGGGAAAAGCAAGGCATTCTACGCACCCTTTATGTACTTCCAGGAAAAGACTAATACATTCTGCCCCCATATACAAGTAAGTCTAAGGAATGAGTAGGTGCGAAGAGATAAATGAGAGCATGAAGAGAATAATCATGGATTCTCAGTCAGGAAGAGCTGAGTTGCCAGCATTCTTTTCAGAAATGCATTTAAAAGGTCTAAATTGTTCCTGCTATAGAAAGACCACAACCAACTCCGAAACCAAAGGACTGCTATGTGTGCTGCAAATATTAACTGGGTTAATGTCCACAGAAATCTCAATCCAAAGGTGTAACTTCCAGGTGTGCTGTTTGAGAAGACTCCTACAAGGACACAAGAAGGCAAGCTTCCTAGTAGCTCTCACTTTTTATATACTTAAGAACTCAGCTACACCTAACAGATAATAAATATTTGATGAATGAATGAATGAACCAGTGAATCAATGGATGAAGAATGAAACAGCTATCACTTCCTTGTTGTTTCTCACTGTCCATTTTTCAAACTATTCCAAGATCTAGAGATGATGCAGTATTTGCCATCAGCACCCAAATTCAACAAAGACTCACATATCCCTTTCTTAATCAACTCAAGTGTGGACAAGCAGCTTATGTAATTAATGGTCAGGGCATGTTTTACCTTGTTGCCTGCCAAGGTTGATTAAATGTGACCCCCCATACTCTGTATCATCCAATCCATGAGCAAGTCCTGTTGACTCACTTCCAAGATGTGTTCTGACTTTGTTTCTCCACTTTTGTTACTACCACCCTTGTTCAAGCTATCACCATCTCTGGCCTGACTACTATAATCACCTTCTAATTGGTCACCCTGCCTCCACTTCCAACAGTCAACTGTTCATAAAGCGGCCAGCTATCTTTTCAAAACACAAAGCATGTCATGTTATTTCTGTTCAGAATTCTCCAATGGCTCCTCATTACACTAAAGATAAAACACAAATTTGTGGCTCTTGCTCACCCTCTGTATATCTCATCTTATTTCATTGGTCTAGTCACTTACTACTCTCTAGACGCATTGGTCCTCTAGCTGTTTGTCAACAATCCTGAACATGTTCCCACCTCAGGGCCTTGCCGCTTTAGTCCTTCTACCAAGAATGTCCCTTTTTATTCACTTTGGCAGAGCAGGACTTTTATTTTCATTCAGTTTTTTTTGGGGGGGAGGAATGGCAGATTGGGGGGAAAGAAGGAGAGGGAGAGAATCTCAAGCAGGCTCCATGCCCAGTGCAGAGCTCAAGACTGGGCTTGATCTCACCAAGATCATGATCTGAGTGAGGTCAAGAGTTGGATGCTCAACAGACTGAGCCACCCTGAATGAACAGGCACCACTGTCATTCAGATTTTAGCCTAATGCCACCTACTGAGATGACTTTCTTCAACACTTAATGACTCAAACTAGTTACCCAGTCACACTTATCACAATAATCTTGTTGGATATCTGCATAGTAAGGCTCCTGCTAATGTTTAATATCTATATTGCATGGGCTCCCTAATTAGCATGTTACTTAGTTGTAGCCAATTCGATCCTGGACATATGATTTAACCTCACCGAGCCTCAGTTTTCTCATTTGCGTAATGGGAATAATACTATCTTCTTAAATAAATAGGTGAAAGCTCTGGGGCTTGCATTCTATAGGCAATATACAACTGAGCCAAGGAGGGTGGCAAGTCCAGAACTCAAGGACTTATCTACTTCTCAGTGGCTTTGTCCAGTAGTTCCTCAAGTATTCATAGGGGAGAGAGAGGTTATTCCAGAAGTCCTTTAAAAGAGTTTCAGAAGAACAAGAACCCTTCTTTGTCATCAAAACACAGTTATCATAAAGGATGACATCTCACCACAGACTACAAGCTTAGAAGCAAATGGAATTAATCAGACCATGTTTATTAAAGTGCCAAGACAGATGACAACACTGAATTATGTAAGACTTTGACTAAGTATCAATAATAAGTGCCATGAAGGTCTCATTGGTGAATAGGAGGAGTGTTAGTGAACATTACTATTCTGTATTAAAAAGCTACCTATCAGAACAGCCTGGTACTGAAAATTAAACCAAGGGGGGGGGTGCCTGGGTGGCTCAGTGGATTAAGCCGCTGCCTTCGGCTCAGGTCATGATCTCAGGGTCCTGGGATCGAGCCCCACATCGGGCTCTCTGCTCCGCAGGGAGCCTGCTTCCTCCTCTCTCTCTGCCTGCCTCTCTGCCTACTTGTGATCTCTCTCTCTCTGTCAAATAAAAAAAATAATAAAATCTTTAAAAAAAAAAAAGAAAGAAAATTAAACCAAGGGAAAATGTGAGGATTAATGTATTACTATAGGCCTGTAAAGACTAGCTTAACAAAGCTAGTATAGCTTTACAAAGGAATTATCCTCAAATCATTAACAAGAGCCTGCTCAATATTATATATGTGTGTATAAATTTTTCTTCTTTCAATTTTACATTTAAATTTTTCTACATTTTGTCAGTGAATTGTAAATCACTTGAAGCAGAGATCAGTTTCTATGTTTCCTATACAACAACTCTAAGAATAAATGTTTTCTCTTGGGAAAATTTCCTCCAGACTCTCAGAGGGGTTTATCAGGTCCTCCAGAAGGCATATCTGTGATTGGCAGGGCTCTCGGCTCCAGGGTTGCTTCATTAACATGCCCTGATACCACAAAGAAGCTAAAACAGCAGATTTTTCAACATGAAAGGGGAACCAGAGGTGAGTGTAGGAGATGGGGTGGGTGAGAACAAGGAACACGGCATGAGGCACTGTGAATCAGTCATTATGCTACCATTTTTACATACGCTACTTCACTGTACCTTGGAGGAGGAGTTATAATTTTTTCCCATTTAATAAGTGAGGAGGTAAACCAAAGTCTCCTAAACTGCAGAGCCAGGATTAGAAAATTCATGATCTTTTTCTATATCCAATGGCCTCAAGAAGTTTGTGTCAGTGACATTCCAATCCAATTTATGAGATTAAGGAGTCCTTAGAAGGAAAAAAAAGGAACAGAGTTTAATTCTCAGGTAGTTCTCATTGGCAACTGCAAAGCTTGCAGACTGTTAGGTGGGCATTGACCTCACCAGAGTACTATCTGGTCTTCTGTCTAAATGAGAATTATGCTCTCCTTTTCTTCAAAGTTTCTCTTCCAACCTTAAACCACAGTAAATTTCAGATCCCTTGCTAGAGAGCTACATGAATGATTAATAATTTTCACTATTTATTTGATATCTACTAGGTACCAAGTATTGTGTTTGGAGGCTTATCATAAATAATTTCACTTAATCCTCATAAACCCCTACATGGTAGGTTATATTACTCTACACAGATGAGGAGACTGAGGCAGCTAATAAATGGCAGGACCAAGATTTAAATCAAAACATAAATGGCAAGCTCTTTTCATTTTATACAGCGCACAATCACCTCATAAAAAAACAAAAACAAAACTGACATCTTGAACACTTAAAAATAAAGCATAAAAAGCAATATTAAAGGTCATATTAATTTAGCATAATATTTGGTTTTGCTTAGCATAAAGTTTGGTTTTGCTCCTCACCTCCTCTAATCAGACTAAACATGACTAATAAGTTGGTGTAAAGAATATAATGTTTGCTAGAAAAATTTCAAGACGATTCTTTCGTAAAAATGCAATTTCTGCTTCCAACTACCAGCATCTGTGGCACTTGCAATCTAAAAATCAGGTAGAAGAATTCTGAAAACACAGCAAATGAATAATTGAGGATTTCATATTTTCTTGTAATTCAAAAGACAATAGAAAAGTTACAATTTCTATTTCCTGACATGTCCACAGGTCTGTTGGCACAGAAAGAGTGTGTTTTAGTGCCTTCTCAGCTGTACTAACAATCAGCTAATCCTGAAACTGCTCTGTATACTCCAAATTTAGTCCAAGAGGCTTAAATGGTTCCAGCTTTTTTCCCCTAAATAGACGTCATTTGAAGATAAAAAAAAAAACAAAACTGTACCCTCCTAAAAAACAAAAAAAAAATCACTGCACAATGCTTTGCCCTGTGTTCATAGCATGAAAAGATGTTTTATAGTCCCGTGCTCTCTCCATTTTTCTCTCTCTTCTTGGTCCCTGGGCTGATTTCCCTCCCACTCTAGATGAAGAGCTCATGCTGCTCTCTCCCAGACTCTTCCAGACAGGTACCACAGAGGGAGAGGTTCTGAAAAGGATGGAGCAGAGCAGCAGCAGTGATGCTGGAGAAGGGAGAGTGCTCTTTGGGGTGCTGGGGCTGCACCTCTGCACCTGGGTTGCGCGAACTAGGAGGTGAGATAGCAGCAGCTGCCTTAGAGACAAGAAAGAAATGCATGAATAGCTGAGGAACTGCTCTGAACTTCGTCACTTTGGCTCATCCACTTATACTAAGAAGAAGCAGGCAGGACCCAGGAGCCATCAACTTTTGGTCAGGGCCCACCACATGGCCTTCCAAAGCTGGTTCTGGAGACCTACTTACTGTACTTTCCTGCCTTCACAAAATGTCCTTCTGGTAGCTTGATGGAAATGACGGTGGAGTAATGAATAATATTTTCACCACGGGACTCAGGAGCATCTGAACCCCGTCCTACCTTTCCTTCAAGGTCCCTGAAAGAAACACATGAAACAACCCCTGCTAGAGCCATTCTTTTCATAAAAAATATCTGGGCCTCTGACTTCTTCTCAAAGGTGTAACTCAGTGCTGTGTACCCAGTAAGCACATCATTGCCTGGAAGAAAAGTCCCTGCATTTGTCTTCCAGGAATCAAAATTTACAACTGGGCAACATCGAATCTACCCAGTTAAGATATACAACTTAATCATAATCCCAAACCCAAACCTAATGGGATGAAGGATTTTCAACCCATTTTTTTTTCCCTTTATTCAATAACAGTTCTCATAGGGAGGGAAAAGGTGAGAGGCAAATCTATGTTTTTTAACTTTAACCTAATTGGGCAACTCAAGCTTTAAGATACTAGTGAAGAGATGACAGGTAGATTTGCTGGATTCAAAGAGGGAAATATAATATTGCTTTAGATTTTGTTTTGGGAGGGTCAGGTTTAATGAGGTTAGATCTGTTGAAAATTTCTGGACATGAGCAATACTTAACCCATGCAAAAATAAACTGCTTTTCTAAGGCTTATTAAAAATACATTTTTAACGACTCAGAGACTAGTCATAAACTTTCAGAGACAGAATTAGAGTGTAATCTGTCCATAGCAACAGAAACGAATCACTTTGATTAATTCTTTATGATGGCACCTCATCTCCTGCAAACTGTGGACTGGTTAAGAGTCTACAATAAATCCTTCACTAACTCCCACAAGCGCCTCATTATTCATGAGACTGTGACACCTTAGGTCATAAAAAAAGGTGCTGTTATATAACACAGGTGCTAGGTAGCAGTCTCCAGTCATGAATATTAAGAGAGCCCCAAATGGGATATCAATGAAGACCTCCTGCCAACCTCTATCCAAAAAATAAACCAGAAGGCAGCACAATGTGTCCTTGCAGGCAGTCTAAAAACAGGGGTGTTGATGTAGGCATTGTATCCTTTGCAGGCCTGATGATAGCCATGATCTCTCCTACCAAGTCAAGACTATAATTATTTTCTTAGGCAAGAATGACCCATAATTTTCCTTTCTCATTTTATCCTTTTCTTTTACATTAAACATATAGTAATCTCTTAAACTAAGTTGTGAGGCACTTAACTGCTTAGTTTACCCCACGGATACTTACTGTGCTTACTGATATTTGGATTTACTTTCATCTTGTCTTATTTGTCTAACTTTATGCCTATTTCCCTCTCTTTATTGCTTTCCTTTGGACTGTACTTTTTTCCCCTTATTTCAATTTTTTTTTTTTTTTTTTTTTTTTTGCTCTGTTTGGAATTTATTTCTATTTCTTTAGTGGTTTCCTTAAAATTTTTTCATGACTACTTGACAATGTATTTTCCATCTTCTCAAACACTATAAGAATTTAATTTTTAATTTAATTTTGATTCTGTTCAACCCCTTCCAATTTATATGCTACTATTGTCCAGTATATTTCTTTAGTTTTTTTTAACCTTATAATTAGAAAATTTGTTTAATATAGAAAACTACTAATTTATTTGATGACCTTTCTTCTGAGAAGAATTTTCTTCTTCCTGAAGCACATTTTTCAGACATTCTTTAAATGAGGGTTCATCTGTGAAATGTTCTATTAAAAACATCTGAACATTATTTTGCTCTCATGCTTTAAAGATAGTTTTATTAGATCCTTATTTCTAAGTTGACAGTATCAAGTATTTTATTTTTTATTTATTTTTTTTAACTATCAGCATTTTAAAGATATTATTTCACAGTCTCCTGGATGCTAGAGTGGCTGAAAAGTCAACTGTCAGTTTAAATGTTATTCCTTTCTAAGTAACTTTTCCCACTGGCTGCTTTTAAGACCATCTTTTCATCTGTAATTTTATTATTTATCCAGGTATGGAGTTCTTTTTTATTTTTTCTTAAGACTCACAGTATTGCCAGAATCTGAGCATTCATACCTTTCAGACATCCTAGCAAATATTCTGCATTATTACATCTTCAACTATTTCTTCTCCCTTATTTTCTCTAGCCTCTTTTTCTTGAACCCCATATATTAGGCCTTCTCATATTATCTTACATATCTCAGTCACTCACATTTTTTTAACCTTCTATTTCTCCACAATATATTCCAGGTAATTTCTTTTTTTTTCCTCAAAGATTTTATTTACTTATTTGAGAGAGAGAGAGAGAATCAGAGATAGCCAGAGAGCATGAGAGGGGAGGAGAGGAAGAAGCAGGCTCTCGCTGAGCAGGGAGCCCAACGCGGGGCTCAATCCCAGGACCCTAGGATCATGACTGGAGCCAAAAGCAGACACTTAACCAACTGAGCCACCCAGACACTCCTATCTCAGGTATTTTCTTTTCTTTTCTCTCTCTCTCTTTTTTTTTTAAATTTATTTATTTTTTTCAGCGTAACAGTATTCATTGTTTTTGCACAACACCCAGTGCTCCATGCAATACGTGCCCTCCCTATTACCCACCACCTGGTTCTCCCAACCTCCCACCCCCGCCCCTTCAAAACCCTCAGGTTGTTTTTCAGAGTCCATAGTCTCTTATGGTTCGCCTCCCCTTCCAATTTCCCTCAACTTCCTTCTCCTCTCCATCTCCCAATGTCCTCCATGTCATTTGTTATGCTCCAAAAATAAGTGAAACTATTTATTTATTTGACAGACAGATCACAAGTAGGCAGAGAGGCAGGCAGAGAGAGAGGAAGGGAAGCAGTTTCCCTGCTGAGCAGAGTCTGATGTGGGGCTTGATCCCAGGACCCTGGGATCATGACCTGAGCTGAAGGCAGAGGCTTTAACAGAGCCACCCAGGTGCCCCTCAGGTAATTTCGTAAACTGTGTTCTAGTACATTAATTATTTTTAAAATGTATTTAATTTGCTATTTAATCTATCCACTGAATTTCAAATTCTAATAATCACATATTTTTCAGTTATGTGAAAGATAAAATCTAAAGATAGATTTAGCTAGTTCTTTTTTTTCAAATCTAACTGCTTAATTTTAATAGTTTATTACCTCACTATTTCTCTCCCGCATTCTATCTTTTATTTGTTCAAATATTTTTACCTATTGTAACAGACTGTCTTTTTCTAAGATGGCTACAACAGTATTTCTGGCTCCAAATACCCTTTCAGAACCTCCACAACAACACTTATCAAGAGGTGAAGCCCCTTCATTTCTCCCAAACCTGGCCAAGACTTTGTGGTTGATTTCTTTTTTTTTTTTTTTTATTTATTTTTTCAGCGTAACAGTATTCATTCTTTTTGCACAACACCCAGTGCTCCATGCAAAACGTGCCCTCCCCATTACCCACCACCTGTTCCCCCAACCTCCCACCCTTGACCCTTCAAAACCCTCAGGTTGCCCCAACCTCCCACCCCTGACCCTTCAAAACCCTCAGGTTGTTTCTCAGAGTCCATAGTCTCTCATGGTTCGCCTCCCCTCCCCAATGTCCATAGCCCACTCCCCCTCTCCCAATCCCACCTCCCCCCAGCAACCCCCAGTTTGTTTTGTGAGATTAAGAGTCATTTGTGGTATATATACACAATGGAATACTATGCAGCCATCAAAAGAAATGAAATCTTGCCATTTGCGACAACGTGGATGGAACTAGAGGGTATCATGCTTAGTGAAATAAGTCAATCGGAGAAAGACAACTATCATATGATCTCCCTGATATGAGGACATGGAGAAGCAACATGGGGGGGTAGGGGGAAAGGAGAAGAATAAATGAAACAAGATGGGATTGGGAGGGAGACAAACCATAAATGATTTCTTTTTTAAACAGAACCGCTGTGGGAGTCATGCTGCATGACTCTGAGGCTAGGTTAGAAAAGGTGATACAGATTCTGCCTGTCTCTGCAGAGGCACTGGGAACTAGCCACATGCTGTGAGGGAGTCCAGGACACACAGAGAGGCCACATTTGGATGTTCTGAGCGATAACTCCAGCTAAGGCCTCATCACAGCCAGCATGAACCACCAGAAACACGAGTGAATGAACCTTTAGAGTACTGCAGCAGCCAGCTGTTAAGTTGTTCCAGCCTTCTAGTCATCCACTTGTGGACCCAGGCAACATGGAGCAAGGAAAACCACTCCCCAAATCCAGAGTTCCTGACCCACTGACTCCATGAGCATAACGACTGGTGTTTTATGTCATTGAATTCTGGGGTTATTAAACATCAATAGGTAATGAGAATACCATAGTTTATGTTCAGTGTCTGGTAATTCCAATATCTAAAGGTCTTGGCAATCTAAATCAATGTCCCTATCCTCCCTCTTCTCTTTCATTCTTCTCTTTCTTTTGCTGACTCTTACTATCACTTTGTTTCTTTATGCTTTTGGTAATCCCTTTTTAAAATCTCATATTTGACTGAAGTTCATCTCTAGGTATCCTGAGCCCCCTTAGTTGAAGATGCTTTCCTACCAAGAGAATTTCCATTTTTGGCTGGCCCCCAGAAGGTGATTTTTACCCACAAGAAATATTTTTATTTATATATTCTCTAAGAGTTACTTATATTACATACATAATATAGACTCACAATCCAAACTGCAAGAGCAGAGCAGGGATATAGTTAGAAATTCTCAACGGGGCTAGACTTATTGCTATTTTTTTCTCCTAATACCCATAACAGTGACTGATAGCTTTGTTCACTGGCTGCCTTTGTTGCAGGTGGATTTTTTTCTAGGCACATTCATTCAACCTACAAATATTTAATGAGTATCTTTTATATGTTTTTTAATAGGGATATGACTCATGTTCCTTCACATGACATGTTTAGGACCCTGAGGTGTGCTGAAGCCAGGTTTACAACTGAGTTTTTAAAATTACCTTTCCAATTAGCTACTTCTCACACCTATTAGAATTACCCAAAGCTCTATGAGATCAGGTCTATTTTTCTTTTATTTTTGTTAATGCTTATAAAGACTACAACAGTGCACAGGAGATATTCAGAACACTTTTTTAAAATTTGTTTGGCCTCTTCTCCCCAGTTTTACTGAGGTGCAACTGACAAACAAAAACTGTATATATTTAAAGTATATATGGTGAGATTTTATAATACCTATATATAGTAAAATAATTATCACAATCAAGCTAATTGATTCATAACCTCACATGTACCTTTTTTTTTGTGGTGAGAACACTTAAATTCTCTTCTCTTAGCAAATTTCAAGAATACAGAACACATTTTTGAAGATGATTATCAGAACCAAGGAAAGCTTCATAAACAATGAAACCAAATGATCTAAATTAATCACTGGCAAAAGAAATCTTTTTATAGATATAGAATTCAAAAAACCGATCAGAAGGGTTTTTTTGCATTTCAGTTTTCTGTATTAATTAAGAGTTTAACACATTTTTATAAGCAGTGACACCCAGGATGGGTTTAATACGTTTTTATAAGCAGTGACACCCAGAATGGAGTAACTGAAAAGAGCATCTCGTGCTCTCACTTATGTTTCTTCTTTGGTGAGCTTTTCCCAGGCTATCTGACTCCAATGTGCAGATTCTATGATACCAGGACGTTTTGTTTGTTTTAGGCCAAAGACATCCATCCATTCTTAATTCTAGAATACTAAGGGTAGGAATAAGCTTATTTTTTATTTTAATGTTATTTTTACAGGTGGATAAACTGAGACTCAGAAATGGATAAAATGATGGATAAAAGTCAATTAAGCATCTGCCTTCGGCTCAGGTCATGATCCCAGAGTCCTGGGATTGAGCTTAGCAGGAAGCCTCCTTCTCCTTCTCCCTCTGCCGCTCCCCTTGCTTGCGCGCGCACGCTCTCTCTCTCAAACAAATAAATCTTAAAAAAAAAAAAAAAGAAGTGGATAAAATGAGGCTCAGATAGGTGACATAACTGATAGGAAGTTAGTGGCAGAGCCAGCCTCAGAATCTAGCTTTTCTGACTTCTAGAAAAATATCTTCTGCCCCTGATCTACTCTTCTTGTTTTATGGGATATTTCTTGGGTGAAACAGCAACTCCTGCAATAGGTTGCTCTACAGACTATGTTTTTTTGAACACTGTACACAAGAAGGAATGTCAAAGACCTCCCAGCCCAAACCTCCCATTTATGAGGTCTCCTCATCTACTCATTTAGTTCTCAAAATGTCATAGCTTCTTCACCCTTCCATTTTCTGTTTCTTTACCTTTCATTATACACTAAACTCTCTTCTTTGATTTTACTTTCCACTTATCCATAGGAACATGAAATAGTTGCTTATGAAGGAAGCCTTCCTTACATACTGTATGAAGAAAAATTGATCACAACTTGCTTTAAAGAATCTAAAAGGAAAGTTATCTGCTGGGGCCCAGTGTGAATTTATAATTACCTCAGCATCATAAACTGTGTTTAAACATTGTTGTCCTAATGACTTCACTGCTAAAATTTCCATTCAGGTCCTCTACAGAATAGCCACATAACTTTAGGAGGACACAGTCAACACAGTCTATAATGTGAATGGCATCCCTACTATCTGCAGTTTACCGCCTGAATAACCCAAAATGATAGTCCTGTTTTCATTCATCTCACATATCCAGACCTGTACAGCTCTTTTAATACTACCATAGCAGAAAGTTAAAATGAATCATGTTTTACTTTCCTTTCATTCTTTTAAATCTGTGAATAGCCATATTTAGCTCCACAAGTCTATCTGAAATTAATGTGATTTTGGTCACTCATTTATTTCAAGGGCACTCACATCAACAGATCTGATAATGAGGACAGTGATAATAACACTGTCTACTGTGTTATAACTATCTGTGAAAACTATCTGTGAAATAATGCTGTATAAGTTTCAAAGCAACAGTGCTTAGAACTAGTTATTTCTAAGAACCATGCCTATTGCCTTTATTTTAGTCTATACTACAAGCTGTCAGAAGAACTGAATGCTTGAAAGGCTGTCTTGTGTTATCCTTAGAGTTTTAAGCTTAAAGTCAAGAACATAAAGATGATTAGTTGACTATTCCCAGTCCCCTTGAATCCAGATAGGACCATAGGACTAGGTGTAGCTAATGGGATAGAAGCAGAAATTTGTGTGTATTACTTCTAGGCAAAAGAAAAAAAAAAAGGTTAAGTAGTCAATATTTTTTCCCCATTGTGTGATGTTCTTGTCAGGGAGCAGCACTGAAGATAGTGGGAGCAGCACTGAAGATAGTGGATTCTGATCACATCATAGTAAATACTTAATGAATGCCCATGAAAATTTGCTTTGGAAAAGAATAATCTTTAGCTATGTTTCTCTGGGATTTTTAAGATTTTGTTTCTTAAGTGATCTTAACATGATCTAACACAATGACTTGCACATAGCAGACACTCAAATATTTGCTGAAGGAATAAAATTAGTGCATATCTTCATCTATTAATCTCATTCAGTGCCTGTTTGGGTTATGGAATGGTTGGCTATGGACTGACTGCAGTCCTATGAATGCTTACCAATCTACCAAATATGATAGCAAGACTATATAAATCAAAGACTAGACTTAAAGAAAATAATGCAAACAAACAAAATCCAAATCCATGGGATTCTTGTTTCAGTGATTTATGATATGATTTTAAGCAAGTAGCTCAATTGTGCTTTGAGAAATGAGAGAGTAAAGAGGAAGAAAAACAGGAGATAAAATTAGAGTTGAGAGAACTGAGGATTTTTAAAAGCCACTCCCCCTCCCACGGTTAGAGATCATAATAATGTTTTAAATCATTACATTTGTTATTCAGTACAATTTCCATAATAGAGTAAAATTCCCCAAAAGCACTAGGTCTGAAAAATCCCAATTATTTGACATCTGACTTGTACATATCCTAGAAAATTCTGTTGATTACCTGATAAGGCTGTCTCTGCTACCTGCACAATAGAACTTGTAATACCAAGAATATAACACAGCAATCTATCATCTAGCATAGTCCTATTCAGAACTCAGCCAGAGTACTACATTTATAGATTATTGAATGTTACTCTACGGACACCCCAAAGCCATAATTTTTGAATCTTAAAAATATGTATATTTATAAAAATCCTCAATAAAATATTAGCGAACTGAATTCAACAATACATTTAAAGGATCATACACCATGATCAAGTGAGAATTATTGCAGGGATGCAAGGATGGCTCAACATCCACAAATGAGCATGATATACCACATTAACAAAATGAAAGCTAAAAATCACATGATCTCAATAGTAACAGAAAAAGCATTTGACAAAATTCAACATCCATTTAGGATAACAACTTTCAACAAAAGGGGTATAGATGGAATGTACTCAGGACCACATAATAACAAGCCCACAGTCCACATCAGACCCAATGATGAAGAGCTGAAAGCTTTTCCTCTAAGATCAGGGATAAGACAAGGATGCCAACTCTCACAACTTATATTTAGTATAGTACTTGAAGTCCTAGCCAGAAAGTTAGGCAGGGAAAAGAAATAAAAGGAATCCAGTTATTTAAAAAAAGTACAACTGTCACTTTTTGTAGATGACATGTTTTTGTGTATAGAAAACCCTAGAGATGCCACCAAAAAACTGTTAGAATAAATGAATTCAGTTATTGTTGCTGGATACACAAGTCAATATACAAAAATCTGCTGTGTTTCTATACACTAAGAATGAACTATCAAAAAAAGGGAAATTAAGAAAATAATCACAATTATAATTGCATCAATAAGAAAATACTCAGGAATAAATTTAACCAAGGAGATGAAAGACCTATGCCAGATGAAAGAAAATGAATACACCAAAAAAATGGAAAAATATTCTATGCCCAAGAATTAGAATATTGTTAACATGTCCATACTCCCCAAAATAATCTATAGATTCAATGCAATCCCTATCAAAATTCCAATGACATTTTTCATAGAAATAGAAAACAATCCTAAATTTTGTGTAGAATCACAAAATACCTCAAATAATCTTGAGAAAGAAGAATAAAACTGGAGCATTATGCTCCCTGATTTCAAACTATATCACAAACCTATCATAATCAAAATGGTATGGTATTGGCATAAAAACAGACATACAGATTAATGGAACAGAATAGAAAGCCCAGAAGTAAACCCACACACATATGGTCATTTTATTTATGACCAAGGAACCAAGAACATACAGTGGGGAAAGGACACCATTCAATAAATGGTGTTGGGTAAATGAGGTAGAGGGTAAATGGGGCAGCAACATACAAAAGAATGAAACTAGACTACTATCTTATACCTTACACAAAAATTAACTCAAAATTGATTAAAGACTGATATGTAAGACATAAAACCATAAAATTCCTAGAAGGAAACATAGGTGGTAAACTCCTTGATGTTGATGTTGGCAGTTTTATTTTGGATCTGACTCTAAAAGCAATGGCAGGGGCGCCTGGGTGGCTCAGTGGGTTAAAGCGTCTGCCTTCGGCTCAGGTCATGATTCCAGGGTCCCAGGATCGAGCCCCGCATCGGGCCTCCGCATCGGGCTTAGCTGGGAGCCTGCTTCCTCCTCTCTCTCTCTCTGCCTGCCTCTCTGCCTACTTGTAATCTCTATCTGTCAAATAAATAAATCTTTAAAAAAATATATAAAAGCAATGGCAACACAGCAAAATAAACAAGTAGAACTACACCAAACCAAAAATCTTCTGTACAGCAAAGGAAATCATCAACAAAATGAAAACAACATACTGAATAGAGAAAATAACTGCAAACCATGAATTTGATAAGGGGTTAATATTCAAAATACATAAAGAGCTCACATAAGAGCAAAAAAAAAAAAAATCTGACTGGGGCATCTAGGTGGTTCAGTCAAGTAAGCATCTGCCTTTAGCTTAGGTCATGATCCCTGGGTTCTGGGATTGAGTCTGGGCTCCCTGCTCAGCAGGGAGTCTGCTTCTCCCTTTGCCCCTCCCCTCTGCTGATGTTCTTTCTCTCTCTCAAAATAAATAAAATATTTTTTAAAAATCTGATTAAAATTAGGCAGATCTGAATAGACATTTTTCCAAAGAAGACATATAGATGGTCAACAGGGACCTGAAAATTGTTGAACATCACTAGTCACTGGAAATGCAAATCAAAACAATAATGAGAGATAACCTCCCACTTGTTAGAATGGCTCTTAACAAAAAGACAAGAAATAATAAATGTTGGCAAAGATGTGGAGAACAGGGGACCCTGCATACTGCCAGTGGCAATGTCAATTGGTGCAGCTACTATGGAAGACAGTAGGGAGCTCTTAAAAAAATTAAGAATAGAACTACCGGGGCGCCTGGGTGGCTCAGTGGGTTAAAGCCTCTGCCTTCGGCTCAGGTCATGATCCCAGGGTCCTAGGATGGAGCCCCTCATCGGGCTCTCTGCTCTGCAGGGAACCTGCTTCCTCCTCTCTCTCTGCCTGCCTCTCTGCCTAGTTGTGATTTCTCTCTGTCAAATAAATAAAATATTAAAAAAAAAAGAATAGAACTACCATATGATCCAGCAATTCCACTTCTAGGTATTTACCCAAAGAAATGAGAACACTAATTTGAAAAGACATATGCTGCCCCATCTTCATTATAGCATTATTTATAATAGCCAGGATATGGAAATGACCTAAGTGTCCATCACTGAATAAATGGATTAAGAAGATACACCCGCCCCCCCACTGGAATACTAATTAGTCATAAAAATGAATGGAATCTTGCCATTTGCAACAACATCAATAGACCTTGAAGGCATTATGCTAGGTGAAATACGTCAGACAGAGAAAGATACTCCATGATAGTTCTTACATGTGGAATCTTAAAAAAAAAAAAAAAAAGAAACAAACAAAACCAAACAAAAACCAAACCCATAGATAGAGCAGACTGATGGTTGCCAGAGAAGAGCAGGGGTGGAGAGTAAACAGAGTGGGTGAAGGGGATTAAAAGATACAAACTTCAGTTATAAAACAAGTCATGGGAAGGTAATGTAAAGCATGGTGACTATAGTTAATAATACCATATTGCATATTTAAAAGTTGCTAAAAGTGTAAGTCTTGTAAGTCCTCGTCATGAGAAAAAAATTTTTTGTAACTATGTATGGTGATGGATGATAATTAGATTATTGTGATACTTTTGCAATGAATACAAATATTGACTTATGGGGCACCTGGGTGGCTTAGCTGGTTAAGTGGCTGCCTTCAGCTCAGGTCATGATACCAGGGTTCTGGGATCGAGTCCCACATCGGGCTCCTTACTCACTGGGGAGGCTGCTTCTCTCTCTGCCTGCCGCTCTCTCACTCTGACAAATTAATAAATAAAATATTTAAAAAAACTCCAAACCCATAAATATTAACTCACTATGTTGTACAACTAAAACTAACATAATGTTATATATTAATTTTATCTCAATTACAAAATAAGACAAAAAAAAAAAACGACAGGGACAAGACAAAAAACCAAAACCAAAACCAAAAAACAAACAAACAAAAAAAAACAAAGACAAGCCTACAAGGCAGCTAGAATTGGAGCCAGACTTTCCTGAGGAATGGGAGAACAGAGGCAGCCAGATTAAGAGATACCATGGGATCAGTAGTGGTGATGTTGGTCAGCAAGAAGTTATGGCAATCACTGCAACACCAAACTACCAACAGCACCAAAACACAAACTGCTGCCAAGGGCTCTTCCTCATTTGAGGGTTTCTGGAGGACTTCCCTTTTGAACTATGATTAACTCCTAAGTTTCTAAGACAGGAAGCTCAAAAAGTATGATGCTAGACTTGATTCAATTAAGCATATGAAAGAATAAAATAACTTCTACTCAAAAGTATTATAGAAGAATACATACCTATAATATATAAGAAAAAGATGATGTCTTTCTCTGCCACTTTCTAGCTGTGTGACCTTAAATACTATAACCTTTCTGAGTTTCAGCCCTCTCTTTTGCAGAACTGGGCTATCCAGATAGTTATGAGGATTAAATGGTGAATGTGAAAAAATACATATTTTAAAAGTACATGTAACCCTTATCTGACATCATACACAAAAATCAAATCAAAATGAATTAAAGTCTTAAACATAAGACCTGAAACCATAACAATTCTAGAAGGAAACACAGGGAAAAACTCATTGACATCTATCTTAGTCATGATGTTTGTTTGTTTGTTTGTTTTTGGATTTGACACCAAAAGAAAAGGCAACAAAAGTAAAAATAAATAAGTGGGACTACATCAAGTTTAAAAGCTTTTGCACAGTAAAGGAAGCCATCAGCAAAATGAAAAGGCAACCTATAGCATGGGAAAAAATATCTGCAAACCATATATCCGATAAGGAGTTAATATCCAAGATACAGAAATAACTCCAACTACTCGAAAGCAAAAAAACTCAATTAAAAATGAAAGAGGAATTGAATAGACATTTTAAAAATATTTTATTTATTTATTTGATGCAGAGAGAGAGAGAACACAAGTAGGCAGCAGCAGACAGAAGGAGACTCTCCGCTGAGCAGGGAGCCTGATGTAGGACTTGATCCCAGGATCATGACCTCAGGAAAAGGTAGAGGCTTAAGCAACTGAGCCACCAGGTGCCCTGAATAGACATTTCTAAAAAGAAAATATACAAATGCCTAATAGGTAAATGAATAGGTCCTCAAGATTACTATCCTTAGAGAACTGCAAATCAAAACAGTAATGAGATATTACCACAAGCATATTAGAATGGCTAGTATCAAAAAGATGAGATAACAAGTGTTGGCAAGGATGTGGAGAAAAGGCAACCTTGATGCAATGCTGGGGGGACTACAAATTAGTACAGCCACTTTGGACAACAGTAGGAGATTCCTCAAAAAGTTTAAAATATGATATGATATATAACTATCATATGATGTAGTAATCCTACTCTTGGGTATATACCAAAGGAAACAAAATTACTATGTCAAAGAAAGATCTGCATCTCCATGTTCACAGCAGCATTATTTACAACAGCCAAGACATGGAAATAACCTAAGCATTATTTACAATAGCCAAGACATGGAAATAACCTAAGTGTCCACTGGCAGATGAATACATTCAATACATGAATAAAGAAAATGTGTGTGTGTGTGTGTGTGTGTGTGCGTGCACGTGTGTGTGTAATGGAATACTATTCAACCATAAAAAGAAATAAATCTTGCCATTTGCAACAACATGGATGAAACCGAGGGCATTATGCTAAGTGAAATAAGTGATACAGAAAAAGAAAAATACTGTATGATCTCGCTTATATCTGGAATCTAAAAAAAAAACAAACCCACAAAACAACTAAACTCATAGTAAAAGAGATCAGATTTATGGATACCAGAGGTGGGGTGAGGGAATTGGATATATGTGGTGAAAGGTACAAATTTCCAGTTATAAAATAAAATAAGTAGGGGGGATGTAATGCATATGATGACTATAATTATCCCTTCTGTATATTTGAAAGTTATGAAGATAATAAACCCTAAAAGTTCTTATCACAAGGAAGAACACCTTTTTCCTTTATATCTATATGAGATGATAGAAGTTAAATAAACTTATTATGGTAATTATTTTGCAACATAGGAAAGTCATTATATTGTACACCTTAAACTTACACAGAGTTATATGTCAATTATATCTCAATAAAACTAAAAGTTAAAAAATGGGCAGAGGAACTGAATAGACATTTTTCCAAAGATGACACACAGATAGCCAATAGGTACAAGAAAAGATGCTCAGCATCACTTATCATCAGGGAAATCAAAATCATAATGAAATAACATATCACACTTGATAGACTGGTTATCACCAAAAAGACAAGAGATAACAAGTGTTGGCAAGGATACAGAAGAAAGGGAACCCTTATGCAATGATGGTAAGAATGTATATTGATACAACCATGATGAAAAAAGTATGGAGGTTCCTAAAAAAATTAAGAATAGTTATCATATGATCAATGCAGCAACCCCATTTCTGGTTATATATCCAAAGAAAATGAAAATAGGATCTTAAAGAGATATCTGCACTTACATCTTCACCGCATTATCACACAATAATCACATTATGGAAACAACCTATCAGTGGATAAATAGATAAAGAAGATATGGTATACGCACCAATGGTTAACCAGGGGCATAGGGTGGGATGGGGAAATGAGGAGATGTTTGTCAAAGACTACAAACTTCCAGTTATAAGATGAATAAATTCTGGGGATCTGATATGCAGCATGATGATTATAGTTAATAAATCTGTATTACATATTTGAAAGTTGCTGAGAATAAGTAGATATTAAATAGACTCAACAAAAAATAAATGTTAATTATGTGATGCAGATATTAGCTAATACTATGGTGGTAATCATTTTGCAATATATAAAAGTGTGAAATCAATACATTGTACGCCTTAAACTCACACAATGGCATATGTCAATATATCTCAATAAGCTGGAAAAATACATGTAACTATTATATTTTTCATAAACTAAAAATTCCTTCTTATTAAAATGTTTTCTACTATACACATGATAGTCACTTAAATTAACATATTATTCAAAGAATTTTAAATCTCTTTATTCCTTAATGTGAAGAAAATTTATTCACTACAAAACTTAATTTAAAATGATGATGTTTAAGCTTTGCCTCTTCTCCCTCTTCCATTTCTTAAGACAACTTTGGTTTCTGATACACTCACTGCCCCAAACCCCCTGTCAAAATTCACCCAAAATGTCTACTTGTGCAATTAGCACATGGCCTTAGTGGTTCAACAACAGGATATTACAAGATACATCAAATCATCAAATGCCAAACCACTGGAATTTTCAGACTACCATATGCTGGGCTTGTGGGGACTTTTATTCTATTATGAAAATTATATTGAATAGTATATATAACAACTTAAAACTGTTCACATCATTATGATTTCTAATTATAGAATTAGGGGTCACTTAAAAAAATCCTTCATCTTCTCACCCCTAATTTTCTTTTTCCCATTTTCCTCCTCTTTCTCATCTCTTTCCATGACCTTCTACCACCTTGATCTCATTTCATTTCTTCATAATAATTCCAGACTCACCTATGATCCCTTTTCTAATTCCTTGTATTCTTTTATCTGTATTCTTAATTCTTTGTTACTCTGGGACCCTAAGCTTGTTCAAAATATTTTTATCTCTTCCATGTTGGACTCTCCCAATGGATCATATCCTTTTGAAGAAACAAAGAGCAAACCGGATTTCTTCACCAGTCTCAATACCATATCTTGCATTTTTTTTCTCTTGAAATACCGTAAATACTGAAGGCAAATGAGCTATGTTGGATAAGCTTGGCAGTAAGGCATGATAGCCCCTCGACAATGAACCTGTGATGATGTGAAAGAAGAGCCGACACCAGGCTAGAGGAGGAGCTGGACACAAATACTCAGCTAGAGACAATGTTGCTGTTGATAACTTGGGAAGTCCAATAGGATGTGTAGTATCTGCCTTAGTCTGGATAGGTGATGAGGGCTCAGTTGTGGGGTTTAACCAATACCCAAAACTTAAGGCCAAGTCAACTTCCCTGTTACAGCTCTGGGTGATCAGTCTGTTGAGGCAAGGCCCTCAGTGCTTAGGATTTATGGAAAACAGAATTCAGATCCCTAGGGGAAAAGGCTAATAGGAGATTATCTACCTATCTATCTCCAAGGTGGGATTAGGGGAGGTGACAACAGGAGAAGGCATGTGGGAAGGAATGGCTGTGGTAAGGACCAGGAAGTGACAGTAAAAACTTCAGTTCACATCTTTCATGCTCAGAGTATTCCCTACTCTAGTTTTCTCTCGACAACTCCCTCAAAGCTTTTCTATAATTAACCATAGCATGAGTGAAACAGTTTAAGGGTTACCATTCCCTGCTCTTTTGCAGCCCAATAGTTTGTCATCTCTATTTCCTTCCCGAGTTCTTTGTCACTCTTCGATGAACAATGGGGCTGTCCCATTACTGTCTCTTCCTCTTGTCACATCAGCTGTTGAATAAAGACATAAGTGCTGTGACTAGAGCATCAGACTCAACACAAACAGTTAATGTTTCATTTGGCACTGTGAAAGGGATGTCACAGTTATCCATGCTTCCTATGGTTTTTTCCACCTCTATCTACTCTCGCACATCCAGCTGGTACCCAGAATAAACAACTGGATGAGAAGGAAGACTGTCAGCATCCTGAAACACCTCTATCATCTGACAGCCCCGTCAGCAATCATGTGATGGTAATAGCTTTCAATCAGTAGCAGGGGTCGATGTAACATCCTCTGAGGGGTAGATGATGGCAAATTTAAATCAAGAAGCAAGTAGGATGTATACTGGGAGCCAGATTTCTTTTCCCATCCTTGTTAACAGTTTCTATAATAATCTAAGTCTTCTAAAAATAAAGCCATAAGGATGGCACAACCAGAGCTTGCTAACTAAGAAATAATGAGTCTAAATGAACTACAGATTCATCAGCTTATAAAAGGAATGGCTCATTGCTTCAATAGGTTGCAACATTTCTTTACCTCAATATTACCCAGCCAATATCTGATTTGGGAGCCAAAACTTTTATCCTGCCACTGTTTATTTCTTTAAGCAGACCCAGAAATGGATGTTGGTGGACAAAACAAAAACAAAAACACCCAACCACCAAAGCCGCTAAAACAAAATGAGGCATACTGCAAAGGAAAGACTAAAGTTTACTGACTAAAGTTCACTGACTAAAGTTGAAAAAACAAGAAGAAACATACACTCAGATGGAACAACGACCCTCAGTGGGTCTGGCAGTTTTCCCATTGCAAGGACTGTGACTTAGGTAAAATATGGGAGGCTGTGGCATTCTGGAAAAGATACGAGCTTGGAGATAATTAGAGTTGGGTCCAAATTCCTTGTAGGATCTTGAACACAACACTTGGGTTTTTTGGGCTTCCATTTCTTTAATGGCAACATGGAGACAAAAATGATGTCTATTAATAGGGTTGCCAGGATGATGAAAGGCATTTGGGATAGGAAAACAGTTTATGAAGTATAAAAGCCTTGTTTTCATCATCTCCTTTGATTCTAGTGCTGGTTATGGGTACTAATCATCTCTCTCTGTGTCTGCAACCAATTAAAACATACATAGAGGAGTCAGAAGTTAGATCAAAAGTCATTTTTATTACTAGTTAAGTTGGATTTAAGAATATGGCTTGACCTGGGGCTTCTTACTATATCTTTTAACACACTATCTCCTTTACATCTTCTTGTATTGTCTTGATTATACTATAAGCTTCTGGAGAGTAGAGATTATGTCTCATATATCTGTATCCCCAGAATTTTCCACAGAGACATACAGGTAGCAGACACTCTGTCTGATAAAGGATCGTATTAATCACATTTGTACTCTAGCTTCTGTGTGAAGCCTCTCTCTCTCTACTTGCCTGGGAACTCTTGGAGGGAAGCTTTCATGTCCTTTCATTTTCTGTGCCTAGTATAATTCCTGGCATATAGTAGGTTCTTTATTAAAATGACTCAAAAGAAAATGAAAACAAAAGGGTACCAGATGGTCTAGTACCACCCAGGGGTTGTACATAAGGGAAGTAGGAAAGTCTTAAGGATTCCTTTCACGATAGCGTGTTCATTTGGGAAGATCTCTACCAGCAAACTTTGATTTGAGGATTTGAGATTGTTTTCTCCACGACAAACTTTAGCTTTTTGTCTACTCATCAAGTACCCTGGCTATCTGGAAATCCTAACCCTGGATATCTCAATTAGAGTTAACTCTGCTAATGTTCTTAGCAGGGAAAAACCATCATTTGGTAATTAACTTAGAGCCATGACCAAAGGCTATGGCATCTGATGTTTCAGTGTATAACGCTGACCCTTGTTCTACTCCCAAGAGATCCATACACCATGAAATAGTTTCCTTTGGGGTTGTTGCTGGAATCAGTTCATAGTACAATATCCAGGGCTCCTAGATAGATACAGGAAGACTGTGAGAAATAACATCTCTACTGCATCATTAAACTTCCTTGTAAATAAGGAAGATGCAGTGCTGCTGGGCTAGGATTGAAGCAGAGGTCAGAATGTGATGGCACACAGAAGGGGCAGGGAATCTGAAAACACTATTCGAAGGAGTGACACTCCTTATTTCAAGGCCTTGCAGAGGATGAGGGGGAAAAAAAGGCTTCTTGTACAGATACACTTTCAATGCCTCCATGGGGGGATAGGTACAACATGCAGCTCACTTAACGGCAGCTACCTAGTTTGGGCTGCTCTGGAGTCACAGCCTCTGCTCTACGTGATTCTCTTTGTGCTTTGAGAGAGATACACATAAATACACTGTGCTCTGCTCAACCCTGGACTACATGTTTGCTGTGAACACTGGGAGAATTCCCTGATTCTGCCCTTCTAAAACAAATCAGAATAAGACTACTTTCAACTTTATTTTCAAAGTCTTAAAAGGATTTAGCAAGTCCTATTTCTCAACATGATGGTCGAGAAATTGGTGGTCTAGAGGTAGTCCCCCACGCCATATGGGCACAAGGCCCTGATGTTCTGCCTAAGGGGGCCCCACATCGCAGGCTCTGTACCACAGGGCTGATGCAGGGCAGGAAGGGCTAAGCAACTTCAAAACTAGTAGTTTGGTGCAATAGATAAAGACCTTTGCAGCTACTAGCATTTGTGGCATTGAGCACCTTAAATGTTGGCTAGTGTGACTGAGGAACTGAATTTTAAAATTTAATTTTAACCAATTTAAATGTAAAAACTGATAATTCAGTTATTAGAAAAATTTTAACTCTGTGAATCTAATTTTTAATTGTATAAATTTTATGATGTACAAATGCAAATCAAGTACTTCTGACAAGATGCAATATCCAAATTGAGATGTGCTGCAAGTGCACATTTTACACATGAAAAAAAGACCTTTGAAAAAAGACCTGGTATTAAAAAAAAAAGGAAGCAAATACTTCATTAATAATTTTTTATATTGACTACATGTTGAAATGAAAATGTTTTGGATATATTGGGTTAAATAAAGTATATTATTAAAATTAATTTCACCAGTTTTACTTTTGGAAAAACCTACTAGAAATTCTAAAATTGTGGCTTGTGTTCTAGGTCTATGGAACAGTGCTGATCTAGACCACAATCTCAATGCTCTGTACGTGGAATCTCACTTGACAATATAAACCACCCACAAAACCTACTCATTGTTCTGTCCAGTCTATTCTATTTTAATGCCATGTTTGCTGGGGGTCTTCCATGTGCTGGGCACTGTTCTACACTGGGAATACAGTGTGTTGGCTCTTAGCAGACATTCCAAATAGAGATGTAAACAATAAAAAATAAGGTGCAAAAAACCCCATCAGACAACTCCATTGCTATGCAGAACTTAAACTAGGATAATATAATGGAGAGAGCCAGGTTATGAGGAAGCTGCTGGGAGGAAGTCTGAACAGCAAGGAGCTGGTCATGACAGGGGAGGGGAAATGGACCATTAAAAGCCCTGAGCAAGAAATAAGTTGAAATACTTGAGGCAGGAAAAGAAAATTAGAATGACTAGAGTACAGAGTGTGGAAGGTAGTGAAGAAAGGAGATCCTAGAATGAGCACTGCAACCAGGAATCTGTGAAGTCATGTTGAAAGCCTCTGTCCTCACATCTTGGACAATTTATCTTCTTAATAACCCCTCGGGCAAATAATACATTATATGTTAATAAAATAATTTAAAAAATATTTTTAAAAGATAGCATTAGTTTCTTCGTATGTTAAATGGAGTAGCAATTACTAAAGGAACTTGCTTTTGATTCTGAAAACATGATTTTATGATTTTTCCATATATCCTATTTTTTTAAAAAGATTTATTTATTTGAGAGGGACAGTGAAAGAGAGCACAAGCAGGGTGGAGAAATAAAGGGAGAGGAAGGAGGAGAGGGAGAAGCACGTTACCTGTTTAGCTGCGAGCCTGATGTTCTTGGGATCATGACCTGAGCCAAACACAGACGCTTAACCAACAGAGGCACTCAGGTGCAACTTTCCATATATTTTAAAGAATAAAAAACCCGTTTTGCAAACCATAAGAGACTCTTAATCTCACAAAACAAACTGGGAGTTGCTGGGGGGAGGGGACTAGGGAGAGGGTGGTGGGGTTATGGACATTGGGGAGGGTATGTGCTATGGTGAGTGCTGCGAAGTGTGTAAACCTGGCAATTCACAGACCTGTACCCCTGGGGCTAATAATACATTATATGTTTATAAAAAAATAAAAAAAAAAAAGCCTGTCTTGGAAAATCAAAGAAAGGGAGCAAATGGATATATCCTGACCTCTAATCCCTTTCATGATTTAACAATTGCTTATATGATGCCTTCCCTTCCTCTTACCCTTGGGTTTTTTTTTTTTTTATTTTAAAGAAAATGAAAACTTGATATTTACCCAACTCATTCTCATATAGGATCAAAGGATAAGCTTCTTGTCTAAGAAATCTTTGTCTAAGCGCTCAAGGTCTGCTTCTAAGGAATCCCAATCCAAGACACTCACTAAAAGATAAATGAATGTCCTGGCAGTATCAGATCAACTTTTTGAATGAAATATGGGACATTTTTCCCCCATGGAATTTTTATAGCTAAGCTATTTAAATAAGATTTAAGATTTATTTTTTAGCTCAATTGTTTTGCATTTACTACAGGTTAAAATAACAACAATCAATGAAATAATGTTTTTGCATTTGTCTGAGCCTCGTTTCTTATGCCATGTGAGCTTCTTAGATGTGACCCCATGTGTTCAGGCAAGAAAGCTGTCCAGTCACTCAAACTTCCTTTTAAGCTACCATTTGCCAACCTTGGGATGCTGTCCATGCCTCCAGGCTAGAGTTGGAATCTTAATAATTACCACCCTACACAAAGCACCCCACTCTGGAGCTTCCAACGCTCCCCATTTTTATTCAACTTTTGGTGCAACCTGGGAAATCAGGGATGACCTAGCAGGTACTCAGGTCATGGTCCTTTATCTAGGTCACTCCTGGACCCTTTTTTCTCTGTCTTTAGGGGAAAGTGGGTACATTCTCATTTCTTCATCTAACCAAGGAATTTCTAAGTAAACTGTAGCATTTTTTTTTTAAATCTCAGAGGGCTCTGGTACTCTCTCCAATGTCCTCCTATAATTAGCAAGCCTCAGCTTGCACATAGCCCGAGCTTTGTCCTGTGGGGAGACAGTTGTTTGACTTTGAGAGAACATCTCAGGGAAATCATTAAAGCACTTACAATCAGTGTTAAAGAGACTCACTGAAGACAGGACACAGGAATCTCAGTCTTGCCTCTTCTCATCAAACACAGCATAATTATGCACCCGGCACTAGCATTCACTGGCAAGGTCAGAAGCATACCCTGTGCAGCAACTACATAATGGACATGGGAATCACATCTAGAGCTATTCTTGCCCTGAGGGCTTACCATCAATGCGTACCTCGTGCCCTCTGAAGCTCACAGCCCTACAGTACTTGGTCCTTGCAAAACTGTCCTGGGAGCTTTTATACCAGCTCAAACCACTCGTGTGTGTGTGTGTGTGTGTGTGTGTGTGTGTGTATGTGTGTGTGTGTGTTTTAAACATTCAGCCCTTTACTACAAACTACAGTTCTCTCTTGCCCTCACATTATGATAAAACTGCTCCAAAAAGCTGTATAAATGGAATAGTTCATTTCTTCATATCATACTCACTCCTGGACCCACAACCACCACCTACTGGATACCTATTTTGAACTGGGCAATGTGTTAAGTGCTCCACATACTGAAATTAACAACTCTATGAAGTACAGCAATATTACGATAGACTTTGTTGAATGATGGTCTCTCAAAAGTTATGCCTATAATCTTAACCCTGAAACCTGTGAATATGACCTTATTTGCAAAAAAAAAGGTCATTGCAGATATAATTAAGTCAAGGATCTTGAGGAGAGATCATGCTGGATTATCCAGGTAGGCCCTGAATCCAATGACAAAAGTCCTTTTAAGAGACATAAGGAAGAGGGGAAGGCCATGTGAACACAAAAGCAGAGTTTGGAGTGATCCATTCACAAACCATTCTGGAGCCATCAGAATGGAAGAGTCAAGGAAGTGTTCTCCCTTGGAGCCTTTGGAGGAAGTATGGCTCTGCTAACACCTTGATCTCTAACTTCTGGCCTCCAGAACTCTGAGAGAAAAAAAAAAAATCTGTTGTTCTAAGCCACCAAATTAGTGGTAACTTGTTATGGCAGTCATAGTTTCACAGATGGGAAAACTGATGAAGACGCTCAGGAAGCAAATGAGTAGTGAGACTGGCCACAGCTCACAGGGTACCCTGAATGGTACTGTGGTACTCTCAGAGCAAAGGCAAGGACTTACTTTGGGAGGAGTTGTTAGGATGCCTGCGCAGATAAAGGATTTCTCCTCTTGAGAAGAAAGGCTCAAAAACTTCTGAGGGAGAAAAGCAAAGAGAACAACGAGTCTGTCTGGTGATGGAAACTACTCAAAGAAAAGCAAGTGGAAGGGGAGAACAGAAGGGGGAGATATGACAGATAGCACTGCAAGCGCAATGTGTCTTAGGTTTTGGGAGCTTCTTGGATTCTAGCCTGAGAGTCTCTAGTGTCCATCAAATTTGTAAAGGCAATGGTTACATGTTTCAGAAAAATTTCAGATTAGATTTTCTAAAAAGCAAACATGAAGTTGCTGAAAAAAATACCCTTTCTTCATTTATAAAATTCTGCTCAAATTTCTCTTATTCAGAACAATCTTCCAGAATTTTGCCAGATCCTGATAAGTTAGAAAATCTCCTGTTAAAACAGCTCCCACTAATGAGGCTTACATGCATTAATGAAAATACCACTGAGCTGGAATCTGGGTGAGGACATGTTAGACTGCCTTTCACATTTCTTTTATAAAATTTTTTTTTAAAGATTTTTATTTATTTATTTGACAGAGAGAGATCACAAGTAGGCAGAGAGGCAGGCAGAGAGAGAGGAGGAAGCAGGCTCCCTGCGGAGCAGAGAGCCCAAGGCGGGGCTCGATCCCAGGACCCTGAGATCATGACCTGAGCAGAAGGCAGCGGCTAAATCCACTGAACCACCCAGGCGCCCCTCTTTTATAAAATTTTTAAACAGCTAAACAACAATGCAATATATCAACAAAAGAAGTTATTTAAGGACAGTACTAACATGGTAACCAACGTTTAGAAATTTTGGAATTTATGAAATGTTTTTAAACCCTTCTCATTTAGTTCTCCCAATAATCATCAGGGTGGATACTATTATACTCATCATCTGTGTACTGTAGCTAAGGAAAATGAAGTGGCTCTGGAAGATTAAGTACTCTATGCAAAGGCCCATAATTAGTAAGGGAAGTGTGAGCTCAAAGTACATCCTTTAAATCCAAATTCTGTGCTCTCTCCCACCATACGTTTTAGCAAAAGTGTTCTCATATAGAAAACTGAATTCACTCAGGAAGAGTTAACATTTAAATTTGCATAAGGCTACTGTTGTTCTAAGTGTGAGCATGACCTCCCTCATCTACATTCCTGCCAACCATGTCATAGAAAGTACTTGGAAAAAAAATAAAGTGTTCAAAAGTAATAAAATTGTTTCTTTAAAGTATTTTATTCCTCAGCCTTCACTAGAATTGCTTCCAATGAGAAGGTCTTATTAAGGTTTGTTTAATCTGCATAAGAGAGTTTGTTGACTTATAGAAATTTAAAAATCACAACTTGAAATATAAAAGACATTAAATCAACATGACACCTTTAAGGACCCAGTATGCCTAACTTCCTGGGTTAATGTCTCATTTGGAAGTGTCACTTCCTCAATTTTTCTGTGTGAATGATGTTTCCTTCAGAACCAAAGAAACCAGTTCTCCCTAGAGAACATTTGCAATTTTTTTCTTGATTTGCAAAAGAATTATCCAGCAGGAAAGAAATAGTCTTAAAAAATCAAGTTTCAAAATGGACCCACTGTAGTAAATAGAGCCAAGGGCCTCTCTTGTGTTTTCCCTTTGCTTTATTTCGAATCCTAGCTAGTCCATTCTTCATGCCTTTGTTATTGCTTAAACAGAGTAAAAACTAACTTCCAGTGTATCCTGAAGAGTAACACAAAAATTTAAATTCTAACACTTTCTAATTTTACAACACTGTGCTTCTGCTCATTCCCTCCCTAACATCTCTTTTGCTCTTCCTTCCTAACTCACTCTGGTTTTATTCCAAGATCCATTTTACCACTATGTAGCTCAAGTGATAACAGAGAAGCTGAAAGCGTCTTCCTGCTCCAAGATAACCTTTCATAAGTGATTTTCAAAGTGTGGTCCCAGGACCAAAGTTTTGGCATCACTGGAAATTTAGAAATGCAAATTACTGCCCTACATCCACATCTACTGAAGCAGAAACTCTGGGGGTGGGGCCAAGCAATCTCCCTTTAAACAAGTCTTCAGGTGATGCTGTTGCATGACTAAGTTTAAAATCACTGATCTAAGCCAGTGATTCTCAACCCTCGTTGCTTATTAGAATCATGTAATGTCCAGTCACCACACTCCCCACTTCTTCCCCTAAAGATTCTGATTTAATTGATATTGGGTAGGGTTTGAGAAAGGGAATTTGTTAAAAGCTTCCCAGGTGATTCTAGTCAAAATTCAGGTCTGAGAAACACTGATGAAAGCCAATCAGAATAATCCAGCCTAAAATACTGAACAGCAGTTCTGATGAAACGGATTCCTCCATTTCCATAATGCTGACTGAAGACCAAATGTGTCATTGCCATTATTATAGCCACTGGTGGGAGCATGAGAGAAACAGCAGGCTGATAAATTGCTCTTTGTTACTAAATAGGACATGCTCTTTCATTTCCTCAAGAGCAAAGTCTTTAGTAGCCTCAAGAGTGACAGATTTGCAAGGGGTTGTGGACAGACAATCCAGTAGCTATTGGCAGTGAAGGCACACTCAACAGCTATGTTTTGTAAGGAGGGGTGAAAATCATTTGGAAAAGAATTTGTGGTAAGCCAGGATTTGGACCCAAGCAGTCTTAATGCAGAATCCAAGCCCTTAATCATGGCTGTCACACTGTTACTCTCTGGGGAGGTTATGAACAAGCAGTGTAAAAGGCAAGGGAAGACACCTTGAAAGGCGGTGGGGGAGATGAAGATCCTTCATTTCATGTGCATTCATAATGCAATATGTTTTTGATCGCATGGAACATCTAGAAGAGCCTAAGTTTCTGGAGTCAATACTGATTTGGACCTACACTGACCTGAATTTCTGATTTACATCAACTCTCCCTCCTCACTCTCAGGGAAAAATTTCTTCTCATTTATCAGGAAAACCCACCCATGAAGACAGAATACATGACCCAACTTAAGTTAGTCCACTATATACAGAGTATGCAGCAGCAAGCAAGATGCATTAATAACAATACAGAGCATGATATAAGAAATATAAACACCTGAGGGGCGCCTGGGTGGTTCAGTGGGTTAAGCCGCTGCCTTCGGCTCAGGTCATGATCTCGGGGTCCTGGGATCGAGTCCCGCATCGGGCTCTCTGCTCGGCAGGGAGCCTGCTTCCCTCTCTCTCTCTCTGCCTGCCCCTCTGCCTACTTGTGATCTCTCTCTCTCTCTCGCTGTCAAATAAATAAATAAAATCTTAAAAAAAAAAAAAGAAATATAAACACCTGAGTATAAAGCAACACTTAACTAACTAAATAATCACTCCTTACCTCTGACTATCCAAACAACTTTGGTTTGAATAGATATCGGTATATAAAAATTTACTTTCATAAACCCATTATTATTTTAGTCTTCTTAACAATAAAGTAGCATGGTACATAGCACCTAGGAAGAGATCAGATCTGCTAACTCGGGACTCAGTGCCTTCCCATAGTGTCATGTTCTTTAAGGTTTGTGATGATCCTTCTTACTTTCCATTATTACTTCTTTTAATTAAAAAAATGGGATATGGCTTGGGAAAAACTTCTTCCTCTGCAGAATGGGCTTAATGAAAATTAATGTCCCATTTGTTTTGATATTCTGAGGATCAAATTCTATGAAAATGTTTGTGAACCAGAAAGTCCCATGTAAGTGTTACAGCAGGGCTCCTGGTTAGGTTGTACCCCTCTCTTCTAGACAGAAGGCCTAACAAGAAGACTGGCATTTATTGCAGGTCTTCTATGTGCTGTGTTACCTCACTCAACACTATCTTACATAGTGGGTGGCCATATCCCATGTTACATATGAGGTGCATGGAGGTAAAGTAATTTATTTAACATAAGCCACCTTTTGAACCCAGGTCTGTAGCTCAAAAACCCAGGTATTCTTAGCACTAGCTTCACACCTACTTTATGGCATAAAAAAGAAAAATGAATGCAGTGTTTGTTTTTTTACAGAACTGTGAAGGTTCTCATCACCACCCTCATCCTCAAATTCTCAGTTGTTCCAAAGTATCATATAAAATATGTTAAACTTTCCCAAAGGGCTAAAACTGGCAGGATGAAACACTCAGTACTGTACTGTGGAATAGAGCCCAAGAAATAAAACAAATTAGACACAGTCAGTTGTTATAAAAGTAAAATAAGACCTCAATTTCCCTGCCTGCCAAAGACTGCATCCCATAGCCCCTATCAGACACAAATAGCCCCAGTGACTGTTGATTATGATGCAGTAATCCAGAGACAGTCTGGATTTTCTTTTTCTTTCTTTCTTTCCTTTTTTTTTTTTAAGATCCACCTGACATCACTAATAGGATGTAAGCATTATCAATCAGGGGTTAGAACCACCCCTAACTAGCCGCAGGGACAGCAGCAGAAGGGCCACACACTGATTTTTTCTGTGTGTGGTGGAGGCACCAGGCCTGATGGGAAAAAAAGGGCATGAACAAAGAGGTCAGAGAAACCTGAGTATGAATTGCAATTCCATCACTCACTTTCTGGTCACTCTGGGCCAGTTCTTAACTTACTCATCTTGAGTAACACTTCTTCATCTTGAAGCATTTGCCTCTGGAATGGACGAGATGATATAGGGAAGCTGATAAGCAGATATCCGTGAACTCATATGGCACTCAAGTGTGAGCAGACTCTGATGATAAAGACAACTCACGAACTCATTCATGTTCATTAGTAATTGCTTTTTCATTTTTTTCTAAACAAATTCAATAGTAGACTAAAGAGGACTAAAAATTCTTACTGTTCTTCCCTTTCAGAGTTGGAGTCCAATACCTCTTCCCTCCATGAGGGATGGACTTAGTGACTCCTTTGGCCAATACAGTGTGACTGAAGTATTGCTCTTGGGCTTCCCAGCCTAATTCAAAACAAGCCTTGTAGGTTTTGCCTTGGCCTTATAGCTGTGAGCTGTCATGTAAGAAGTCTGACTACCCTGAAGCCACAACGCTGTGAAGAAGCCCCACTTTGTCACATGAAAAGGCCTCAGGGAAAAAAGATGTTAGGTGGGCCCTAGGCTGGTTCAGCCTCAAGCCCAGATCCCAGACACTGTGGAGTCTCTACCAACCCCTATCCAAATGGCAGGTGCTTGAGCAATATAAATGATTGCTGTTGCTTCAAGCTACAAAATTTGGGGGTTGTTTGTTATGCAACAAAATATAACCAGAACACTCTACCAGGATTTTCCCCCAAATTAAAAACAAATTTGCTGGGTTACATAAAGTAACATAGTAAGTTTATATTGACCCTGTAGTTCTCAAGTCTGCTTCAGACACTGGAAAAACAAACAAACAGACAGACAAACAAGCAAACATATTGTTTGTGGACAGCTTTAATCCAAGTGTAATTTAGTAACTGGCTGAGGAATAACACAGACCAGCTATTGAGTGCCTATGCGTGCCAGAGTTTAAGTTAGCTTGGGTTTTATTAAATACCAAATTCTGTTGAGAAAAAAGTGCTATGCATAACGTTACCCCTCATCTCTGTGAAATTGTGAAAAACACTCCCTGAAGTGAGACTAACTGACCTACAGCCCCAGTGCTTGACCATCCCAGTTCTACAAATCTGGACTCCCACAGTTAGCTACCTAGTAACCAGGGTGGTTTAAGAGGCACCACCACCTACCTTCTAACTAGTTGGAATACCTATGCTGGGTTGCTTGCTTTCTAGGCAAGGCTGCAAACAATGACACTGTTAAGACAGTGATTTATATAGATATCCAGTTAATGTTTGAGCAAAACCCCTTCAGTTTTCACACGGCTCCACTTGGGAGGATGGGCCTCATTAGCATAAGACTTGATCTCTGACTCATGGAATACTTAACCAAAGCCTTTCAAATCTTACAGACCTTGTAACATGACACAAAGTTTGGGGCATACAATCAGCATAGGTCAACTCAACAAACATTTTGCTGCTTTCCTAATCTACTAAACTCTCTTTCATTTCCTGTTTCTTCCTCCTGCAAAGCCTGCTTCCCCTTCTTGGGTGGGGGTAGGGTGTGTGTGTGTGTGTGTGTGTGTGTGTGTGTGTGTGTGTGTAAGTAATCCTATTTAACCTTCAAATGTCCACTCTCCCATCAAGGCAGACTTAATTATTCAGTGATGACATTGCTTCTTTAATCTATAAAACCTTTTTCCTAACAAGCAAGTTTACCATTAAAAAAAGGGCAAGAAACCCACAGTTCTACAGGATGCATGGAGAAAAGAACATGAGAGAGTCCATATAATGTGGCGACACTTCAACAGGCTGAAAACAGGGTGACATGATCTGTGTTTCAGGGATTAGAATTCAGTGGCAGAAATAAGCTAATTAAAACACTTAACCAGAATGCCTTCTATACATAAACTGCTTTGCACTGGGGGTGCAACATAATCTGAACTAATAAATTCAAAGGGGGAACTGGTGATTTGAATCTCAATCTCTTATGTTATTTTCTTTGCAAAAGTTAAAAAGGAACCATCTAGTCTAGGAAAGATAGATCTTCTAAATACTTCAGCAAGAACCAGACAAGCAGAATGAACTCCAGGTTTTTCCTGGAGTTTTTCCAACTCAGTGGCTGTGGTTTAACCTGATGTGGGCCATGTCTATTGTCCCAAGTGAGTCAACCTGAACATCAAACCCACCAACTGGTATTGGTTTTGATGTCCATTCAGTAACAATTGCAATCCCAAAGGTTATACAGTCACTCTGCGGCATCTGGAGATTTGTGGCATAACCCCCCAAACACATGAGCAACATGCATGAAGTCATAATCAAACATTTTTCATTCTAACACCAAACCGAAAGAAATCACATTTTTAACACTTATTATTTAAGAACACACATAACTAAACAAAATACTCCAAGCCAAAGGCTGTACAGTCACCGAATGGTAACGGCTTCTATGTGACAAAATCCAGAAAACACCATCTATCATTCCTTCTCCATAAGGAAGCTACAGAAGCTCATACTGTAACATTTTATTCTGCCACAAAACCAAGAGCAATAATGCTTTTGACACTCATCCTTGAATTAACTATTCTTAACCTGCCAATTTAGGATATTTTAACAGTCTACATTACAACTGATGCCTAAAGCAATAAAATGACTTAATGCTTGATACTTTAAGTATCTAGATGAAGCAGAGGGAAAATTTTCTATTGAGCAAACTCTCGTCTTCTTCCAGAAAATGTTTAAGTTTCTGGCACTGGACAATTAATAGGTTATATTCTAAAAGAAAAGTGATATCAACTTACTTAATAGTTGGCAATAGAGGGCCTGTAAACTTCTCTTCATGGTATCATCTGGTCCTGCTTATCCTCCAGTTTATTCATGATTCTGTCTAGGAAATTGGGAAAAGAAAATTGTTACATCTGGTGAACATAATTCAATTCAACAGTCAGAAAGAATTCCACTCAACATGATCCTGTTTGTAAAGCCTAAAATCCCTGGCTTTGAAGAGGAAACTCCTTGGAATGGATATACTGTAGTCTAGTTTACAACAGTCTGTTACATAAATACCAGTTCATCAATTGGTTAAATCCTGAAAACTATACATATACTAAAGGAAACTCATGGGCAACTAGACAGTGAGAGTCTAACTTAGGAACTTTTGAGGACTTCCAATTAACCCCCCCATGAATCTCTAGTTTTTAAACAGGAGAAACAAAAAAAATTCCTAATCTTATTTCCGTTATGGTGTTCAACCAAACAAACAACCCAAAAAGCTTAACCACACTTAAAGTTGTATCACGTTCAATAACTTTTCCATTATTTTCTGGTTATAAAGTTCAGAATATTTGGAAAATACAGCTAAATGAAAAAGAGATTAATATATAAGAAAATACAAAATACAAATTACCTATCTCTGCAGCCTTTCAATGTGCATTTCTATTGGTCTGTCTCATTATATTTTTTTGTTTTTAAGTAGGCTCTATGCTCAGTGTGGAACTTGAACTCACCACCCTGAGATCAAGAGTCATGTGCTCTACTTACTGAGCCGGCCAGGTGCCCTCTTTATTGCACATTCTAATTTTTCTTCCTAGCAGAAAAATCTTGTGTTACTATTACTTTACTACTTTATTTTAAATGGCACACAGTATTTCCTTAAGGTAAATTCCTAGAAATGGAATTACAAGGACCCTATTTAAGGCTTTTGAAATATACTGCCAAACTACCGTTCATCAGTACCAGTTATATGAGTCTATTTATTAGACTACAACCTACCCAATGTTGGAAATTGATAATTTCTTCATATCTTTCCCAGTACATAGCAAATATTTCATCTCATTGCTTTAGTTTGCATTCTATAAGTTTATTAATCATTTGTCTTTTTAAAATTTTTAGTTCACATTTGACAAAGATTCCTTTTTTTTTTTTGGACATAGATTCTTTACTAAGGTTCCTGAACCTTCTCCTAAGTCCATTCATGAACTTCCTTATAAAGCCTAGTTTTTAGTAAGAACTAGATTAGCAAACTGCTGATCAGTTTGACCAGAACCCTCTCCTCTCAATATCTGATCAGGTTCCTTATCCTCCATCAGACACTAGATGGTAATTACCCTGGCCTGTCTTTAGCAGGAATCTTATTAGATTAGTTTAGCCAGAACCATTTACCCCTGATGTTTCCTCTTAGTAATTTTCTATCCACTGACCGCCCTCCTCCACCAATCATTGGCTATAAATGACCAACTGCCCAAGCCATATTTGGAGTTGAGCCCAATATCTCTCCCTCACTATAAAATCCCATTGCATCGTTCCCCATAACTATTGTGAATAGAGCCTGATTCACCATCTTTAACAAATGTCACTGAATATCCTTTTCTTTAACACTTTAATGACTCTCTACTGGCATGCTGGGTTATTTTCTCATAATACCTCAAGTAAAACTGATTTATCTTTCAAATGGTTTTGTTAAGATATAATTCATGCCTTATAAAATTCAGCCTTTGAAGTATACAAATCAGTGGTCATTAGTTTATTCAAGTTGTGTAACCATCATCAATATCTAATTCCAGACCATTTGTCATCACTCTAAAAAAGCAAAAAGCAAAAAACAAAGAAAACTGAAAAACAGAACCTCAAAACTCCTGTTTATTAGCAGTCATTTCCTTTCTCCCCTCCTCCCAGTCCCTGGCAACCACTAAACAACTATAGATTTGCTCATTCTGTATATTTCACATAAATAATATAAAATGTATAGTTTGTGTCTGCCTCTTTTACTTAGCATAATGTTTCTTAGGCCTGTCCATGTTGCAAAACATGCCCCCCCCCATAAGAATGAGAAACATAAACAAACACACTCACACACAGTCATGGTTAGAGAGGCCTTCCTTAGTGCAGGATTACATAAACAGTTGCCTGTATTTTCTTTTGATATTTTTATTTACTTTAGATATGTTTCTGGACTTTGTGTGACATTTTACATCTCTGTTTGCTTATTCTTCCACTATAACAATATGCGTTGTTTAAATTAAGCTCTTGGTAAAGTTAGTCCCCCATTATTACTCTTTTAAGATTTATCTTGTTCTCTGAATGTTTTTCCCCTAAACTAACTTTATCATTTTATTAAACTCTGGAAAAAATATCATTGATATTACAGCTGTAATTATCTTCTACTTGCTTTAAAGACTTGATCTCTTCAAAACCAAGTGTGATGAGGAGAAAGATAATGTTTTAAAAGCTGTAGCTCTGAAGATCAGAAGAATTCTTTTCAGAGGGTGAGAAGCAATTTTGGGGTGTATGCACCATAGCTCAATGACTATGTAGAACCCCACCTACCACCCTAAGCGTGATCTAGATGAGGAAGAGATAGAGAAAGAGATAAACTTTTTCTCTTTATAATTCTCAAAAATTTTTCTCTTTATAATTTTCTATAATAAAATTTCAGTTCTGAGAGGCTAGGAAAGATGGGTTAATCAGTCCAGAAATCAGAGGCTACAGAGATTATACAAGACATGGCGAGAGACAGAAAAGGAGCAATTCCGAAAGAAAGAAGTAGGTGGGACCTAAGAATAAAAGGTAACATGAGAAATTCCTTAGAGAGGATGACCCATAAACTTTGAAATGTATCAAATTTTTCATAGCTTGTTTTCTGCTGTTTTTACTTATACACTATACCTATTCTCCCCCACAATGCTTTCCCACCACGAGTACCCTCAAAATCTCAGCAAAAGTTTTATGCAAAATAGTCTTGTATTAGTGGTGCTTAGCTGGGCAATGATAGAACAGAGACTACATCTCAATACAAGGGTGACCAGGAACAGAAAGGTGCTACAGGAGTCCTAAGCAATGGTTAGTGGGCATCTATGGAGGACTTAGGACATAGTAAGCACTCAATTGTAAAGTGAGTAAACATATGAATGAATAAATAAATGATTAAGTAACAGGAGAGCAGAGAAACAGTTGTTTATATTGATCAAGGGGAATGTAAGCCTTTAGGCATCTCTAAAAATGCTTAGAGGTATCTGAGAAACTGTTAGCTTTTTGACAGTACATGCAATAGAGCCATTTTATTCACATATCAAAGAAACAACTGAGCACAAAAAATTGGGACACCTGGTATATCTGGATTGCACAGGGCTATCCCAACTACAAGCACCATATAGCTTGTATTTATTCAAATTTAATCTTTATTTAGATCTTTTTATGAATTTTGTAGTTTTGTACGGTCTTTCCTTTACTTGAGTTCTATAGTTTTGTCAAATTTATTCCCAGGCATGCATATACATATATACATATATATATATATATATACACAGATATATATATATTTGCCATTGTGATGGAATTTCTGCTTCCATTATATCTTCAAATTGCCTCTATATGAAAATAACTGAGTTTTGTATATTCATTTTGCGACCTAACCAAACTCACTTAGTTCTTTTTTTTTTTTTTAAAGATTTTATTTATTTATTTGACAGAGAGAGATCACAAGTAGATAGAGAGGTAGGCAGAGAGAGAGAGAGAGGGAAGCAGGCTCCCTGCTGAGCAAAGAGCCCGATGCGGGACTCGATCCCAGGACCCTGAGATCATGACCTGAGCCGAAGGCAGCGGCTTAACCCACTGAGCCACCCAGGCGCCCCCAAACTCACTTAGTTCTAACGATGGTTTCTCACCCGAGTCTCTTGGATCAGTTGGTCTGCTTTGAATAGACAGAGAGGCACAATAAGATTCCATCTAAAGCCATTTTTTAACCAGATAGTAGAAAACACTAATTTTATCTCTTGGGGAATACTTAGGACCTCCACGGATGACAACAAATTTCTGGGATGAAATTCTAAGAAAGTATAGTTTACAGCCAAGAGGTGGAAGAAAAGAAAAGTAAGAGAGGATGATGATGAAAATATTTGTCCAAACATGCAGATACAGTGTCACGGGTGGGATCTCACTGATTATTAGCCCACAGTAAACAAAGAGGTGCAAGTAACCTGAACCACTCCTTAAAGAAGGTGAGCCTAACAGAATCTTGCCTTTCTCCCCTCTGACTTAAATGGAACACACTTACATCTATTCCATTGATTCAAGAAGGGAAATTTCTCTTTCATAGATCACTTAAAATGTTTAATTAGAAATGTCCATGTAGCAGGGAAGAAGTAATAAAGAGCCAAATGAAAAGCTCTTATGTGATATGCAAGTTGACTTGAAATGACAGGTTCCCATAGAGAATAAGGAATACCTAGGAAAATCCTGGAAAACAACAACATAAAAATTCAAGAAAGTAGGGACAGGGTGAAGAGGGACTGCCAGCCCTAGCAGCCATTAAAACATACTCTAAAGCTTCTACATAATAAAAAACTATAAAACCATTTGATATTAACACATGAATAGACCAAATTATATGTGGAAATTTATATGATAAAGGCAGAATAGTAAATTAATAGGCAAAATGATGAACTTTTTGAGATACTAGAAGATTACATGGGAAAATGTAAAATTGTACTAACTCCAAATACGAAACACCAGCATAAATTCCAAAGGACCACATCTTTAAATGTTAAAAAAAAAACCAAAATGTATACAAATACTAGGAAAAAAGGGCAAATTCTTCTACTGGGAGTAGAGAAGCTTTGTTAAATTTAAAAGTTTGAAGCAATAAAAAATATAAATTTTATTACATAAAAAATGACAAAGTAGGGGCATCTGGGTGGCTCAGTGGGTTAAAGCCTCTGCCTTCAGCTCAGGTCATGATCCCAGGATTCTGGGATCGAGCCCCGCATTGGGCTCTCTGCTTGCCCCCCACCCCCCACCTGCCTCTCTGTCTGCTTGTGATCTCTGTCTGTCAAATAAATAAAAATCTTAAAAAAAAATTACAAAGTAAAAACTATAATATAAATGAAAATACAAATAATGTACAAATGAAAAAAAAATACAAATGAAAACCTAGAAAAAATGTTCAGCTTATAAAAAGCGAAGAGTTAATATCCCTAAAATTCACTTATAACCCCCAAATCAATTCTCACACTGCATTAGCAATCATTTGCATACATGCTCAGAGTGGGGAAAATTTGAATTGCTCAACACATATGCTCCCAGATGAGGTCAAACAAGGCAATGATTTGTCATCAACATCTTCCCCTCCCCCTGCCCTTCTTATTTCAGCTCTCATATGGTGAACCAGTGTCCTTTCCATAGTCTATTTAGTACCATGCTTTTTGCATTTTTGTGCCTTTTCTTCTTGCTATCTTTGAAATGGCCCCCAAGCATGGTGCTAAAGCATTGTTTAGTGCTCCTAAGTTCAAGAAAGCATGAGTTATGGTGCTATTTGTTGGCTGTGAGTTCAAAACTAATGAATTAATAGTATATATTACATAAGGTATCTAGAAACACTTTGTTTCCATAAACAAAAACATATAAACCAAGGTTATTTATGGATCAGTTGGAAAAAATATGATCTGAGGCTCACAGGAAACTAACCTTCTATTTCCCCTGAGGGCAACAGCTCAGTATTCACTAGTTCAGTATTTGTGAAAACTTTACCGAACATATCACCATAATCATTAGAACCAACTGCATTTGAGAGGAGCTTTAAAGTATTTTGTGAGGCAAAGAATGGACATGACCAAAAATTCAGGTGAATAATAGAGATGGCACAAAACCAAAAAATGGCTCTCCATCTCTTTAGGACCCAGGAAGAGCTGATTAAACTGATGGCTACCATACCTTACGATACCTTTGGGAAAATGAGGGGGGTGGAAATAGGAGAGTTGACAATATCAACTAACCTTACGGCCTGCAAAAAACATTTGGACGGGAGCATACATCTCTATTTTATAGGCAAGGACACAGATACTAAAAATTCTGTCTTTTCTCGAGATCACGCCTATCAGCTGTGAGAACTTGAACTAGTTTCTAGACTCCTCTGATTGGTGGATTTCTTGTTTGTAAATAGGTAAGAACAGTAACTGATATGCTTGCTGCAAAGACTAGACAATGCATGCAAAGCAGCTGTCCCTGTGCCTGGCACACAATGGCTCAAAGCAAATATCTAACAGCAGAAGGCAGGATAATGACACATTAGGTCACAGCGCACCAACCACTTCTTAGTTGTGCTTTCCCTAAACTAGAAATGAACCAAAGACTTTGGAATATCAACCAAACAGTCCCTTTTGTTAGATCCAGTGTCTTAAGCAAACTGAATTTAGAATTTACTTTTATGGGTGTAAGTTTGACTTTAAGTTTATTATTCCTAATTTATACCTTTCTCTTCCTTAAAAAGGATCTATGAAGATTTACTAATAGATGCAAGTTGTATAACAGGATTATTAACATAGCAAAGCACATTAATAATATCAGAAAGGGAGATCCAAAATTATATGGAGAAAGGGGGGATTAATTTTACTATCAGGGTGCCTGGGTGGTACAGTCGGTTAAAGGTCTGCCGTCAGCTTAGGTCAGGATCCCCCAGTTCTGGGATGGAGACCTGAGGGCTCCCTGTTCAGTGGCGAGTCTCTTTCCTCTGCCATTTCCCCTATTGCTGGTGCTCTCTTTTAAAAAATTTTTTTCCAAAAAATATAATTGAACAATACACTTCTCTTGGGGTTTCCCAAAAATAAAGGCAAAAAAGAAAGGATTATTATTTTTTTTCTGGCTGCATATACAGGCACAGCTTGTATTCTGTTCAGAAAAACTACCCTTTAAAAAAAAAATACTGCCCTTTTCTGTCACCAACTTCTAAGATAAGATCATAAGACAATTTTTGATAAGCATTAGCATCCTCAATGGCAGTTTTACAGAATATGAAAAGAATATTCTTGGCACGGCTGCTCTTTATCAACCCACAATAAAAGCTAAAGTCATGTGTTAAGTAGTGATTCAGAGAAAGCATTTCAATGAGCCAGGCACACCATGCTGCAGAAGAAAAAATCAGACAGGCCTGTCACCGAATAGCTTTGCTATGTGACCTTGATCAAGTTACTTAACTTCTCTGAGCGTCAGCTCCTCATCTGTAAATGAGGCTGACCCCCAAATCAGAAGACTGCTGAGAGAAGTAAATGAAGTAAAGCACCTCCTGTGTATCTAGTACATTGCTTGTGTCTCTCCCTTTTTACAAAGTGAATGGTATATTGACATGATGCTTTTGGCCTTGCGAAGAGAGATAAAACTAGGAAAATGAAAGGAACTGATATTCAGCAAGTCACCCCAGGGTCTAAGTATCATGAGCATTGGATTACTTCAGGAAAGCAAATATGAAGGTTTGTTTCTTGGCTCACTTACATCATAAGTCATAAAAGGATGCATGTGACCAGAGGGCTAAGTTTGGGTTTGGGTTATAAATGTTTTTAGTAAAATTCATTTGATACAGATTATTTGCATATTAAACAGGAATATCTTTTACTTCCATAAAGAAAGAGATGTTATCATTGTCCTGAAACTTGTGGCCCTCCTAATCTTTCTTCTAAGTTTTCTCAGTTTTGAGTAAGAAATATTTCACTTTTCTCTGAGCCTATGATCAACAGTGTGAGCCTGATTACAGTCTGTCATTTTTGTCTCAGTTCTGGAAGTTTATAGGAAATAGGGGTGACTACAGTGAACTTGAAAGCACGAGGGAATGGTATTTTTAGGCTCCAGCCAACTGTGAGCAGGAAAAGTCTTTTTTTCCTTAAGCTGAAAATCCTCACAAAAATTTTTTCCCTAAATTTTCGAGAGAAGCCATAGATTGAGATGTCTGTCCCTATTTTAAAATACTAGCAATTAAATCACATGGGGCAAGACTACAAGTCAAAAGAAATAGAACAGTGTGATTTCTGATTAATAAAGGCTTTCATGGTGCAGAACCCGCATGAGCACTTTTCTACAAACTGAGGAGGAGAATGATGTCTGTCTGTGGAGAGAATCCTGCTGATGGAGGAAACAGTGCAGATCTACCCTCCACCTAGGCTAGTCCTCCAGCAACTCTGGGGGCCACTCAGTAAACTCTGAAGGATAAAAAGCACTTCAGTAGTGCTCCTTTCTCCTTTCCTCTCTTCCCCTTCATATTTCTTCTCTAAAAAATAAAATATTGGGGGCTTTCAGATCCATGAGATGCTGAATTCCAAAGAAAAAGGCAAAAACTGTTTACCTTATACTAAGGAAAAGCCTACAGGACTGAGAAGTAACTGCCTGAGTGTTCCTCAAGACCAGCTGGAGTTTATTTGCTTTTGCTGGGGGAGAATGTTCTGCTGTCTACAGCCACTGAAGTCAGCAATGGGGTAAAAATAGGACCAGGAGCTTGAGGCTTATTGGAATGACACAGACATCTTTCTTCTAGCATTACAGTGTATTAAGGCCATTTATTTCATTTGAGGAGACAGAAAGGTGCTTGTGTAAGGTGAAGAATACATACCACACTTCCCCTTTTATGGTTTTGGTATTAAAGACTGTACAGTGAGGTCAGGGAATTAAATGATATTGTAGCAATGCCAAATACTAAAGGAGGATGTTTTCATTTTGACTGCACTGCTTATGAAAAAGATTATTTCTTGTCCACAGCAAACACATTCATTTTTCTTTTTTCTTTTGCAATGCCTGAAAAACATCTTCAGAGATTGAATTCTGGGACCTAAAAATATGTGTATTTCCTCTGGGAAGCAAGCATTTGTCCTAAAAGATGTGCCAAGTTTTTACAATGGAAATGGAGGGAAAGCCATATGAAATAGGCAAAACTCTTATCAGAATGTTTTACATGTGGAAAGAAGATTTAAATCATGATGCATGCTTTGGACATGCAACACAGTTCAGTAGGTGAAATTTAGTCATAATATCGTAGTCCTTCCTAAATCTTAATTTTAATCTCAAAACACTTCTTCTTCATTCCTTGTCCTTAGCTTCTCCCGTCCTATTTCAATCCATGTAAAGACTTCTGCAATTTTTGAGCTAGTATGAAGAAAGTTTTACATTGTGGTTTTGGTTTAATCTTTCAAAATATGTAGTTTATGACAGGTGTTTCCATAGGATAGGTAGTCTGTTGAATGTACAGCTGGGATAAAAATTCAAATGAGATGAAAAATTATGTGGGCAAGAGTAAGGTGGGCCAATATAAAACAGATGTAGCTAGAAATTTGTAGGCAAGGCCATCAGAGGAGGACACTGCTGTCTTCTCCCAATTCAAAGATGCCCTGCAGCTCAGTGTAGTGTGCAAAGTCACTCCCTATGTGGTACAAACAGGTAGTCACCCCTATGTCACCTATAACTCCCAGGGGAGGGAAGAACAGATACAGCCATTCCCTGAAGAGTGTGGATTAAGGTCACAGGTAAGATCAGTGTGGGCAAGTTCAGTCTACAGTAAAGTCACAATATTCCAAGCATTTCTGATGATTCTTAACTTTATGCCTTGCTCTAGGAAGCTAGAATAAAATAATACATGTCATCTCATCTGTGAGGGACTTAGTTTATTTAACTATGTTGATAATTAGACCTTGCTTTAATAACTGGATGGGCTAGAAGAAATATCTAGAATTACCCAAATTAGTATTTCCAAAACTAGTTGATGATCAAAATCTATTTTTAAAATACATTCCTAAGTCTTTACCTCAGGAATCTAAGATCCCCCAGGTTCTTAGAGCACTTGTAACAGGCTTCTAAGATGGCTCTTCTGATCAGCTACCACCAGAAGTCAAGAACCTAATCTAGTACTTCTTAATCCTGACTGTACTACATTAGAATCCTGGAGAGATATGCTGGATCAATTAAATCAGACTTCCTGGGGAATCTAATGTGTAGTCAGTCAATCAAGAACCAGGGACCCTTACCCAAGCCTAAAAGAGCACTAGAGCCACAGTGAGTCCAGTCCTGCTTGTCCGCATTCCTGAGACTGGCATTTTACAAGAGATGGAGGGATGATTGATGAAACCACATTTGCAAGTTGTTTAAAACAGAAAATGACTGATTCAGTGCTTCTTAAATATTTAGATCTACAGCCTCTCATGAAATTCAAGTTTTTTTTTTAAATATTTTATTTATTTGACAGTGAGAAATCACAACTAGGCAGAGAGGCAGGCAGAGAGAGAGGAGGAAGCAGGCTCCCTGCTGAGCAGAGAGTCCGATGTGGGGCTCGATCCCAGGACCCTGGGATCATGACCTGAGCCGAAGGGAGAGGCCTTAACCCACTGAGCCACCCAGGCGCCCCTGAAATTCAAGTTTTATGCAACATGAGTTCTTGTGATATTTTACCCAATCTATCTCTGATTTACCTCTCACTTGTCCTTGCTCCTTGGCTTCATAGAGATCTCAGGAAGATTAAGGAGATGACTAAAAAGGGAGAGAGAATGGAATGAGGTTCAGTGAAGTAAAGAGGGTGTGGAAGCCACATGCAGACTAAGGGACTGGCATAAAGCTGAAACCACCCTTATTGTCTAATCACTTTTTCACAAGGTAGATGGATGTTCCTTTTCCTGAAGACTACATTCACAGGGGAAACAGTGAGGAGCCATGCACAAATTCTGAGCAGGAGCAGGGAGAAGAGACCACACTGAAAGGGCCTCCTTCCTGTGGAGACCGTCACGAACCACACAGAGAGAAGCAGGGCAAGAAGATAGAGTATAAGCAGCAATTAAACTGGAATCCATTTCTTTGGAAAATAATGAGTACTACATGCAAAGCAGTAAGTACTCTGTTAGTAGCAGAGACTGGAGCTGGGAATAAAAGCAAATGAGACATGATCCTTGCCCTCAAGGAGCTTGCAGTTTAGTGGGGGGGGGGGGGTAGCAAATATCATGGCAAAAATCACTCTATAGCCAGCTTTGCCCCTACCAGCTATATCAGACAAATTATTACATTATATTCTAGAAAATAATAACAATTTAGACACAGGCTCAAGAAGAGCAGCAGATTTTCTATTAGTAAAACAGGCATCATACCTATATTGCAAGGTTGTTCTGAGAATGAAATAATACCTCCACAGAGTCTGGAGCATAGAAGCACAAGAAACATGCCCTACACTTTCGAATAAGGAAAAATGACATTTTCTGGAGAGTAGCAGGACAAAGTTTTTGAAGGAGATGGAATATGAGCTAAACTTGCAAGGTTAAGAAGGATTTTGACTAGTAAAGGTAAAAATGTACAATGGTTCTGAGTGAGGACGGTGAGGCAGGAGTTTGAGAATAAGTACATTGAATAACAGAAGATTGACCCCTGGCTACTTAAAGTTCCTAAACAATGCAGTTTGAATATGGGACTCTTGCTTCTCAAATGAGGTTGGGCCAATGTTCTCATTTTCTGGGGGGAGAAAAGGCTATATGGGGGAGAGGACGAGACTGATAGGGAAATAGCAGGCAGTAGTTGGGAAGCAGAGCAAGTGGCTGGGCCCCCAAGGCTCAGTCTTTCCAGATCAGAACAACAAAATAAATGCATACTAATCATAAGATAGCTGGAATGTCACTGTCTTATAAGTCACAGGCAGCTACAGGACCCAGAATCATCCCGGCTGATGTTTATACAGCAGTAGACAACTGCCACTGGATGATGCCAAACCCAAGTTTCACACCTGGATAGATGTGATCATGCATCTGGATCCTCAGATTGCTAAGGCTAGTTATGTAGGCTCATTCTCCCCATTTCATTAACTCATAATAATGTCACATTTGTTTATACCAGTCATTCTAAAAATGTAGTCTTCAGACCATCAGCAACACCCAGGAAGTTGTTAGAAATGGAAATTATCAGGCTCCATCCTAGACTGCTGATTCAGAAACTCCTGGGGTAGAGCCCAGCAATCTGTGCTTCACCCTCCATGGTGCATGGTAAAGTCTGAGAACCTTTGCTTTTCAGAAGTGAATTTCTGGTCCCTGTATGCTATGGCAGGGTTTAACTCTTCAACTGTTACTTCAGCTGTTACTGTTACTTCAAATCATTTACAACTTCAAAGGACCAATAAATGAGGGAAAAGGGAGTTGCAACAGAAAGACCCATTTCCAAGGTCTCTTTCAACTGTATCATACTATAATTTGTCCGTTCACCAGTGGGGAAAATATTTACAATTCATTAGTTCAAACGGATTGTTGGTGCTGGCACTTGTGGGTCTTGTTGAGAGCATTAGCATAGTGTGTTTGAATTCTAATGACTAATTTGAAGATACCACCCACCTCCATTATTCCAACTTTTTAAGCTAGTAATATTAATGCTGTATGAGTAAAACCTACATGGAGGTGGCATGTGTTAATACTTGGGCTTTGCAGTAGAAAAACCAACAAAATAATTGCAGTGTATTTCCTAGTCTCTGCTTGGTTATACACATCAACAAGAACTAGACCCTTCACTGAATTAAAATTATGAACACAAGCTGCCAGAATGGATTTAAATGATTAAATCCTAGAACTAGTTTCAAATAAACCTCTCAACCAGAATCTAAAAGACTTAACAATAACAGTCAATACTTACAGGTGAGTCAAATGTGTAAGCCATTTGTGCCTTGTGGATCAGCCCAAATCAGAAGTGTAAAATTCAGGGCTCTAAAGTTTGAAGAAAACTGTGCTATACCTCAACAAAATCAGACTGGGGATGAATCAAGAATTTTAAGAACAATTAGCCGTCTGATTTCCAGTGCTGTCCCTCCTCAAGCTAGTGATACACACAGACATTTGTGTAGGCTATGCAAATTAAAATGTAAGTCCTGAGAAGGTAGAAATTTTGTTTGTCTTGTCTACCCTTATGTCCTCAGTGCTTATAGGGTCAGGCACGTAGTAGGTATTCATAAATGCATAAATGATCCTACAAAATTGATACAGGTATCAATGTCCAGCAGTTATGTAAGTTATATTGCCCAACACAGTAGCCACTAATACAGGTGGCTATTGAGCACTCAGAATGTTGCTAGTATAGCTGGGGAAAAGATTTTTAAATTTAAAATTAAATGGCTTATATGTAGGCACAGTTACAGAGGCTGAGGAAAATGAGTGTATGTAGGTGGGGCATAGAAAAACAATAGTGAGTGTGTAATTCAAGAAACGTATTATTATTTCTGACTAGGGAAGTGATTCAGAGAAGTGAAGATTGGGTGGACAATGCTTCCTGGGTTCCAGATTCTTTCCACTTTCCCTAAAGTCATTTTTAGCAGCAATCATTTAGCAGCAATTATTGAGGCAGGGAGGACTGATTTCAGATTTGGGGAGATGAGACTACACTCCTCAACCACCAGGGATGAAGTGGTTTTGAACCCATAGACAAAAAAGCTAGTGGAAGAGTGACTACTGTATGGCCAAAGACACCAGGTGTCTGCAGAAACAAAAGCAGTGAAGAACTTGACTTCTTTCTTGGCTCAGCTTGCTCTTGTGTTCATTCACTCAAATATTTTCTAATGCTCTGTAAGTGCCAGGCCCTGTTTTCTTGTTTTCCTTTCTTAGGGGATGGTATTTCAAGGACTGATCTTTGCAACTGAGTTGGGCCTTGAGGTTCTTGGGCTTGTCACAAAATAGAGGAAATCCTGGGAAGAAAGGGCTGCCTTGCAAAATGAGATGATTGAATGAGAGCCATTTAATGTTAATTAAAAAGAAAAAAAAAGACATACCCCTTTTTCTGTACCCAAACTAGTGAAAACTTGTTTACGCAGCATAAGAGCTAAAATTACAGCATACTATTATAAGCTGCCTTGACTTCTGGTAAAATCAGGAAGGCCTTGCATGATCTGCTTCCCCACTCTGTATAAGGTTCCTTAGCTAAACAACTCTCCTTATCAAAGGTATCAGGCATAGTTCCTTTTTATCCCTGAGTAACGTGTTTTAGTTGCTAACAAGCAATTGGAATTATTCAAATAAACCAATCACATCGTTCCCAGCAACCAGGGGGCACCCCACCTTCTTGATACCGCAAACCTGCTTCCCACAACTCCTGGCTGTTCACGTTGTTCCTGAGTGCAGCCCCCATGTGGCCCTGTGTGACATGCAGTGTTCTCGGGCCCCAGCTACAAATATGTGACTAATCAATTGCTGTTGATCGCATGCACCCAGTGTTGAGGGTTTGGCCATCCCCCAAGCCCTAGGGTAGGATCTCTTCCTCACCAATGGAGTGAATAGGAAGTAATTAAAACAAGTTCAACATATTTTTATAAACTCTTCCAATGTAATTCATCAGTTGTTGTTGGGCGAGATATAATTTGTAGATACTTAAGACAATCCCAATCCTTCTGAACTCTGTTATACATCAGGGGCATGAAACCTGTAAAAACTACATTTCTCAGAGGGCCTCATCATCAGATTAGATTCTCATTAGATTCCCACTATTTGGAAACACAAGCATGACATTTGAAGGGTAAGAGAAGCTATCATGCACTAGTAGCAGCTGTGGGTTAGCACTAGACAATAGATGGAAGGTTTTGTCAGCGGCTGCTCAGTGCCCATCAGAGAACCACCTATTTATTTAGGTTCTGCAGGCAGCTAATGCTTTTATTGGCTATTCCCCTATGTCTCCTTCATGTTCAAATTCCTAAAATCTGCTGCAGCAAATGCCTTTGCACCCTGGTTCTACCCTCTTGGCTTCACCTTTGATTTCAGCTGTGGTTACGTAGTTCCATACAGGCTTCAAATTCATGGCAGCAGCAAGGCACCTCAAATGCAAAATACACATTTCCATTTTCTGGTCTAGCATTTCTCTGATATAGCAGATGTCATGGGAGTTAGTTGGGGCTACAAACGTGTGTGAAGCTCAGAAGTATGGGAGTTAATTTCCAGGGAGCAATTCTTGGGAGCCAGTAGATACATCTTCCTACCTTTCATCCTGCAGCCAGACAATTCTGAAAGGTATTCTTTAGGTTTCTCTGTAGGTTCTGATAGAATCAAGCTCCCATTACGCATCTCTACAACATAACCCTGTTGGCCATTCCTCTTTGCCTTATTTCATACTGCTGATCTCTGGGATTGGCTCCCCAATAAACTATCTACTCCTCAGTGCTTGCCTCAAGTTCTACTTTAGGAAGAATCCAAACTAAGATAGTGGCTTTCCTGAGCTTTGCTCCTCCAGCCTTCCACAAGCTGTATAAACTTCTGATTCCCTGTATTAAAATGTTTCTTATTCTTCTCATTTATAGTAGCTTCTGTTTTCCTGATCCAGCTGTGATTAATACGGTTATATAATATTTCATCACATATTAGGTCATTTTATCTATTACTCTGCGAATGGACATCAATAGGGCCACCATTATTTTACTTCTGTTATCTTCAGTACTTTGATTACTGTGGAAGACATTACTAGTTGTTTTACCAATAGACATTCTCCCAATATTCCTTACTAACAAAACCCAATTTGGGTTAACCTGACAATATAGCTGACCACAGGAGTGCTGACAATACTGGCTCTATCTTTGGCTCTCCATTTTGTTCATGTTAGTTCACTGATCTCTCTTGGGGCTATGTGTTCTAACCCCCATGGATATTAATATACATACCTTAGAAATGACTGCCAAGGCTGGAAAGTGGGGAGGCTTGTTTGGGTCTTCCATGAATCTGTTAGAGATAATACAGTCCTTCCCCTTTCTGATGCACAGGTTGTGCCACAAGATCTAATTAAAGGGTAACTGTCAATTAGGTGCATGTAAGCTCTCTGAGGTGCAAGCAATACCTTTAATCTCATTACAATGCCCTTTTGGGTGTCCCCTCACTCTATAAGTGGACTAAGGTCCAGATTTTGTGGAGAATAACTATGCAGTTGCTGTGGATGTCCTCCATCCAATTCCCCTGTCAGTAAGTTACCCTAAATAAAACTCTATGTAAACTATATGGAGTGGCTTGCTTCATTTTCCAGTCTCAAAGTGCCTTCTCAGTGGGACATACTTCACTGTTTCTCCTGCACCTTCTAATACTGACCCAAACCTTAATTTTATAGTCTCTGAAGCTAGAAGAGATAGTTCTAATTAATGAGAAACAGAAGTTCACCTGAGATTTCTAGAAAAGTTTTAGCTGACTTGCGTGTCCTTTTCTCTTCCAATTTGGAACAATGATATGAAAGAAACTTACCATCCTATAGCCACAAGGGACAATGAAGATGAAAGCCATTGCTTAGGATGCTGATGGTATGAGAGACCTGCCTCGGGAGCCCTGAATATTGGGTCTCCCCACTTCTTGTTATGAGAAAGATAAATGTCTACTTTGTTAAGCAGCTATAATGATTTCGTTTACACGGCTGAGTGCAATCCCCTACCTGATAACACTGTCATCATATTTTTTAACTTTGAATCATTTCCTTTGACTTGACTCCTGGAAGGAAATTGCCAGGTCAGTCAAGAGAGGTGTGTGTGTGTGTGTGTGTGTGTGTGTGTGTGTGTGTGTATACATAAATTTATAATACACGTTGCTAAATTATTTTATAAAAAGACTACATCAATCTACATGGATGCCATCATAATTTGAGACTATATATTCTGGAAAGGGACACTATGCTTGTTTTGTAATAATCTTGCTAATTAATTTCCATTTTGATCACCAGTCTAATATACTATTAGTCCTAAGCTCATAGGCTACATGGAAAAAAAAAAGCTCTGTGGAATCCCTACTCATGACAACTGTCAGCATTTGTCCACTCAAAAAAGCAGCACATACTATGATAGCCCTACAATGATGTTATCATAGGTGACTACTAAGACAAAAGCGTGACCTCCTTCACACACACAAAAAAATATCCCCACTGCTCCAACCAAATAGACTATAGTCAAGGGAGACACAGAGCTGAGATGACACACAACAAAGAGAAGATAACAAGAAGTCCAGTGTGGCCAATGGCTTACTAACCCCTAAAGGATCTATTCTACTTCTGTCTGTAAAAGACGGAGGGAAAGGTGGAAAAGTCCCTGCATCACTCCAAATTAAAAAAGAACTGTTAGATAACAAGAGACAAGATGGGGCATTTTTAATCTAACAACTCCAGAGCTCTCATAGTCCAAAAGAGAGATGAAAGAAACCATGGTAAAGCGATCACTGCCAAACAGGCATGATAATGGCTTGCTAGGCACTAGGCCTGTGTATGCAAAACCCAGCCTCATCTTACATCTGAGCTCATTTCCTCCCTTTATTGGCAACTCTAAGATGAAATATCCTGGCTAAGTAAGTCATGACAACACTGCTTCATGGCAGAGACCCCTGGAACATTAATTAATTCATTTATTATATTCATTCATTCACTCACTGACTTTTCTTGCATGCCTACTGCCAGTAAGTGGTAACAATATACTCCTTGGACTCAAGGAGCTAACCAACTGGGAGGAAAAGGACACTTACAGAAATAATGATAACACAAAGGCATATGGCTTAGGAACTGCAACAGAAATATGCAGTGCTTTAAGAGTTAAGAATAGAAAGAATTTCCTCCAGGTGGGATGGCTGGAAAAATTCCAAGTGAAGTGATAGTAGCCTAGCCGAACCTCAAAGGGTTGATAGGATATCAAGAGGAATGAAAAAGCAATGATATGATAGAAAACAATTAGTGTATAAAGTTAGGAAATCCTGGATCTTGCCGCAGTTTGCCTCTTAGATCTTACAAGTTACTTAAATTTTGCAAGCCTTAGTTTGCTTACCTGTAAAATAGAAAATAGCATCACCCTTCAGGGTTGCTTATAGCATGTATTAAATTGGGTAATACATGTGGAAATATGTTGTAAATTTTAAAAAGATATAAATGTAATTAGTTTTCTACTCTTATAAATGTTTTTATTATTCTTCCATATACAGCAAACAGCATTAAAAAGTTCAAATATGGGAAAGTTCAGGGTATGATTAGGACAAGTTTTTCTTTCCAGGTGTAAGATCATACATGATTTATGTAAAAGACTGTTAAAGAACTGTGTGTTATCTATTTGTTCTTTGACACACACACACACACACACACTCACACACACACATAGATTCACACACACACCAAGTATTAGTTTCCTGAGGTCAGAGACTGGATTTTACTGTTAGTGTTGTATGGTATCTGTTATACCACATTCAAACAGGTCCTTGCAAGTCAAATTTTACATTCTTATGATTTTGACTATTTTTAAAATTTTAATTCCAGCAGTTAACATATAGTGCTATATTATTTTAGTTATACAATATAGTGGTCCAACAGTTCCATACATTACTCAGTGCTCATCAAGACAAGTGCACTCTTACTTCCTTCAGTTATTTTACCTGCCTCCCCGCTCTGGTAACCATCTTTTTTTTTTTAAATATTTTGTTTATTTGACAGAGATCACAAGTAGGCAGAGAGGCAGGCAGAGAGAGAGGGGGAAACAGGCTCCCCACTGAGCAGAGAGCCCGATGCGGGGCTCGATCCCAGGACCCTGAGATCATGACCCGAGCCGAAGGCAGAGGCTTTAACCCACTGAGCCACTCAGGCGCCCCAACCATCTTTTTTTTTATGCTTAAGAGTCTGTTTCTTTGTTTGTCTCTTTCTTTTTCCCTTTGTTCATTTGTTCTCTTTCTTAAATTCCATATTGAGTGAAATCATATGATATTTGTCTTTCTCTGAGTAGCTTATTTCACTTATCATTTACTCTCTAGCTCCATCCATGTTGTTGCAAATGGCAAGATTTCATTTTTTATGACTGAATAATACTCCATTTGTGTGTGTGTGTGTGTGTGTGTGTGTGTGTGTGTATACATATAAAACATATCTTCTTTATCCATTCATCAATCAATGGACACTTGGGCTCCTTCTATAGTTTGGCTACTGTAAATAACATTGCAATAAACATAGGGGGGCATGCACTGTTTTGAATTACTGTTTTCATATTTTTTTGGGTAAGTACTTTTTAAATTTTCAATTACTGTATCATAGGGTAGTTCTATTTTTAATTTTTTCAGGAACCTCCATACTTTCTTTCAGGGGTGTACCACTTTGCATTGCTATTAACATTGCAGGAGGGTTCCTTTTTTTCCACATCCTCACCAACATTTGTCATTTCTTATTTTGTTTTTTAGCCATTTTAACAGGTGTAAGGTAATATCTCATTGTGGTTTTGATTTGCATTTCCTGATGATGAGTGATCATTTCAATACACGTAGAAAAAGCATTTGACAAAGTACAACATCCATTCATAATAAAAACTCTCAACAAAATATATTTAGAAGGAAAATACTTCAACATAAATAAAGGCCTTAAATGAAAAAAAAAAAAAAAAAAAACCACGGCTAACATCATATTCAATGAGGAAAAACTGAGAGCTTTTTTCCTAAGGTCAGGAAAACCTACTACTGGAAGTCCTAGCCACAGCAATCACACAATGAAAAGAAATAAAAGGCATTGAAATTGGTAAGGCAAAACTTTCATTATTTGCAGATGACATGATAGTATACATAGAAAACCCTCAAGACTCCACCAAAATCTACTAGAACTGATAAATGAATTCAGTAAAGTTGCAGGATACAAAAATCAATGCACAGAAATCTGTTGTATTTCTATACACTAATAACGCAGCAGCAGAGATCTACAAAAAGAATCCCATTTACAATTGCACCAAAAATAACACCCAGGAATAAACTAAACTGAGGAAGTAAAAGATCTATACTCTGAACACTATAAAACATTGATGAAAGAAAATAAAGATGGTTTTGGCTACATTGAGTAGGATTAAAAATGTTAAATTTCATGAGATTGAATTTATAACTAGAAAGGATATCTAAGGCCATTAATGTAGTGATACAGTCAGGATGGCAGAGGAGTAGGAGACCTTACTTTCCTGTGGTCCCAGGAACTCAGCTAGATAGCTATCAAATCATTCTGAACACCTGTGAACTCAACGGAAGATCTAAGAAAGGAATAGCTGCAACTCTACAAATAGAAAAGAGACCACTTTCTGCAGGGTGGGAGGTGTGGAGAAGTGAATCCTAGGCAATATATGAGAAGATAAATCATGGGGGCTGGGAGCCTCCATAAACCGGCTACTAGAAAGTGATATAGTAGCAGAGCACAAAATAAGAACTTTCAGCAGTCTATTCCAGTGAGGGACATCCTGGCCTGAACGGCGCTCAGTGGATAAGCAGGGCAGAATCCTAAGTGGGATAGTGTGGTCTCAGGATCTTTGGGGTGACAGAAAGACTGGTGGTGGCCTGTGGGCAGCAGAGTTCCCAGGTATCAGAGTGCGGAAGCTGGCTGTAATCAGTGAGGCCAGGAGTGGCCTCTCAGCTCTGGGTTGCCATAAACTGCAAATCATACCATGATCAGGTGACTGCTCTATAAGCAGGGGCCCAACAAGCAGCAGGACCAGTGAGACCACCCCTCTTATTCCCCCGGGAAGAGTGTAGTGGGAGTGGCAGCAGGAGTCTGCAGGGTTTGGAGACTTGAAACAGGGTCATGTACCTGAAAGAGAAATGCTCCGTCACAGGCTGTTAAGCATGGGGTGTTGATGGAGACCAGGGAGACAGGAGTGACTGACTGATTTTCCCTCAGGGTGCACTGAGGAATGGGACCCTGGGCTTTCAGCTCAGGGCCAGAGACTGGGAGGCTGCCATTTTCATTCTCATCTTCTAAACCCCTCAGGGAAGAAAAGCCACATGGAGCAAACTGGAGCAGATTACTTGGCCTGGTTCCCTGTCAAGGGCAGTGCAATTCCGCCAGGGCAAAGACACTTGAGAATCAAAGCAACAGGCCCCTCCCTCAAAAGATCAGTAAGAACATCTATCAATCATAGAGAACTGCAAAACTCCAGCACTACAGGAATATAACATATAGAATGCATGGTTTTTCCCATAATTCCTTAGTCATTCAATTAATTTTTTCCTTTCTTTTTTTTTTTTCCTTTTTATTAATTTTTTCAGCATAACAGTATTCATTCTTTTTGCACAACACCCAGTGCTCCATGCAAAACGTGCCCTCCCCATCACCCACCACCTGTTCCCCCAACCTCCCACCCCTGACCCTTCAAAACCCTCAGGTTGTTTTTCAGAGTCCATAGTCTCTTATGGTTCGCCTCCCCTCCCCAATGTCCATAGCCCGCTCCCCCTCTCCCAATCCCACCTCCCCCCAGCAACCCCCAGTTTGTTTTGTGAGATTAAGAGTCATTTATGGTTTGTCTCCCTAGATATCACCTCACACCAGTCAGAATGGCTAAAATTAACAAGTCAGGAAATGACAGATGCTGGAGAGGATGTGGAGAAAGGGGAACCCTCCTCCACTGTTGGTGGGAATGCAAGCTGGTCCAACCACTCTGGAAAACAGCATGGAGGTTCCTCAAAATGTTGAAAATAGAACTACCCTATGACCCAGCAATTGCACTACTGGGTATTTACCCTAAAGATACAAACATAGTGATCCGAAGGGGCACGTGTACCCGAATGTTTATAGCAGCAATGTCTACAATAGCCAGACTATGGAAAGAACCTAGATGTCCATCAACAGATGAATGGATCAAGAAGATGTGGTATATATACACAATGGAATACTATGCAGCCATCAAAAGAAATGAAATCTTGCCATTTGCGACGACGTGGATGGAACTAGAGCGTATCATGCTTAGTGAAATAAGTCAATCGGAGAAAGACAACTATCATATGATCTCCCTGATATGAGGACATGGAGAAGCAACATGGGGGGGTAGGGGGATAGGAGAAGAATAAATCCTTTCTTTTTTCAACTAATTTATTATATCAACTCTTTTTAAAATTTGTTTGTTTGTTTTAAAGATTTTATTTGACAGAGAGAGAGGGAGAGATCACAAAGCTCTCAGCAGCAGGCAGTGGGGGAAGCAGCTGCCCAGTGAGCAAGGAGCCTGATGTGGGACTTGATCCCAGGACCCTGAGATCATGACCTGAGCTGAAGGCAGCTGCTTAACCCACTGAGACACCCAGGAATACTTTAAATCTTTTTAAACTTTCATCTTTACGTTTATATTCTATCCTTTCACTGTATTTTATTTTTGTATATATGTAAAGCATTTTTCTTTAAATTTTGGGATGCAGTTTCTTCTAACAGACCAAAATACACCCAGAATCTGGAGTAATGGCTCTGTTCTTGTCATTTGCCTGATCATATTTTTTTCTTCCTTTTTTTGTTGTTGTTTTGTTAAAGTTTTTTTTTTTTTTAAGATTTTATTTTTTTGACAGGCAGAGATCACAAGAAGGCAGAGAGAGAGGAGGAAGCAGGCTCCCTGCTCAGCAGAGAACATGATGCGGGGCTCGATTCCAGGACCCTGGGATCATGACCTAAGCTGAAGGCAGAGGCTTTATCCCACTGACCCACCCAGGTGCCCCTAAGTACTTTTAATTTTCATCTTTACAGTTACATTCTATCCTTTCAATGTATTTAATTTTATGTTTTATATATATATGTGTGTGTGTGTGTATATATATGTGTGTGTGTGTTTCTTTCTTTACAATTTTGAGATGTAGTTTCTTATAACAAACTGACCAAAAATATAATCAGGATATAGGGTATTGCTCTGTTCTGTTCACCTGTATATCCCTTCCTTTTGTCATTGTTGGTCTTCTTTTTCTCCGTTTTTTTCTTGTCTTTTAGTTTTCATTTTTACAGTTACATTCTATCCTTCCAATGTATTTAATTTCGTTTTGGTATGTATACAAGTTTTTCTTTCTTTACAATTCTGAGATCTAATTTTCTAACAAACAAACCAAAATACACACAGGATCCAGTGTATTGTTCTATTTTGTCTAACAGTCTGATTCTATTCTTTTTCTTTTCTTTTTTTCCAGTTATGGGTCTCTTCTGATTTGTTTAGTGTATATTTCTCTGGAGTTGCTGCTGCCATTTTAGTATTTTATCCTTTGTTCATCTATTCTTCTCTGGACAGAATGACAAGACAGAAAAACTCACCTCAAAAAGAGAACAAGAGGCAGTACTGATGGCCAGGGACCTAATCAGTATGGATATAGTAAGATGTCAGAACTAGAGTTCAGAATAATGATTACAAAGATACTAGCTGAGCTTGAAAAAAGCATAGAATACACTAGAGAATCCTTTTTGGGAGAAATTAGAGAACTAAAATATAATCAAGTTGAAATAAAAAAGGCTATTAATGAGATGGAATAAAAAATGGAAACTAACTGCTAGGAGAAAAGCAGAAGAGAAATTAATGATATAGAAGACAAAATGATGGAGAATAAAGAAGCTGAGAAAAAGAGAGATAAACAATTACTGATTTACAGGGAGAGAATTTGAGAGGTAAGTGATATCATAAAGCAAAACAATATTTGAATAATTGGGATCCCAGAAGAAGAGGAGAAAGAGAGAGGGGCAGAAGCAAATTATAGCAGAAAACTACTGGATCAAATTATACCAGAGAAATTCCCTAATCTGGAGAAGGAAACAGGCATCCAGGTCCAGGAGGCACAGAGAACCCCCCTCAAAATCAATAAAAATAGGTCAACACTGCAACATAGAATAGTGAAATTTGTAAAGCTCAGAGACAATGAGAAAATCCTAAAAGCAGGTCAGGACAAGAGATCCATAACAAAAGATCCATAATCCAAGGATATAAATATTAGACTGGAAGCAGACATACCCACAGAGACTGGCTGGCCAGAAAGGATTCAGGGTGCTAAATGAGAAATATATGCAGCCAAGAATATTTTATCCAGCTAGGATGTCATTTGAAATAGAAGGAGATATAAAAAGCTTCCAGGAAATTGGGGCACCTGGCTGGTTCAGTTGGTTAAGCGTCTGCCTTCATCTTAGGTCACGATCCCAGAGTCCTAGGAGAGAGCCCCACATTAGGCTCCCTGCTCAGTGGGGAGTTTGCTTCTTCCTCTGCCTCTGCCACACCCCCTGCTTGTGTTCTCTTGTTCTCTGTCAAATAAACAAATAAAATCTTAAAAAAAAAAAGCTTCTAAGAAAAACAGAAACTAAAAGAATTTATGATCACCAAGCCAACCTGACAAGAAATACTAAAAGGGATCTTTTAAGCTGAGAGAGAGTCCAAAAGTAACACCGATAAGAAAGGAACAGAGACAATCTACAGAAACAGTCACTTTACAGGCAATACAATAACACTAAATTCATATCTGTCAAAAGTTACTCTGAATGTAAATGGCCTAAATGCCCCAATCAAAAGAAAGAGGGTATCAGATAAAAAAGCAAGACCCACTGACATGCTGTCTGCAAGAGACTCATTTTAGACCCAAAGACACCTGCAGACTGAAAGTGAGGGGAAGGGTGAGGAGAACCATTTATCATGCTAATGGACATCAAAAGACTTCTGGGGTGGCAATTCTTTTATCAGACAAATTAGATTTTAAACCAGACTGTAATAGAAGATGAGTAAGGACACTATATCATGATTAAAGAGCCTATCCAACAAGAAGATCTAACAATTATAAATATTTATGCCCCTAACATGGGAGCAGCCAATTATATAAGCCAATTAATAACAATTAAACACAGAGATAACAATACAAATATACAAATACAAAAATAGCAGGGGACTTTTACACAATGGACAGATCATCTAAGCAGAAGATCCACAAGGAATAAAGGGCTTTGAATGACACACTGGCCCAGATGGATGTCACAGATACATCCAGAGCATGCCTTTTTAAAGCAACAGAATACACATTCTTCTTTAGTGCACATAGAACATTCTCCAGAATAGATCGCATCCTGGGTCACAAATCAGGTCTCAACTGGTACCAAAAGAGTGGAATCATCCCCTGAATATTTTTGGGTCAAAATGCTTTGGAACTGGAACTCAATCACAAGAGGAAAGTTGGAAAGAACTAAAATACATGGAGGCTAAAGAGCATCCTACTAAAGAATGAATGGATCAACCAGGAAATTAACAAAGAACTAAAAAGATTCATGGAAACAAATGAACATGAAAACACAACTGTTCAGAATCTTTGGGATGCAGCAAAGGTGGTCCTAAGAGGGAACTATATAGCAATATAGGCCTTTCTTGACAAACAAGAAAGGTCTCAAATACATAACCTAACCTTACACCTAAAGGAGCTGGAGAAAGAACAGCAAATGAAGCCTAAATTCAGGAGAAGAAGAGAATTAATAAAGATTAGAGCAGAAATCAATGAAATAGAAACCAGAAGAATGGTAGAATGGATTGATGAAACTAGGAGCTGGGTCTTTGAAAGAATTAATAAGATCGATAAGGCCTCACCAGACTTACCAAAAAGAAAAGAGAAGGGACTGAAATAAATAAAATTATGAATGAAAGAGTACAGATCAAAACCAACACCAAAGAAATACAATCAAGTATAAGAACATAATAGGAGCAAGTATATGCCAACAAATGAGGCAATCTGGAAGAAATGGATGCATTCCTGGAAACTCATAACTACCAAAACTGAACCAGGAAGAAACAGAAAACCTGAAGAGACCCATAACCAGCAAGGAAATTGATGCAGTAATAAAAAATCTCCCAACAAACAAGAGTCCAGGGCTGGATGCCATTTCAGGGGCATTTAAACATTAAACATTTAAAGAACTAATACCCATTCATCTGAAGCTGATTAAAAAAAAAAAAAAATGGAAGGAAAACTTCCAAACCCTTTCTATGAGGCCTGCATCATGTTGATCCCAAAACCAGGAAAAAACCCTTCCATAAAGGAGAATTACAGACCTTGATGAACATGGATGACAAAATTCTCACCAAATAGGATCCAACAGTACATTAAAAGGATTACTCACCATAACCAAGTGGGATTTATTCCTGGGCTGCAAGTGTGGCTCAACATCCACAAATCGATGTGATACACTACATAAATAAAAGAAAGGACAAGAACCATATAATCCTCTCAATTGATGCAGAGAAAGCATTTGACAAAGCACAACATCCTTTCTTGATTAAAACTCTTCACAGTGTAAGGAATAGAGGAAGCATACCTCACTATCATAAAAGCTATATACAAAAAGCCCACAGCAAATATCATTCTCAATGGAGAAAAATGAGAGATTTCCCCTAAGGTCAGGAACACGGCATGGATATCCACTATTCACCACCAGAGTACTAGAAGCCCTACCCTCAACAATCAAAAAATAAAAAGAAATTAAATGCCTCCAAATTGGCAAAGAAGTCAAACTCTCATTCTCTGCAGATGACATGATACTCTATGAGGAAAACCCAAAAAGACTCCACTCCCAAATTGCCAGAACTCATACAGGAATTCAGCAAAGTGGCAGGATATGAACTCAATGCACAGAAATCAGTTGCATTTCTATACAATACTAATGAGACAGAAGGAGGGAAATTAAGAAGTTGATCCCATTTCTAACTGCACCCCAAACCATAGGATACCCAGGAATCAACCTAACCAAAGAGGCAAAGAATTTATACTCAGAAAATTATAGAATACTCATGAAAGAAAAGAGGAAGACATAAAAAAAAGTGAAAAATGTTCCATGCTCATGGATTGGAAGAATAAACATTGCGAAAATGTCTATACTACCTAGAGCAATCTACACATTCAATGCAATCCCTATCAAAATACCATCCACTTTTTTCACAGAGCTGGAATGAATAATCCTAAAATTTGTATGGAGCCAGAAAAGATCCTGAATAGCCAAAGGAATGTTGAAAAAGGAAACCAAAGCTGGTTGCATCATAGTACTGGACTTCATATTCTATTACAAAGATGTACTCATCAAGACAGTATGGTACATAGACACACAAATCAATGGAACAGAATAGAGACCCCAGAAAATGGACCCTCAGCTCTATGGTCAACTCATCTTCAACAAAGCAGGAAAGAAAATCCACTGGAAAAAAGACAGTCTCTTCAACAACTGGTGTTGAGAAAATTGGATAGCCACATGCAGAAGAATGAAACTGGACCATTTCTTTATATCATACACAAAAATAGACTCAAAACGGATAAAAGACCTAAATGTGAGATAGGAGTCCATCAAAATCATAAAGGAGAACACAGGCAGCAACCTCTTTGATCTTGGCTACAGCAACTTCTTGTTAGACACATTTGCAAAGGCAATGGAAACAAAGGCAAAAATGTACTGTTTGACTTCATCAACATAAAAAGCTTTTGCACATCAAAAAAAAACAGTCAACAAAACCAGAAGACAACTACACAGAATGGGAGAATATATTTGCAAATGACATATCATTTAAAAGGTTAAAAAGGTAAAAGGTTAGTATCCAAATTCTATAAAGAACTTATCAAACTCAATACACACAGAACAAATAATCCAGTCAAGAAGTGGGCAGAAGACATGAAGAGACATTTCTCCAAGGACAACATATAAATGGCCAACAGACACATGAAAAAATGCTCAACATCGTTCAGCAGTAGGGAAATACAAAATGAAACCAATTGATACCACCTCAGACCAGTCAGAATGGCTAAAATCAACAAGTCGGGAAACAACAAATGTTGGTGAGGAGAGAAAGGGTAACCCTGCTACATGTTGGTGGGAATGCAAGCTGGAGCAGCCACTTCGGAAACAGTATGGAGATGCCTCAAGAAGTTGAAAATAGAGCTACTCTATGCACCAGCAACTACACTACTGGGTATTTATTCCAAAGATACAAATGTAGTGATCCAAAGGGGCACCTGCACCCAGTTTTTATAGTAGCAGTCCACAATAGCCAAACTATGGAAAGAGCCTAGAACTCCATCAACAGATGAATGGATGAAGAAGATGTACTATATATATACACAATAGAATACGACTCAGCCATCAAAAAATGAAATCTTGCTATTTACAAAGACATGGATAGAACTAGAGGATAGTCTGCTAAGCGAAATAAGTCAATCAGAGAAAGACAGTTATCATTTGATCTCACTCATATGTGGCATCTAAGAAACAAAACAGATGATCATAGGGGAAGAGCAGAAAAAAATAAAAGATGGGAAAAAAAAGAAAAAAGAAAAGATGAAAGCAGAGAGGGAGACAAACCATAAGAAACTCTTAATCATAGGAAACAAACAGTTGCTGGAGGGGAGGGTGGCGGGGGGGGTGGCGTAACTGGGTGATGGGAATTAAGAAGGGCACATGATGCAATGAGCACTGTGGATTATATAAAACTGATGATCATTGAACTCTACCTCAGAAACCAAGAACGTATTATATGTTAATTAACTGAGTTTAAATAAAAAGAATGGGAAAAAATTTAAAATAAAGCAAGGCAAGTGCTTTGATTTATTTATAATAGGTGCTTTGCTTTTATTTATAATAGGTGCTTGCTGATGTCATCCTCTGTTCAGTTCAGAGTATGAACTGCAATTCTCCCCCTCCGTCAAGGCTCAATCAAAATCTCAACTGTTTCCTGGTTACCCCAGCCCACTGGGCTCATTCTCTCTGGCACTGGTATGTTTTGGGATGATTCCTTTGATGATACATTATTTAGGACTATCTGTCCATTCAGCCATCATTCTATTCCTCCACTTATCTACCTATCCACCCAAGCAACCACACCTACCTATCTACTCACCCATCTATCTGCCCACCCATCCATCCATCCATTTCCTCAGTCATCCCTCCACCCACCTATTCCCCTATCCACTCACCCATCCATCCATCCATCCGGTTAGCCAGCCAGCCATTCACCTATCCACCTGTGCACTCATCTAACCACCTGCCCACCTCACTGAGCCCTACTTATCCAACAGTCACGGAGCCCTACTCTGTAGCTGCTCTGTGTCAGCACCTGGCCGCTAGAGATGGTACAGGCACTTTCACAGCCTAGAGAATTGGAACCTCAGTGTTAGAGGTTTAATTGTGTCCCCTCAAATTCATATGTTGAAGTTATATCACTCAGTACCTCAGAATATGACCTTATAGGATCACTCCAGATGTCATTGGTTGAAATGAGGTCATCAGGGTGGTCCCTGATCCAATGCGACCGGTGTGCTTATAAAAAAGGGAGGGGGAATTTGGACATGGACCAGATATGCACACAGGGAGGACACCATATGAAGATGAAGACAGACATTGGTGATGCTTCTACAAGTGAAGGAGTACCAAAGGTGACCAGCAAACTGCCAGAAGCTGGGCGAGATGATCCTTCCTCACATCCCTCAGAAGTAATCGACTCTGTCAACACCTTGATCCTGGACTCTAGCTTCCAGAACTGTGAGACAATGAATATTTGTTCTGTGAGCCACCAAGTTTGTGGTACTCTGTTATGGTAGTCCTGGCACTAATATACTCTGGTAGGAGAGGGAGGAAAAAAGCTGTCAATGTAATAAAGCATTTCTGCATGAGAAAGGAAGTTGGTACCCAACCCATATTTTGTTTCTCACCATCTATAGGTAGGAGTTTTGGAGAAAGAATTAACTTTCCTTCTGACTGGAAAAGAAAATTATGGGATTTCATAATGGCAAAAAATATCATGGGGCTTTGATGCTGATAAGTTTAAATACTCAGGAAGTTGGTTTAAAAAAATAAAACGGAAAAAACAACCTATTTTTTCTTTTTATCTCATTTGGAATCCATGTAGTCACTAGAGAAGAAATGTAATTGGAAAATTATTAATAAATGCAGAGATCTGCTCACAGTAAAACTGGTGTGAAAATGCTCTAGGAACGTCAGGATTTCAATGAAGTGTCCTATGAAATTATTTATATTATTAATTCATGGCAAAAAAATGTGAGGTTACATTAAATGAAGGCTGATATGATTTAAGCATTACCCTCAGTATTTGTATTTAATAGGAACCTATAATTGTTTTATAAATGATAGATTCCAGCTAATGCCTATATTTAGCCAGTTCGATAGTAAATCTAATTTTTATACAAATAACTTAATTATATGAAAAACATGCCCATCTCTTTAATTTAGTTGGTAATTGAGAAATAGATCTAATGTTGTATCTAAGACCCTACCATTCATGTGGTCACAGTAGGATTAAACTATAGATAAAAGCACAAGAAATTAATGTTTACTGTGCAATGACTGTGTGCTCAGCAATGTACTGAATGGGACCTTTTCATTGGTGGCTTCACATCATTAAGTAGACATGAATGTCTTTGTTTCTTTTAGAGTGTTCAGAAAGCTTGGGTTATTCAAAATTATAAAGATAGCTGGTAGCACAGCCATGATTTGGTTCAGGACTGCTACACCTACTGTCTTTGCATCAAACTGCACTGTTCTCTTCTAAACATATATTGAATTTTGAAAAATTAACGTTAAAAACCCAAAACTACCAAATCCCCACATCACTGGTAATCAAAAAGGCTACTAACAAACTTGTATTTTTAAGATTTATTTCTTTTAGAGGGGAGAGAGCAAAGGAGAGAGAGAAGGTGACTGCTTGCTGGGGGAGGGGGGGGCGGCTCAACAAGGGATTCAATCTCAGGACCTTGAGATCACAACTTGAGCTGAAACCAAGAGTCGGATGCTTAACTGACTACACCACCCAAGAGCCCCCAAGTGCTTTTCTTCAACTGAGTTATCTCTGAAGATTTATTTCTTTTGGCCCTCTATAAAGTGGTCAAAAGGTACATCTTTCCTCTTTGATTTTTATAGATTTCTATTTTTTTTAAATTGAGGAGCGAAAGTAATTGTTAAAAAAAGTTTTTATCTTTTTTTTTTTAAGATTTTATTTATTTATTTATAAGTAGGCAGAGAGGCAGGCAGATAGAGAGGGGGAAGCAGGCTCCCTGCCGAGCAGAGAGCCCGATGTGGGGCTAGATCCCAGAACTCTGGAATCATGACCTGAGCCGAAGGCCGAGTCTTAACCCACTGAGCCATCCAGGCGCCCCCCAAAATTTTTTATCTTGAAGCACCTGGTGGCTCAGTCTTTAAGGGTCTGCCTTTGGCTCAGGTCATGATCTCAGGGTAGAGCTCTCTGCTCAGTGGGGAGCCTGCTTCTCTCTCTGCCTGCTGCTCCCCTTGCTTGTGTGCTCTGATAAATAAATAAAATCTTTAAAAAAACCAAAAACCAATCTTTATCTTTAAGGACAAAATTCTACCTCCTCTTTAGCACATACTGGAGATTATATCCATATATCTTTGCTTCCTTTGTCCTAAAAAATGAAGTATCAACTTGCAAAGCAATGCTTACACACTACCTAGAGCCCCTGTCTCCTGAATCAGGAATGCACTACGTCTTAGGCCAAGTAACACGGGTAACATGTGGATTCCAGACTCATTGATTTTTTTTTTCTATTTTTATGCTAAAGCCACTGATTTCTTTTTCTCAAATCACACACATATAAAGTATAAACTTCCTTTCAAAAATCCATTCACAGTTCCTTTTGTCTGATATTTCAAATTTCCTCAGCATGTTCCCAAAGCATCTTTTATTGCTTTCCAAAACATCCTTTTTTCCTCATCAAGCTGGTGTTTTTATTTACTTCTTGCCATGCACACTCACACATGAGCATCATATTGCCCATTTCCACTTCAATATTAATCCCCTACAAGAAATGTCCTCTTTCCTTCTCTCTGGCAATTCAAACATACTTGCTTCAAAACTTACTTGCACCCAAATCCTCTCCTGCTATAATTGCTCCTTAGCCTATATCCCTTAACAATCACACATATATTCCTTACAGAATTAAAAAATCCTAGATTTGGGGCACCTGGATGGCTCAGGGTCTTGGGATGGAGCCCTGAACAGGGCTCCCTGCTCAGTGGGAGACCTGCTTCTCCTTCTCCCACTCCCCCTGCTTGTGTTCCCTCTCTCGCTGTGTCTCTGTCAAAGAAATAAATAAAATCTTAAAAACAAAACAAAACAAACGTAGAGTTTTATGGAGCCTCAAAGGCCAACTATTTACATCTCATCGCAATACAGGAGTCCTTTTTACAACACTGAAAACTAGCCAAAAAAGAAACAAAATGTAGGGGGAGGGTTGTTTCCATCTGACATTGAAAATAAATTCATGTTATAAAACAGGAAAGGTTAGACAAATTATTACAAAGGGTATATATGTTCTTCTTTTAATCCCAAACTTTCTCCTGAGACTCCAAAGAGAACATAATTTCACTCTGAAGAAGGTAAACTAAGTTACAGTTATTAACTGGTTTAACTCAGGTCAACTAAGCCAACATTAAGTGTATGTAAAAATTCCTAAAACTTGTGTTATTTCTTTAAATCTTGCTATAAATTTAGGATGCTATTTAAATGCACAAAACCAATACTAATAAATGTTATAGTTCATGTTCAATGAAGAGCAATATTTTGGTAGAAGCATTAGAAGTATTAACCTTGCTGTAAGTTTACTACGTACTTGTTGCCTATATTAGCTATGTAGCGAAGTCTGTCTAGTTGGACCTTGGGACCAGAACCTGCCATCTGGTGGCAACCAACTCAAATTACAGGTAAAAACTTTGAAGGAAAACATTATAGAAGGAAATAGAGATTAACAGTCAATATTGAATCCAAGAATAAAATCCAATGAATGACACCTAACTGTTTATAGTAGTATGCCTCACCTTTTTCATTACTTCCCCCCTTAGGAGACTTTTTGGGCATTTTTCCTGTATGTTCCATGAAATTTTAATACCTCATATATACTGCGCATTTGTTTACATATCATATTTATGCACAAGTTTTACTATATTTAATCCAGAGTTAAGGATGAATAAATAAATTGTAAGTTAAAAGATAAAGTTATTAACATTTAATTATCAATTTGCTATATTTTGTAGCATTGCATATATTTTGTGCACCTTTCTTGAACTCAATGTCAATGCTACTTGCATGATATCCAAGAAAACCCAGCAAGAGAAATAAAATAATAAGGAGCAAGATTTGTTGGAGAGGATTGAGTTTTGCAGGACCACAGACTATTACCATAACAATGTGAGCCGCCCTACCCTCCCTTCCCACCAAGAACCAATTTCCATCCCTTTGGAGTAAAACCGCCCTTGTTAGGAATATGCAGTAAAAAAGATCTATAGCAAAAATTATTTCAATACTTTGCCATATGACACAGAGTAGAAGTAAATCTAAGGAGATGTTTTAAAGGCTGTAAGAACTCTATCACAATGAACAGCGTCATTATGCACTGAGGGCTCAATACTATCTGTGGATATAAAAATAGACTCTCGCTTTTGTAGCATTCACTTTCCTGGTTCATTTCTCCCTATTCCATATTCCTCTTAGGCCATTACTCTGTCTCCTCCTCCACCTCTTAAATGTGGGCATTCCTGCTTATCTTGGCCTCCCCCTCTTCTTTTCTTGCTCTAACCCCTTCCATTTTAGTTATCTCTGTATTAGTTAGGTCTCTAGATGTGGACACCTTCCTGAGCTTCTTGCCTCTGCTTGACAACTCCTCAGAGAAGTCCTGCTCAAACCTCAAATTAATGTGTCCAAAATAAATGATTAATACATATTTAAACCACTTCATGGAGTTCTCTATTCTGGTAATGAACTTTGTCTCTCAAAAAGCTTGGCTGAAACTCCCATCTAGTACATCTTATCAGGTAACAAATATCATTGTATTCTTCCTTTGCTATTGTAATGGCTTTCTAACTCTTCCTGCTATGTCCAACAGTAATTCTTCAATATGTCAGACCCTTGGCATCCTTGGCGATGGGACATGCATGGATCTTAGCAAAAAGCCAACTTGAGAGAGGAAGAAGCTGGGAAGAGTGGGATGGGTTAGGGCTGGGGAAACTAATCTGATTGGAAAGAGAGTTTGAGAAACTGTGCCATTCTGTCATGTCAAAACCACATAGATATTCTCAAGCACTCTGGGCACAATAGTAAGATTCAACACAACAGGGTAGATTCACCCCACTGGCTCATTCATAGCAGGGCCCAAGTCTTGGTAGCCAAATAAAAATAGTCTCCTACTGATCTTTTGTCTCCTATCCCTTAGCTTCTAAAACTTAAATTCAATCCCATACTATTGCACTTAAAATTCTTCAGTGGCTCTTTCCCCACCAGGCAATGACAAATGGTATGAGTCATGACCAGCTAGAAGCAGGGGGCTGGGAATGACAGCTGGCTCAGGAAGCCTATTTCAAGAACCACACCAGAGGGGATTACAGGCCAAGGGTCTCAGACAAAAACCTAAAACCAAGATCCCTTGGGGGTAATCCCTTCTTTTTAATTTAGCCACTGCAGAGATTATCCTGTATTCTCCATGCTCAGCCATAGGAACAATTCCCTGGGCAAGGCTATGATTTCATGATTCCATTCCTTCCTGGTCCCTCTACCTAGAATGCTGTTCTCCATTTTATCTGCTTATTTTAGCTTTGCTTATCCAAACTCTGCTCATTTTTCAGTGATTGGTTTAAAACATCATCTCTTTTGTGGACCTTGATCAAGACAGTTTCATGGAATAGGAAGAAGGAACACAGAAATAGGTAGACAGATGAGCTGATGCAAGGTCAGGCTACTGTCTGTTTTGTTCTCTGTTATTTCGCCAGGGTCTAGAACAGAGTCCAGCACATGGTGGGTAATCAGTAAATATTTGTTGAATACATGAGTTAGTAGAAGTATATAGAGAGGAACAAAATCAGGTTTTATGAGCGAAGTAACATTTGTATCAGTAATTACAGTTGACTGTATTATTAAAAATATTTATAGCCCCTTCTTGGAGGAGCAAAGGCATAGATGATTTGTGATGGGCATGTAGTGAACAAGAAGCCTTTGTTGCTTATGTTACTCAGATTTGGAAGTCTTTTGTTTTTGTAGCATAACCTAGTATATCCTGACTAATATAGAAATGGAGTGGAGTGTTCCTCTAAAAACAAAACAAAACAAAAACCCCTCAAATATACAGCACTGACTAGGGTGAGGCAGTGGTCCTCTATGGAAATTCTTAGTGAAGAATGGAAGAATGGCAATCCATTTTGCAGGAAAACATTTTTTTTAAAAAACTCACCTGTGACAATTCAGAATACATATAATACACTCGATAAGCTTGTTGCTTTAGGTGAAGAAGGTGAAAAAATGGGATGCCAATAGTATCCTTTGACTGCTGTTGGTTGCATCTGACAACAGTACCATTAAAAAAAAAAAAAGATGATTTGGGAAATGCATCCTTTATAAGCAGAAATAAAAGGGACTAACAGCCCAGAAATTCTAAGTCTTACAGGATTAAAAGAAGCAACTTCTTTACAACAAGTAAACTGTAACAGAAAAAACTGAGGAGACCTTTGAGTAGTGAAGATAATTAAGTCTTAGTCTCAGGGCAAGAACCAAATTAAAGGTGTGGCTTTATAACCTTTTTAAAAAAACAAAACACTGAATGGCTTAAGATGGCCCCCAACTGGACAAAATGGCCCAGGAAAAAGAGACTAAAGGTGTAGCTCTCCCCTAAGAAGTTCAAGATACTTAAGATTAAGTCTAGAAAGAGAAGAATTTCCCTCCCCGCCCAAATTTGATGAGATTTGTTCAGCTAATGAAACGTGAATGGGAGTGACACGTGTCAATTCAGGACCAAAGCTTTAGCAGTGACTGCTCTGTTAACAGGAAGCAATTCTCTTTTCCCTTCACCACAAAACTGACAGTGTTCCAGATGAAAGCTGTATGATTAGCCTAGGTCTCAGAGTAACTGTAAGTAAGCAAAACTACAGCTCATCCTTGTTGGCACTGTAGCATGAGGGAAAAATGAGCTTGTGATAGCAACATGGGGGGGTAGGGGGATAGGAGTCATCTGCTATTTTGTGGTAATTTGCTACCACAGCATAAATCAAGCACTCTGACAGATATGGGGACTTTTAAAAACATTTCTCAAAACTTCAAAGGAGCAGAGGACTATTTCATACTAAGAAAGGTGAAAATTTACTCACTAAATAAAGATAGTGAACAGTGGGAGAGAAAACTTTGGTGAATTTAAAACCTAGTTATTAAGGCTCTATAGGAGACTATGCTTTGTAAAAACTGATCCCCTTCTTTGATTTTGCATTCTTACACCCCACATTTTTCCAAAACAACAATCTGCATGACCGTCTTGCTTACGGTACCCAGCCCCATGCTCAAATTTTATTCACAATGGTACTACTCAAAAATACATTGTCACGTTCTCCAATTAATTCTAAATGAAAAATGATTTATTGTTTTTGATCATTAAGAATAAAAATCAAGTAGATTGGCATACTTAGGATTTCCTTCTTTCCAGTGAACCACCAAAAGCACTGTTTAATTGAAAGAGCAGCTCAGTCAACTCTGATAGATCATAATATATTTAGCACCAATGCCTTCAGAATGTGGTGTTGAACCCTTAGTTCAGATCCTCATAAAGAAGTGACTGCCTCTAAGGATACTCAGCACAAGCCAATGTTCCCCTTTGTTCACAAGAGCAAGGAAGATGACACGCACTACGGTCTCTGAATACTTGAGGCAGCCAGCACAGGGCATGGCATAGAGCATGTGATCAATACGTGCCAGGCTTCCTTCCATACCCCAGACTCCTCCTTGCCTCTTTACTGAAGATATCTGGGTGGTGAGATTTCCTGATATTTTAAGGTTTTAAAACAAAAATGGCAGATGATTTCTCCACAGCAAACTTTTAGAGAAGCTCAGTTTTCTAGAACTAGGGTGATCAAATGTCTTGTATAGGACTGGCTCCACTGTTTTAAAAGGCTTAATGAAAACGGAAGGAGAAGTTATCAGGAAAAGAACATAGTAACATCCAATAAAGATTTAACTGGCTCCTCTCTCTCCCCATTTTTGAGTGGTAATATTTAAGAAAATCCAACAAATGAAATGTCATATTCTTCTACCCTTGAGATACCTCCAGAATAAAAGGTCATTGTTCCTGAGTAAGAAAATGATGTCTCTATGGTTTAAGTTTTGCTTCTTGCCCTGATGTAAATAAAATCAGTGCCAACATATTAAAAGTCCTAAAGGCCTTCACCCTGGACACAAGCCCTTTGGCCCAGATGCTCTAACAAAAACCTGTTGCCAAAGGTCTTTCTCATATTCTCAAAATTGCAATCTTTAATGTTAGAGAAAAAAATAGTTTCTTCTTCACGTGGTAACAAGTTAAAAGTGGAGATCTCTGTTGCCATGGGAATGGAATTTTTCTTGCAGTACTGGCCTTCTGTTGGCAGAAAAAAACAGTACTATAATCAATAAGAAAGGAGTACTTCATTTTCCACACCCCTCTTGGAGATGGAATTTTAAGAAAAAACATAGAGAACTGTATTTGATAGGCCCTAAATATACGTGGGTAGAAATCTCCCTCATGAAAGACCAGCATGCCTAACAAAATGCCAATCTGTGCTTTCATCATGCTCTGCTGAAGAACTCAACTAAAACTTGGACTATACAGGCCAATCTTTGACTCCTATCAGTTCCCTGTCAATAAGCTTCTTTATTTTTAGATAAGGACTTATCTAAAAAGTCCTCCATATGTCTGAATTGCTTCTTAAGAACCAACCTGAGTTTAGAATTCCTTAGACTCTGAATTTTGGAATAAGGTTAGGGGACATAAATGAATCTCTCTTGAACACTGTGTCTCAAATTTGTGTCAAGTAATCTGCTACTATATGTCATGGTGTCACTTTATTTCATTATCATTTAAACTAAAATTCCCTGGCTTTTTTTTTTTTTTTTTTTTTTTATCATTTGGTCATCTTGAAATTCTAAAATTTTCTCTTCTACACAGAGGAACAGCTTGGTAGAGAAGATCATTTAAAGCTTTTCCTAAAATAATAGACGAATGGATGATATCTCCTCTTCTGCGTATACAGTAAACAGTCAGCATCCACTCCCTATAGAATTCTACTTTAAAAATATGATGATTTGAGCAGGGTCTATATTTATACATGTTTACCCCTGACAATAGAAAAGTAATCTTCCATGTGTAAGCAAATTGAATACAAAAAAACAAATGGATGCCTAATCACTAGATCAAATTAAATGCCTTGGTGTCATCACAGGTAGACCAACCTGGGAAAAGGGCTATGTGCACAGGTATGGGTAGCAAGAGCAAAGGGAACCAAACTCACTCTTCCTTCTGCAGATTGCAGTGCTAAACTGTATTTCCAAAGCTCCCCTAGAGTTAAGTTTGAGACCATGTGATTGAGTTCTAGTCAATGGCCTGGAAACATCCTCCACCTATCTCTATTCTGCATGACCTTATATTCCCTTTCTCACTTTCCTGAGGATTCCCATCCTCAGATCCTGAGAATCCAGTGGAGGGATGCTGAATCTGAGAAGATGGCAGACTTACATTATAGACCAATTCTAGGTCCCTAAATTACCATACAGAACAGGACCTCTCACCTCATGTCCTGCTAACCTACACTCAATCAGGACGTAAGTGAAAAATTTTTGTTATGTGAAACCACTAAGACTCTGACTTTTTGTTAAAAGAACTACCATTACCTACCCTGACTAAAACAGAATGCTAAATGGATCCTGAAATATGATTCCTTCTGTATGTTCACCCTACCTTAAAGAGCCAAACAATGTCTTGAACTAATCTCAGAAAATTTACATTAGGATTTTGAGGTGACTCTTGGTTACTGATCCTCTGAGTTTAAGGGCCAAGAACCAATATTCTGAACAGTTAGTGCAAACTTGCAATTGATGGCCAAAAACATAAATAAAAATTACCACGCCCCACACACTTCCCCAAACACTCCATGTCTATGAAAAAAGAGAAGTAAAATAAATGGTCTCTAAAAGCTGGAACTCATAAATGTCATTTCAGGGTAGAGGGCAAGGACAAAGCAAGGAGAAAACATCTAATCTTCTTCAGATTATTTACTCATCACTTAGATGAGGAGATTATCCTCCTACTATACCACTTTTCATTTTGCAAATGTGTAGTATGCAGACTTTCCTGGCTCGATGAGAAAGGTTTCCAAGAAAATTAAATGTCAAGACTGCTTGGCTTATTGGTTTTGTCTATATAAATTCCCTTTTTAATTCAGCTCTGAATAATAACATTCCTCAGTGTCAATTTGACAAACTAGCTTCAATCTTAATGGGGTGTGAGAATTGAGAAAGGAGGTGAAGACTAGCTGTGGTTCTCATTTTAGCATATTAAGACAGCTTTTAATAGCTCTGAGGAAGAAGTGGCACATGAGCCATCAGGATTTTTAAAAATTATTTGTTTCTTTTTCTTTTTCCAGAGTTTGTTGCCCGGATTTATGTAAAGCTTAATGTAAGTTAGAACACTCTCCTGAATGCGGATAGGAAATTGCTGGGAGAACCATGCTGTCTGTCCTGTTGCACCCTCAAGACCACTACTTCTGTTAATGAGTTGGTGACAGCCCTGGGAAATACAGGCCCAAAGTTCTTCTCCCTACCTCTCAACCCTACAGTAGTTCTTGTGACACCATTCTATTACAGAATTTCCAACACTGAACACTGAAGGTGGGTAGTGGTTGGAGATGGTGAAGATTAGGTTTGGTGTGGATCCAATATTTAGTAAAAAAAAAAAAAAAAAAAAAAGATTTTTTGACACCCTCCCTTTCACTTTACATATATGTGTGTGTGTATAAATTATATATATACACACACATACATATATATGTATATATCAGACGTTAAGAGAATAGCCCATGTGCATTATATTAGCCCAGGTTCTCAGAGCTAAAACTTTAGTCTATGTAATTTGCATATGCAGGGCACACAGAAACATGTGATCTCAAAATTCCTTCCCATTAGAATAAAAAAGCATTTTTATTGTGAAACACTTGAATAAAACAGAGTGCAATTCCTTCACATTACAATGTGAGAAGACAGGCCAGAAAGGTTAACTGACTTGCCTAAAGTCTAATTCTCTGATATGACCAAGTGGTTCAATATGACAGAACACGAACACTTACACACACAGGAGAAATTATACTCTAATTTGCATGTTAAACCCTCAGATGTCTGGAAGGAATATGATAGTTAAAATATCACATCCTCTAAGTTTGCATCATCCAGCAAAATTATTTTTTAAGACTTGCCAACCTTGTTGCCAAGGTTTTATCAAAAGAAAACTTGGATTGGGAAGACTTACTTCCTTACATGTTCTTTCCAGGGATAACTGCACAAATCAATGGAGGACATGTTTTCCACAGATTTGTCACAATATGCTCTCAACTGATATTTCTGTTTCTATTCACAAATAGGAAAGACTAAGTTTTAAACTGGGTTTTGGTTTTTAAGCCTTTTCAGAGTATTAAAAATTGACCCCAGCACAGTGGTTGATGCTCTGCCTTTGAAAATCATTCTACGTGAAATGGCTTTACAGACATGGTTCAGACTTAGGGCAGTCAGGAATTAATTACAAGCTGTATTTACAGTAGGAACAGAACAGTAGGATCAATTCAAATGGTTTGGGGGAAGTTGAACAATTCCTACCTCCAGTGTTTTGAAAATAAGAGTCAGGAATGTGCTATAAATGGGTCACAAATGGTCGCCAACATTGTGAAGGAACCCTGAATAGTTCCTCATGAAGTGAACAGTGTGGGCTCTGGTGAAAATAACCAAAATGAAAGCAAAAAAATGGGTTCTTATTCTTGATCCTTCAAGCTGAAAAGGATGTCAACCCTATTCTCAAATCTGTATCCTCTGACAGGCTGAAAAGGTCCTCAATTCATTTGCCAAACATAGTGGAGGCAGCTAATTATTATTGGGGGCAAAGTTTTTTATAGCTGGAGGAAACAACAAATACTGAGTTGTGCCTCCCAGTGCCATGGCCAGGAGTTAGCCTGTAGGATCTTTGCTACAAATGAAAAGGGGAACATAAACATGGGCAGAATGTCAAGGAAGAGCTTCCCAATTCTTCCTTCTACCTGCTGCACTTCAGGCTCAGGGGGCCACAGGGAACTGGGATTAGGCCACTGCATAGATAGATAGTGCCTAAGCATCGAACACAAGAAGCTTGCCTGGTCCTGGACATGAAGTGGTAAATACGAACACCTTCGGAGATAGGCACAGTGCAGGTAGGGTGAAGGGCAAAGAAAAGTTTAAGAGTTCAGTAGAAAGCACTGATATATCAGTTCAATGGGGGGAAACAACCACTTGTGGCTTTGAACCGCCCCTCCAATCAGAAAGTCACTTTCCCAACCAAAAGTGCCTTAAAATATCCCTTCTTATTTATTCTATAGTCAGAGCAAAGAGGTCACTGCATTGAAAGAGGACACAGATTAAGAATAGACAAAGCCAGGGGCACCTGGGTGGCTCAGTGGGTTAAGCCACTGCCTTCGGCTCAGGTCATGATCTCAGGGTCCTGGGATCAAGTCCCGCATTGGGCTCTCTGCTCAGCAGGGAGCCTGCTTCCCTCTCTCTCTCTCTCTCTCTCTGCACCTGCCTCTCTGCCTACTTGTGATCTCTCTCTGTCAAATAAATAAATAAAATCTTAAAAAAAAAAAAAAAAAGAATAGACAAAGCCAGAACAACAAAGCCAAGCCAAACCTGGGTTAAGTGGCAGAGAAGGCAGCTGTAATTCTGGAGAACTTGTGGCAGGAAGCAAACTTTTATTTATTTAGCAAATTTAGCAAAAATTTATTTCATAATAAAAATTATGAATATTTTATTCATAAAATATGAATAAAACTCATATTTTAAAAGACCTTTCCGGAGGTATGTAATCAGAAACCAGGATAAACTCTAGACAAGAAACAAAAACCTTATTGGTTTACATACCATTACACAATCAAGAATATCATGGAAAAGGACCAGCGGGGTGGGGAGGAGGGTGGGGGGAATCAGTTTTCCACTTAATAGCCATGTACAAATTAGTGATACATGTTCATGGTTTGATTACTTTATTACAGAATGTAAAAGCGGGCTTTCAAAGTTTAATCCACAGAGAATGCAGGGAAAACTGTAATTTTAAAATTTTTTAATTAAAAGGTTATCCATAACTAATTAGGCTATCCTTTTGAGCCCTCATTTGCTGTTAAAGAGAAAATGTTACATTATTTGCTTTTAACCAATCTCCATTTAACCAACGGCTGAATTAATCAGCACCCTGTATTCCTTCTCCACATCATACTGCTTGTTTCCTGTGGTGTACTGAGAACTCACAGGTAACAGGTTTCCTTCTGCTGTCAAGGGTCAGTTGCGTCCCTAAATCTGTTTATGACCATCTTGTTATTTTAGCTATATAATTAAACATACTGCAAAATAGGAAAAAAATGTGAAGACAATGGGCTGTCCGAATGAAAGCTAAATTGAATACTTTGAATAGACTTAATTAAGGTGGGTTTCCTTTAACAATGCTTTCAATCAGGTATCAAGACAACTGTAAACAAATTTTAACTATAAAAAAAACTAAGATTCTATACGCAAATTTCTTTGCAAGTAGCTTAAAGAGTTATCAACTTAGTAAAGAAAATACAATTAGAAATTGTAGATGAAAGGGCACCTGAGTGGGCTCACTTAGTTAAGCATCTGCCTTCAGCTCAGGTCATGATCCTGGGGGTCCTAGGATCGAGCCCCACATTGGGCACCCTACTCAGTGGGGTGGCTGCTTCTCCCTCTGCCTCTACTGCTCCCACTGATAGTTTTCTCTCTCTTGCTCACTCTCTCTCTCAAATAAATAAATAAAATCCTAAAAAAAAAAAAAGTATAGAAGAAGAAGAAATTATAGGTATAATTTATGCTAGAAAGAAGAACTCTAAATGGAAGACCAAAATGTGAAGAAAAGGTCTTGGCCCCACATTACAAGACTGCTGTATGAATATACATTTACATTAAATTAAAATAAAATGTTTAAGATATATATAAATATAATTATTGATGATTCTCTTTTAACCACTTTTTTAAAAATTAGTTCTGATCACATCTGATGTAATGCCTTTTACTGTGACTAAACTTCCCATCCAGTTTACACTTTAGTTCAATACAGTAATTTAAATAGCTCCTTTGGAGAATATTCAAACTCCCTGACAGCTTCCCCTCTTACTAGAATGGTACCCAGCCCTCCCCAGTGTCCGATGGGTATTGAGAGTAATCATCAGGCATTGTGCCAATATGCATTGCCTGGTACCCAAAGATCTGCAGTTATGCTTCTAATTCCCCTGTTACCATGTGTCTTTCTGGCCTCTGATGCTAAAGTACCAGGCTGGTCCCTTCTTTTACTTCCAGCAATGCTCCCAGGTAGGTCTTGCCAATGCCCCTTTGTTGTTTAGCTTTCTCTCAGCTCTGACTGGCTGCAGACCCCAGAGTGTGTTACTGTACCATTCAGCCCCTTGCCCAATGGTCCACCCCAACATCTGCTGTGATGTTTCTGCTTTTCATCTCAGCAACCTTGCTGTGTGATAATTGAGCTGCTCCATATTGATTTGCAGAGAGCAGTGTTCCTTCCCACTCCCCAGTCCCAATAAGAGCACAAAGACAGAACCCTGAGTCTGCATCACGTCTCTGAAGTCTTCAGTCTCCCAACACCAAAGTGTAGAGCAACCGTAGAGCTGCCCCTCTTGCACACATTTCTGTCTCCCTCCCTCTTTTTATTTTACTTTCTCCCATCTTTACCTTAGCCAGGACAGAGGCATTTATTTTGTTTTTCATATCACCTTTTCCTTCTTCCTAATTCCAGTCTCCATACTATAGAAGAACCTCACGAGCTGGGCCTTCTAGGTTCTTCTCTATACCTATGGAGCAGATAAAATAATTTAACGAGCCTCCTCACTCCTTACTGCTTGCTTTCATACCCACTGTCTTACTAGTCTCCTATGCTGAAGCCACAAGCCCACTATGCCTTAAGATTGATGGGCTACAATGAGACAAGAGTTAAAGGGGAGAAGGGGAATATGTATTAGTATAGCATCTGTGGAAAGATGTATTTGTTTTTATGTATATATTTACTTACTTATTCATTCCAGAGTGAGGGTTCCAACATTCCCAACTAACATTTTTGTTGTTATTAGAAAGGCTTCTCTACTTCTAGCTAAAGATAAACATCTACTATTTCTATAAAGATGTCTGGACTAGACAGTACAGTGAAGATGCTCGTTCAAGAAAGGACAACACTCAGGTGCACCTCTCAAAGAAACACCATCTTATCAAGACATATTTCATCTGGATGCTATTATACAAGGAGTACTATGCCTGGATTTCAGGAGACTTCATTGAAATGACAGCTGTATTCAGCATACCTCTAGCTGGGCCCTATGCACCTGGGATAAGAGAAAAATGGTTTTCTGGCTGAAGCAGAAATAAATGCTTAAGGCAGTGTTTAAGACTTACAAGACTATTATATCATGGAAAGAAAATGCCTTACCATGAACCTTCAGACCAGCAGACATAAAAACTGCAACATGAGGGATGCCTATGCCTGGATGGCTCAATTGGTTTAACATCTGACTGTTGATTTCATGATCTCAGGGTTGTGAGATGAAGCCCCCACACTGGGTTCCATGCTCAGTAGAGAGTCTGTTTGAGATTCTCTCTCTCCCTCTCCTCCTGCTCACCCACACCCTCTCTCTCTAAAATAAACCAACCAATCTTCTAAAACAAAAACAAAAGCAAAAACAAAAAACAAACCTGCAACATGACAATAGTTTGTCACTACCTAATGACCTTGGTATTCCTAGGATTCCCTTCTGATGATTTGCTAATCCATAGATATGGCCACAAATAAATCCACACTGGAATCTCAGGCTGTTCTCCCTAAAGGGTGATCCCCAGAAGGTCTTTTTGAAGAGCCAGGGACATCTAAGATCAAAGAACTCTCCAGGGAGACTCAAACCTGTGAATTTTCCTGGTGAAATGCTAATTTTAAACATTTATATTCTGCTTAGGAGGCCGGTCCTGAAGAGAAAAGTTTATCTTCCCTGCCCTCAATGCTGTCTAGTTAACTGATCTACAGTGGGAAGGAAGGATTCTGCTTCCATTAAAGTTGGAATAAAAAGTTGGTAGTCAAGTGCATGCAGAAACTATTGGACCTTGACATCTTTGACATATAAATGGCAGCCTGGCAGCATACCAAGGTTGGGTTGCGTAGATAGTATGGGATCTACTAGGTGGAGTACTAGGCAAAGATTCGGGGTTCAAAGACAAAAGGCTATTGCTACAGGTTTGTTGTGGCTTACAATAACTTTGACTCAATGCTTTGGGTAAAAAGATTTCTGAATATTTAGATTCTGCTTCAATATTAACCAGCTTCTTATTTTCAAGGTTCAAAGCATAAAAGATGAAGTTTAATATTGGTCATTGCCAAACTACTTGATAAGAGAACTTCCCAAGAGTGGACTCAGAACTACTTTTATGTTGGTTAGCTGATTAAATCTCTATTCCGATGATCAAAGTCCAAGATTAATATGGTAATAACGAATAATTGCCCCTCCTGTTGGACTTAAGTTTGTGCTTCTAGATTCGGTCTGCTCAAAGTTTAATTTTCTTTTAGCAAAATTATTCCTTGAAAACCTTTTATACATTCCACTTAAATGTTCCTAAAAATGTTTCTCTTTTTGCAGTGGGATCTTTCATAAGAAGATAATCTCTGAGTCTAAGCTGTGGGAAGGGCAACTTTAAATGATGAAGTGACCCTAAGTATTTGGTATATAGAAAGAAAGCAGATTTTGCCCTCAAAAAGCACAGACCTAAGGAAGGAAGCTGTCAACTAGAGTGAAATTACACACATACACACACAGTTTCCAAGGTCAGAGCAATCATAAGGAACAATGTAGTCCCTGAGTGTTTTTCTCTTTTCTTTTGATTAAGAAAAATAAAGAAATCTGGAATGACAGGACATAGGTAAGGCCACTCAGGCTCTTCTTTTCTGGGAAAAGACAACTGATCACAAATGAGACTCCTCTCTACCTTTACTGACACTTGGCACCAACAACTTCCTATGGTTTTCTAGCTTTCTGTGTCAATAACTAAAGTTAACTTTCAAGCATACCCTTATTACAGATTGTTTTTATCTGAAAACTATTGGGAAAAGGTCACTAATTCTCTGAATAAAGAATAAATGGAATGCTTTTTGGAGTTTGTATATATGTGTTTCCCAAAAGAAATGCCCAATATATCTACCATACAACATCCTTTACTTCACCCAGGATGTTCATAGCATAGTCATAATGAAAGTACTTTTATGAATTGTGTATCATTTTTGCACAAAGGACATGCTAATCCTCTTTGCATCATTCCAATTTCAGTATATGTGCTGAAGTGAGCACCATAATGAAAGTAATTTTAAAAAAATCTATTTTAGGTCTTCATTTTATTTCCTTTGTTAGCCAAATGATTCTCTCTGGAAGTGCCTACTGTGTCCTGATTGCCTAATTCTACCAGATCCTCATTTGTTAACGTTGTTCATGTGACACAAGCAATTCTCTAACGTCACTTTCAATAACTTCATGAATTCTAGCCTTGTGAAATCTACATCTTTAATAATTTATGTGATGAGAAGAAGAAAGTTGATGTTTAAAAGCAGGACTCTGGAACCAGATTGCCCAGGGTCCAATTTTAGTTCTACCATCCCTCGGCAACATGTCCTTGGGAAGATGACTGAACTGTCTGAGCCTCAGTTTCCTTATCTGTAAAATGGAAAAAAACAGTAATAATTTTATCTCTCATGGTTGTTGGGAGGCTTAAATGCAAAATACTTAGAGCAGCACCTGATACATAATAAGCACTATGTAGATCTTAACTATCATTATCATCATCATCGTCATCATCATCAAAGTCTATAGAGAATCTTTAGCAGCAAGATAGCAGGTATGCCTAAATCATGGGAACTTTTTTTGTTTGTTTCAGTATTTAAATTTATTTTTTCAGCGTAACAGTATTCATTGTTTTTGCACAACACCCAGTGCTCCATGCAATACGGGCCTTCCCTATTACCCACCACCTGTTCCCCCAACCTCCCACCCCCGACCCTTCAAAACCCTCAGGTTGTTTTTCAGAGTCCATAGTCTCTTATGGTTCACCTCCCCTTCCAATTTTTTTTTTTTTATAAACATATAATGTATTTTTATCCCCAGGGGTACAGGTCTGTGAATCGCCAGGTTTACACACTTCACAGCACTCACGATAGCACATACCCTCCCCAATGTCCATAACCCCCTCCCCCTCTCCCAACCCCACCTCCCCCCAGCAACCCCCAGTTTGTTTTGTGAGATTAAGAGTCATTTATGGTTTGTCTCCCTCCCAATCCCATCTTGTTTCATTTATTCTTCTTCTATCCCCCTAACCCCCATGTTGCATCTCCATGTCCTCATAACAGGGAGATCATATGATAATTGTCTTTCTCCGATTGACTTATTTCACTAAGCACGATACCCTCTAGTTCCATCCACGTCGTCGCAAATGGCAAGATTTCATTTCTTTTGATGGCTGCATAGTATTCCATTGTGTATATATACTACATCTTCTTTATCCATTCATCTGTTGATGGACATCTAGGTTCTTTCCATAGTTTGGCTACTGTAGACATTGCTGCTATAAACATTCGGGTACACGTGCCCCTTCGGATCACTGTGTTTGTATCTTTAGGGTAAATACCCAGTAGTGCAATTGCTGGGTCATAGGGTAGTTCTATTTTCAACATTTTGAGGAACCTCCATGCTGTTTTCCAGAGTGGTTGCACCAGCTTGCATTCCCACCAACAGTGTAGGAGGGTTCCCCTTTCTCCGCATCCTCGCCAGCATCTGTCATTTCCTGACTTGTTAATTTTAGCCATTCTGACTGGTGTGAGGTGATATCTCATTGTGGTTTTGATTTGTATTTCCCTGATGCCGAGTGACGTGGAGCACTTTTTCATGTGTCCGTTGGCCATCTGGATGTCTTCTTTGCAGAAATGTCTGTTCATGTCCTCTGCCTAAGTCATGGGAACTTTTGACACCAAAGTGGTAAATGAGACATTAAAGTAAGTAAATGAGGAAAGTAATGGTTTTCTGTCAGGAAACTGTTATAATCTAGCCATTTGTATTTCTTTACACTATTCTCTAAATCTCAAGTCCTCATTAACAGGATAACCAGTGATTTATGCTTGGCTCATTTAAGAGTTAGGCTTTTTCAGAAAAAGTGTAAGTCAATTGAGTCCCATCCTAACTGTAACTAAATGGGCATCTATTTAACTAAATTTTATGCTCTTTTTCTTCATGTCCTCTTGTAGTACTTCTCAATCTTTTCCCAGAACACCTAACAGAAGAGGAGACTGAACTAATATATACCACCCCATCACCTCCCCAATCTCACATTCTAGAGTCTTGAGCATAGTAGAAAGTGGCCTGATCAGCAAATTTCCTTGAAGTCTCCTGTTTAATCTTTAAAAAGTATTTTGCTTTATATCCCACAATATGTATATATCGCTTTAATACAAAGAAAATTTTTAAATTTATCATCAATAAAACTTGAGTATATTATTTTGCCTGCAAAATCCTCAAGTAAAACTGTCTTGGAAAGCATATTACATTTATCTGTTTATCCTATAGCTTTGCTAACTTCTTTCATGTATCTAGCAAGTGTGGACAAATGTGAGTAGTGAAGATACAGATTAATGGAAAGCCAGCTACCACCATCACTATCTATCTGATGGTGAGTTATCTGGATGTCAGGGGAAAGCTTGAATCAATGACCTCAGGCTTACAAATGACTAAGCGAAATAATGAAAAAGAATCTCTCTTTTGCTAATAACACCCACTGCTTTCAGTTGCCTCATCTTCCATCACTTACCTAAATGATAGGAACACAGGGCAGAGTGACATGCGGTTTAACAAGTGAACAAATCAGTATGAAGATTCACCATACCCAAAAGGTATGCACAGATAATGAATTTGTCCAAAAACAAAATCCCCACGTTTCTGCACAAATAACTATATTTTAGAGCATGTCTACTATTGGAAATATGTATTAATGAATAGATGTGTCTATTACGTTTTAGGGAGAGCTAAAAAAAACCAAACACACACAAAAACAAAAAAAAACACAAAACAAACAAACAAAAAAACCAAACACAAAAAACAAAAAAACAGACCTTGATCTTTTAAAAATTCTGATTTTAATATTTTGATCATTTCTTTATTGAGGAAGTAAAATGATATTTAGCTGCATGCACACCAATACTAAATTAATTGTTTTGATGACAATTTAGAATGTTAATGTGTATCTGAATATTGTATACATTTTAAACTAAGTATGTTTACAATTAAAATTTTGGTACTACATTTTGACTAGTTTTGGTTTAACTACACTTTAAATTATCTGCAATCTTTCCTCTCCCCATTTATACCTTAGTTAATTGAGAGCTAGGTGATCCTGGAATCTACAGCAGCATCTCAAAATCTTTCAATTTGTTTTTTTTTTTTTTTTTTTTTTTTAACTAAGCAGAAATGGAATGGCAGTCTAAAGCATTTGGGTAGCCTTGCCTTTTATACAACATAGTTCTGTGTATGCATAGGTGGGCAGTGTGAATATTAGTTTTTCCATCATAGTCATAAATGGAGCCAAATGCTTAATTTGGAATTCTTAAAGATACCTCCCAAGAAGCACACACTACTATTCTCTATAAGTAGAGAGAAATAACATCATCTCTTTTCATGAAACTTTAAGGAAAATGTTATTTTAATCATAAGTATGAATGCTATTATATATGTTATCCCTCTCTCCATGTGTCTCTACTATTAACCTCAGAGGAGTACTGAAATAATGAAACATTGTTAATCAGCCCAAGAAAACAGAAATGTTAGTATCTGACCCAGCCCTTGTTTCTACTACACCTGCACTAAGATGGCCTGTGGTTATTCAATCAGCTAATCATGTCTTTTGTTCAAATCACTGTGTTTTTACTTACTGGGGCTAATCTACATAGCCATCTGGTTTTAAGTAGATAATCATCTTTTCCAAGTCCCAGGAGCCTAAAAGGCTTAGGGGAAACTGAACTAGATACATCCTTGCCAGATAGAACTACTACTGAAACCAAGACAGAAGGAAACTGAAAGATAATTTTCAACTGGAATACAGATTTTGCCCTGTGCTACAATGAAGCTGGAGTTTAAATAGGAAATGATGGTTCCAATACTCTTCAGTGTGACTTAGTCTAGAATCTGCTTCTACTTTCCTTGGCAGCCTTGTCTCCTACCAGTTCAACTGAGCTAGCATCTCCAGGGGTGAGAGTCACAAAGTTGTAGTTCTGCAAGCTCTCTCTCAGGTGATTCTAACATATATTCTAAACACTGAGATAAAATAGTCAGCAGTACATAGTCTCTTGCCTGCTAGATAATATTTTAGGATTTAGTTTATAATCACTTTTTCTGGGGCTAAAAGAAGTATAAGCTTACTGCAGAAAACTTGAAAAATACAAAGTCTAAAGATAAGCCCAGAACCCTATCATCTGATGATAACCACAGTTAATATTCTCTATATACCAGCAAATACTTCTTTTCCAAAGAGTAAGATTATATATACAAGAAAGTTAAAAGACTTTTTTTTCACTTACCAAGACATCATGAAATTTTTAATGGGACGTCTTTTTTTTTTTTTTTTTAAAGATTTATTTATTTATTTATTTGACAGACAGAGATCACAAGTAGGCAGAGAGATAGGCAGAGAGAGAGGAGGAGGAAGCAGGCTCCCTGACAAGCAGAGAGCCCGACGCGGGGCTCGATCCCAGGACCCTGAGACCATGACCTGAGCTGAAGACAGAGGCTTTAACCCACTGAGCCACCCAGGTGCCCCATGGAACGTCTTTTTGTAAATTTGTAAACTCTCTTTATAGTTAATGATTTTAAAATGCTCTTCTCAGTTACTTCGAATCATCCAATGTGTACTGCATCTAAGAGTGCCCAGACCTAATCTATCTTTGGTATTTATTCTCTCAGGAGGATCCCAAGGGCTGTGTCTTAGGCTCCAAATGATCAAAGAAGCTCTCACAAAGTCCCTTCATGTCCATGGAAGGGTGATGTAAAGTTTGTCCTTAACCCATCCCTTTAGGTCACTCTGCTTCACTGCTTTTGACCCTTCTAAGAGTGAATTGAAAATATGCTATGTAAACAGAGGTTGCTCTTTATCATAAGTCTGCAGTCTTCACAGGTATTTAGGTAAGAACATAGAAAAATGGCTTTTAAAAGAAAAAAGTGAGTTTCATGAAATTTATTTTTAATAAGCACCTTATATCTCTCACATCTATGGCAGTAATATTTTTATATTTTGTTATTTTATTAATATAAATGCATAAAAAGTATTTTCCCACAGGATATTGTGCATTCCCCATTTATATTGCTCTGTACTTTTTTTCAATATGGTGCCCTGGCTAAATACATTAACCATCTCCCAAGTAGGCTTTAAAATACAGATGGTCCCTGACTTAGGAGGGTTAAACTCAAGATTTTTCTATTTTATAATGGCAAGAAAGTGATACACATTAAGTAGAAATCACATTTCAAATTTTGAATTTTGATCTTTTCCCAGACTCACAGTATGGTATTCTGTACTTTTGTGATGTTGGACAGTGAGCTGCAGTTTCCAGGCAGCCATGCAATCACTGTGATAAACAATCAATGCACTTAAAACCATTCTGTATCCATACAACCACTCTGTTTTTCACCTTCAGTACAGTATTCAATTAATTACAAGAGATATTCAATACTTTATTATGAAATAGACTTTATCATTGATAATTTTGCCCACCTATAGGCTATGTGCTTTGAGCATGTTTAAGGTGGGGTAGGCTAAGCTATGATGATTGGTAGCTTAGGTGTATTAAATGCATTTTCAACTGACCATATTTTAAACTTATTATAGGCTTATCAGGACCTAAACCTTCTGTGTAGATCTGCATATTTATTCATGCTATTTTTCACAGAAATCATACTTAGATTGTGAACAATTAAAAGTTAACAAAAGAAATGACTCTCACAAGAACCCTTTAAAATATCCAGGGTTGTCACACTTAGCTGCAAAACCTTGTCACATTTCTAACTATATCAGCGATGCCAAGCACAGTGCTTGATACAAAGCAGTCATTAACACCCGAAGAATATCAGGTTAAAGGTCTGGACTTTATCATGTAGCCAGTAAGTTGGCAGAGTAAGGATGCTCCCAAACCCAGGAATTTCACAAGTTCAGTGTCTCTTTAATTATATCACACTGCCTCCTGCTGGCATCTCATGCTCCAACACAAAGCTCTTCATTCTCACAGGTTACTGTGTCTTCACTCAGGGACCTGCCAGTTGTTCAAGGTATCAGGCTTTCCATAAATGGCTCATGAGACTGGCTGGGTTAAGAGTTCTGTTGAATCACTGGTGTATTCCATTACCTGGAGAACTAGGCTTTAAAGGAGCCAGGAAACTCTTCTTGGTGTTGGGTCAAATCAGGGAGAAATACTGGCTCCCATAGCCCTTGCTATGACTTGACACTTGGTCTTGTCTGCTGAGATTAATAAAATTATTCTTGCCACATACTAGAAAAAGGCACTAAATATATTTCATGCAAAGGTAGGCACATATAGATAGCTTTGATGGCTGTTCTATAAATTAATGTGATTTAAGAGACCAACTCTAATGCAGGGAAAGGGAAAGGAGCATTGTAAAGAGACAGTTAATCAAACTAAGCATCTCTGATTGGAAGTCACAAGATGAAACCTAAGTAAGGATAATTAGTAACAGGCAAAATCCTTGCTTAGAATAGTAACAAAACTGAAAATCAGGAACTTGAGCCTGAAACACATAGCTGTCAGAGAACTAGTACCCATTGTGGGACAGAATGGGGTCTTTGCCAGCAGCCTGAGCTTTAGAAACCTGGCAGCCAGTGTTGATGGGACTTAGGAGGAAGCAAAAAGTGAGAGTAGAGGAGGATGGCCTACCCGGTGTCAAAATTCTCCAGACTTTTAAATCTAGGCCACTGAGCATTGCCCTCCTACTCTTTAAAGAGGCAAAGGTAGGAAATATGCTTCCTCGCTCATAGTCTTCTAGACTGCAACTGTCATTCCTTTTAATCTGGTTTCTGGTGCAGGAAGGTATTGGGGCATCAGAGGAAGCAGCAGTGTGAGCTCCTAAATGACTGCACCTAGAGCATTGTTGCTGATGGCCTGGTCAGGGCAAACAGCAATAGCCTCTCCTTCCCCATCCCTCCACTGTTGACCATGACAGCCACTACCACCTATAATTCTCTGCTCTTATCCTATCCTCTTTGATTCCTGGAGTATATGAGGAATTTGGGGACAATTTAGCCATCATTGGTATAAGCTGGGTTGAGAAACACTGTGCCATCCCAGGGGCTCACGTGTGATTTCCACACCTCTCCCGGCTCTTGCCTTCCATACTGCTATTTTCCCCTACTGGAGGGAGGAGATAGATAATGGCCACTTTATAGGACAATTTGCTCTAAGAGGATGGGTGGGAGGAAAACGAAAGCAAGGTTAGAAGCCAGTAGTCCATTTCAGAAACAGGGTTCCCCTGACCTCAGTCTTCTGAATCTCTCATTCCCCCATGAATATTTATGTCTCTTGGCACTCTTTGGGGGCATATGGCAGCTGAGAGGATCAAGACTATGGCAGACAGAAACAGAAGAACTGACAGACAAGCATTGGAAAGCAGGCAATAGCCATTAAATCCAAGTTCCTTGGATGCAGAATGGACTTAGTCAGATGAGTTGGGAGAAAACCCAGCTCCAGATGTTACCATAATGCTCACACTACCTTTTGGAAACCACATCCCCAGCTAACTATTTCATACACTTCCAGAAATAGACAAAATGCAGCTGGGAGCTCTGAGCTATGCTACTCTGCAAATCATTGAACTGCATACAAATGATAGCTATTATACAGCCAGGATCCCCCCGGGAACTAACTTCTATTCCCAACTTCTCTTATAACCTGATGAGTCAGTTGAGGTCAGCTGGTTGGAGCACTGTGCTAACGAAGCCAAGAGCTCAGGAAAGCTGCTTTGGCAGACCTGGCAATTTTGTAGAGTAAAGCCCTACTTCCTTCAGACCACATCTTGTGATGCTATGGGTCTAACAAATGTGTGCTGGACCCAAGGGAGCCTAACAGAGAGCACTGATGGCTCTAGAAGTCAGAACCCACTAGGGAAGAAAAAAAGTCAGGAACAAAATGACAGACCCCCACTTTGGGAATCAGAGTCACTGTTACAACTATCACGTTATCAATGTTACAATCATTCTTCAACTTAGTCTGCTTATTATCAAGCTGTTGATACCAAGTTCTTTTCCTGCCTGTAACAGTTTCCCTTCCCTTTTAGGTTTGGTTTCTAATTCACAATAGTTAAACCAAAATAATAAAGCAAGTTAACAACATCATCTAATCAGAGTCCACAAGGTTCTAAGTGAAGAGGATCTTTGTGATAATAGACATCTCCAACTATCCTGGGTCCAAAGCTTTGTAGCAGGATACTAAAAATGAAGATGTGTATTTGGCTCCAAATAAAGTTTGTGGGATTTAGTGCTCCCTAACTAGAGCTATTTCATAGTCTTTCCCAAATATCATTTAGTTTAGACTTCATTAAAATCTGTATTCAATTTCCCCCTTTATGAGTAGCAGGTACAAAACTGTTAACTGATGAATATCCCCAGTCTTACCTCCACCGCCCACACCACCAAGTTCCAAGTGTGCCTGCTTGACTCCAGGCTTTTTGTTATACTGGTTCAAAAAACAGGTCCAGCACCTGGAGGCTCTCAGCGAGGTTACAGTTGTTTGAGGGTAGTTCTTTGGCTGGGAGTTGGCAGAGAGACAGGAAGATAATACTGGTGGAGTAGCTGCCATGAATGTTGAATACTATGCGCAACAGGGATTCAAGACAGGATTTTACCAAGTGTTGAAATAGGTGAAAATTGTATCCTCCCACCTTTGATATTTTTTGTGGGAGTAAAGATTTTTGTTGCTTTCAGTGCTATTTTTCTGAACAGCTGTTTCTCTGAATATGTCACTGCATAGAATCAGGACCAAATGGAACTCCAGTTATATTAAGGTCTCACTTTTTTGTTTCTCCCTAATTAAATTAATAATAGCTAACACTCATTAAACACTTATCATGTGTCATTCATTTATTCTATAAATATTAACTGAACGCCTACTCCATTCTAGGTATCATTGCAGGCATGGGGAAAACAACAACAAAAAATAGGCCATGAAAGGTCCCTGTGACTTCATGAAGCTTATTTTCTAATAGGAGTGGAGAGAAAAATGAATAAACAAATGAGACATGAAGAGTTATAGGTAGCTACTTTAGATTGAAAAATTAAAGAATGCCGCCTCTTTGAGGATGTTCAGCTAGAATCTGATGGTGTAAAGAAGTTATCATGTGTTGGGGCACCTGGGTGGCTCAGTAAGTTGAGCCTCAGCCTTCAGCTCAGGTCATGATCCTGAGATCCTGGGAATCATGCCCCACATCGGGCTCTCTGCTTGGCGGGTAGCCTGCTTGCCACCTCCCCCCATTCCCCGCCTGCCTCTCTACTTGTGATCTCTGTCTATAATATAAATAAAATCTTAATAAATTTTTTTAATTCAAATGTTAAACGCGTGACACCAAGTAATGCGAATAAAGGTTAATTACTGATGTAGTCTATACTTACTTTGTTAATTAGGTGTTGAGGAAAGTTACTATGTTCTCCAAGTCACAAAGTTGGGAGTAACCGTTAGGGTCTTTTCTTTCTCTCCCTCCTCCCTCCTTCTTCCACCACCTTCTTTCTTTTCATCTTTTCATCCCCTCCCCCCTTTCCTTCAGCCAACAGTAAGTAAGTCAATCATGCTAGAAAAAGCTTTCTTTCAATTCAGGATTCCAGATACTGTATCTGTTTAAATGGATGTGGAGAAATGAAGGGAAAAGGGTTGGGTAAATTCTGAGACCTACCTTGAAATCTGCTTTTGCTCATAGTTAAACAATGTAAACTCTGAGTTTAAAAAATTCTCACAAATAATATTTATCAATCTTCAAGCACTCCAACTAATATTCGTTCCTTCCTGCAATAAGCAAAAGATGGAAATAAAGTAGAAGAGAACACAGACTACCAGGTCAAAGATCAGGGCTGTACTCTTATAATTACCTGTGAAAACTTAAGCAATCTCTTAAGTCCTCTAGACCTTTTTTTCCTGATTTATGTAACAAGGGAGGCAGACTAGAGTGCTCCCTACATTCAATTCAGTGCCTGGTATTTGGAAGACGAAGTGAAAAGACACTAAACCACTAAGGAAAATGCTTTCTTGTTCAGTAAAACTGCAGAAACAACCTATAATAAAAATGGAGTATTGTTTTTGGCCCAAAACCAACTCTTCAGGGTGGGATGGCTTATGAACTGGAACCATACACATGTTCTCACAATTGCACATCCAGACCCACTAACAAAGCAAACAGAGTTGTTTCTTCCTCAAATGATTCCACTGAATGGTGTCGGCTCCTCTTCCCCACCATATCCACTTTCCAGGAACATTTTCTCCTGCATCATGGAGTTCTGGGAACTGACTCCACCAGCAAACACTGTGATTTCCTTGCATATTAGATCCTTATAAGGTTGAGGACTTTAACATGAAGCTGTGACCACCTGAGGTGAAGCAGACCCTAAGGCAAGCCCACTAGCCCTGGAGGATGCCTTCTGCCTCAGGCTGGCCAGAAAGCAGCCAGTCTAGATCATTACAAAGCATACCACAGGAGATCACTATAATTTTTGACAGCTATAAACAGAGAAGGTGACTGTGAATCAGGAATTTTCTGTTTGATTCCTGGCTCTCCCATTTTTCTCAATATGCATTCATACTTATAGTGATATCAGGAGCAAAACCATTATATTCTCTTTTCCCAAATAAAATGGAACAAAACAGACCTCATACAGATTGAAGAATAATTCAGAAAAAAAATGAAAAGTGGGAGCAGAATGAAAGTGTACATAGTAGCAGTTAAAAGAAAGAGGCCCTCGAGCCACACACTGCCTGGGTCTGAATCCCAGCTCTGCCCCTATTAGCTTGGGTAAGTCATTTAACCTCTCTGTGACTCAGTTTCCTCATGGAGGTAACAATAGTACTCATTCATGTGAAACAGTGGCTGGCACGGAGTTAGAGCCGTGCGAATATTAATGATCACCATCTCCATCATCATCATCGTGGATTTCTCAAAATTGAATGCAAACTTGTTTTCTTCTCTTATAAAGAATTATACCAGAATTATGACAAGTAAGGTACAAGACCGCTCAAAGATTAGGTAGTTGAAGGGGTGGATCCCTTGAGCAGATGGAAGAAAACAGCCAAGCATGGATAAATGCAGCCAAGGAGAACTGAGAAATTGCACAGGTGTATAAATGCTTTAAAATATCTAAATTCCAGGAAAATGGGCTGTGGGAATTTACTTAACTTAATTAAGAAAACTAGAATAAAAACTAATGTACAGGTGGAAAAATCACAAAGTATTTCATAATGATGAGTTCCTACTCATCACTGTCAACTGGCAAGACAAGTGACATATGGAATACCTTACCACCTGGAGTAAATAGGGGAAAATCATAGACGACAATCCATCAGAAACAGCAGGATGTCACAAGCAAGTATCTGGGGAGAAATGAATGTTCTTCCCTTATATATGGCAAGACTGCATTTTTGTTGTCCTTTTCCAGGTGACTCATCACATGCTCCAAGAGATATAGCATGACTGTTAATATTCTCTCTGTATGGAAAAGGCTGGTGTGTTTACAGTATGGGAAGCATATCTACAGGCTGAGCTCTACAGTGCTGTTAGTCTACTTTACACAAGCTTCAGTTAGTAGCTGGTTGTCATTAGCCAGCTGTGGTAAATGTCAACAGGAGATAGAAACCGCCTAGCCCTGTGACAGCATCTCTTAAGGCTGCCTATTTACTGATTTAATTCTCCTGTCCCTTATTCTTGAGACACTCAGTTGTCCAGTTACTGCTGGAAAAGACACAATACTCTCTCATTTCCTTGCACATACACTGTATGCCCTTGAGCTAGGAAGAGTGGCTTGCCAAAGTATGCACAACTTGTCCTGAATGGTTGAATTATGGGCAATTTCTTTCCTACTGACTCTTCAGCATTTTTAAATTATCTATGAAAAGTAGGGGTGCCTGAGTGGCCCAGTTGGTTAGACATCCAACTCTCTTGATCTCAGCTCAGGTCTTGATCACAGGGTTGTGAGTTGAAGTCTCACACTGGAAAAAAATTATCTATGAAAAATATGTCCCTTTTGTGATGTTAAAAAGAACTTAAAAGTTTGTTTCGTTAGGCCAACTTACTTCACATCTAAACAATCTCTAAAATGTACGAGGTACAACAGAGATAAATGTGGAGGGCAGAACTGAGTTTTTTGGGTTTTGTTTTGCTCTCTAAAGGAAGTTGACAAGACTCACAGCATTATTAGGAGGATTAAAGGACAAAAGTTTATTTTAAAATGACTACTCAAGTACCTGGCATATGGTGTGTTGGGATTTGCTCCCCAAAATGGGTTTAGTTGTTCCATCTAAAGAGACTAAACATTCAAAAGGCTCATGCCACTGCCTCCAGTGCTGGCACCAATCAGCCTTCCAATAGACTTACATTGCCCAGGGATGGGCTAATCTTTTATCCAAGAACAAAGAAAGGACCTCATTCACCTGGCTTACACACGCTTAGAGAAAGGTATATTCAATGGGGAACACTGGCCTCATTTTAACTAATGGCTCAGATCCTCAGAGTTAGTGACTACGACAATGGATGCTTACCATACTCTTTAATGCAGAAAAAAAGTACAATCTAAAGTAGTTCTGTCTTAGGCACCATCCAGAAGGATTTGTTGTCCTTGTTTTGAAAAGTACTCTTATTCAAAATGCCATTCCTTGCAAGGCTCTCAAGCCTAGGCTCACGATCACATGGTCTAAAATGGATCTCATCTTCTCTCACTAGGTGAGAAAAGTATGTCATGTACAGTAAGGACCTGAAACTGAGTAAGAGTTTATTTTGCCTAAAATAAGACTCAGGTATTACTTTGTTGGGATAACTACAGACTCCTTTTTTTTTTTTTAAGAAAAAAAAAAAAAAAAACAGTTTCAGTAAGGGCAAATCATCTTCTGTTATTTTTCAGCCACCCTTCCAAATACTGTTATAATCAAATAGAAATTCTGTCCAAATAGAAACTTTTCCTTTCAATTAATCTGATCTTGCAAAACAAAAGTAGACAGAATAGCACAGTTCTATTCCTGGTCTGTAGATAACTTAAATACTTTATAATATAGACGGGGGTGGGGGGAGACAAAAGACTGGTTTGAGTTTGAGACCAACACCTTTTTTGGAAAAGTGGAGTTAGCAAAGATATAAACAACTCTAATATGTAGTAGATAGTACCACTGTAACATAACTAGAACCTAAATATGCAGGTACTCAAGTAATATTAAAGATGAATGATACATGTTTTAGTTGGAGTGTTTTAGGAGATGATGCTCCAATAACAAACAACCTCAAATATTCTTACTTTATCAAGACAGAAATTTATTTTTTGCCTATGTTCTATGCTCAACATTGATCAGCTGGGGGCTTTGCTCTCTGTGGCCACTCAAGGGACCACAGGTTGACTAAGGCCCAGGAATGCTCCCATAGTCATCATGCCATATCAAAGGGAGAAATAGAGAATCACATACATGCTGTTAAAGTAGAAGGGACAAATGTCCTCTTGGGCTCACATTTCATTGGCCAGAGTAAATTATATGGTCATACCTAACCAAAGGGGACAAGGCAGTATGATTCTAACATATGGTTAGAAGGCACCAAGCTAGACATTTCTTATGAATATCATTAAATGCTATCTTAAATGACATTATCATCTAAAAACTTTGCAAAATTCTTTCACAGTCATTATATCTCATTTGATTTCTATTCTACCCTTATAGTTTGAGTTCTATTGGCATCCTATTTTGCAAATGAAATAAAAAAACTCAGAGAGATGAAGTAACTTGTTTAAATCACATAACAATTTTTGGCACTTGAAATCCTAATCTTTTAAGTTAGAAAGCTACTGAGATACAATCTTTACACCCATTCCAATTGGCTATTTATCTGTATTATTCATTAAATACATTATCTCCCATTGTTCAAATCTTCATGTATATTATACATGTACATGTACTGAGGATATATTGTCATAAAGTTCCCTGCATTCTTCATAGCATCTTAGCCACTTGAGAATCATTAAAGGCAATGCATTTTTAAGTGTGTTGGTTGACTTGTAAAACACCTACAGAATCAATATTTTCTGAACACCCAGGCTTTGAGGAGCTAAGGAGAAAGATACCAACTAGGTAAACTAACTGACTACTTTCCTGCTAGGGAAAACTCAAGGCTGCTCCATTTGAAGATGTCCTGCAGATGCTACCTGTCTTTACGGGTACGTTTCACAGGTTTGACTCTTGACATGCATGTGCTTCCCTGTTTCATCACATCAAATCACACCACACACTACTGACAATCCATCATTTTTACAACAGCCTCCACAGATTTATACAGACTCCTATTTGCCTTTGTTTTACACACAAAGTTCATCTTAATTACTGAAAGTCATTTTGCCATCACAATGTCATTTCTGTGAATCCCCATAGGCATAATTCCTTCTGAAAACACTGGAATGAATTCAGTGCTCCTGCATATAGGGGAAGATTGAAGATTAGAAAACAAAGCACTTGATTAGCACTCAAGTCTGAATAAAAAACGGAGGTGATGATGGTAAAAGCAGTTCTCCAAAGCTTGTCTAATTTGCTTAAACATAACAACAGACTGATCTTGCCCAGGACATGCTACTTAACTTTCGTCAATTTTCTCATTGGTAAAAGTAAAATAATAATGGCACCTACCCTCATAGGGTTCTTGTAGGGATTAGATAAAATAATGCAAAAATACCATTTAGAACATGCTTAATACATGGTAGATACTCATTAAATTTTAATTATTACTTTGCTTGAATTTTGCCAAGTGCTTCCATTTAAACCAGTTGAGCTCAGATATTAACATATAATGAAACTAAGTGCTGGAAGGGATTTTGGAATCCACCTACTTCAGAGAAATTTAAGTTGCTTGCACAGTATCAATTGTTTATGACAAACCAAGATAGAATCTGGTCTTTTGACTATAATTTTATGTTTTATAGGAATATCGTGTTTAGAAAGGTGTTTGACACCAAAGAAGCCACATACCTGATTCCACACAAATCAAAGTTGATTTACTTTCATTAGTTTTCATTTCCTCTGAAGATCTTTTTAAGTAGATAGAATACAACCAATGGTCATCACTGTTAAATTCTGTACTGAGTACAAAAGGAAACAAGCCCAAATATTAAATCAAAGCTCTTTGCAGCCTGGAGGTAGACTCCAGTCTGAAAATAGTTCTATTTTGCTCACCAGCCTAATGACATTGTCATTGTTTTTTAATTAAATCATCCCTAACTGCCACACTGCAGGAATTTTAAGAGCTAACAGAAATGCTTGTTGTATTCCAATGTGCTCTATAATGAAATACTTCAAACTGGTTCCCCTTTAAAAGGCTTAGATAAGGGCATTTCAGAAAACAGCCTAAAAGTGTTTTTCCAGGTAATGAGAATCTGGAAATTCCTGCAAATTTGTAGGTCTTCCAGGCCCTAAGAGTTAAATTCTCATTCCTCCAAAGTAAGCTACTGAGTTTCTTTGTCTGCGAAATAAAAATCATGACCCTTGTAGCCCAGGGGAGACATAGAGGAGCCTTGTAACAAAGGCGCTACCCAAATAGCTGGTGGCAATTTCCCAAAAGTTGTAAAGGTGGATGTCTTTTTAAAAAAATTTTATTTTATTTTTTCAGAATCAAATCAGTATTCAATGCAGAGTAGACATGCTATCCTAGCTTCTTTTCTGCCCTTATGAAGGTTCACCTGAGATACCTCTTGACCAAAATAGATGAAGGGAACCAAAGTCAGCATGCTGCCATTACCCTGAGTAAAAAAAAAAAAAAAAAAAAGAGAGATAGATAGATAGATAGATGATAGATAGAGAGAGAGAGAGAGAGAGAGATGGTCTCCTTCTGGGAAAAGAGTCTGACTGAAACAGTAATGTGAATTCCCAGAAGACTAACTGCACAAAAATATGCTATTATGGTTTCTTAACAATCAATGCTGTTCTTTAAAGGCACTGTGAATGGAGAACAAGTATCTTCTTCTGTTTCTTATATCTAATGTGTGACTTGAAACAGATTAAAATGAATGCTCTACTGGCATCTTGAAAGTATTCACTCAATTGAGAAAACCTGCCCATGGAGTGGAGAAGTCAGATGCTGTTTCGGTTAATGTCTTTAACAACCAAATAAAATGCGTTATCACTTCATCTGTGCACATCAACTGTAGATTCATACAACAGCATCTGGTCTGTTCTTGTTGGCATCTACCATGACGTTCACCTCCCTATTCTCTTACTACTTGTTCAACTTACTACTTTGTTCTACTTTGCCACTAGCTGTGAGAGAGACAACTGATTTGTGAGGCATCCAAAATACAGAGAAGATATAGAATTGTTAGACAAATAAACCTCTACTGAAAGTGAGCAGATACTGCAAAATTTAATGACAATCTGCAATTTAAAATATTGAGGAACTGCTATATAATTGCTTTATTGCTATTCAAATATAAACACAAAAGATAGATCTGTCACTCAAATAATTTCATTAAATTAGCTCAAACTGTAAGACTAGTTTTGCTCTTTGTTAGTGTTATTTATTTCTACTGTTTAAAATCCTGGTTTAATGCAATCATCTCCCCACCTGCTAAATTTCTATTAGACTTCTTAGAATATGTGATAAAATGACCCTACAAAGAACATTTATGCTTCATAGTTGTATTTCAAGGTGATTTCCACTTGGTTTTCCTGATAATTCTGCAGTAGACATTGGAAAATCTCCTCAGTAACCTAGTTCAGCTATATTAACCATTTGATCATTCACTTATCATTCATTCATTCAACAAGTGTTTATCAAGCATCTTGGCGCCAGAACTGCATTAAGTGCTACAGGCGTGGACAAGATAAACATGTTCCCTACCTTAGAATCTCAAGAATACAACAGAAAATCAGCAACTACATACAATGCAGCATGCCAAGCGCTAATGACAAGATGATCAATGCTAAAAGAGCACTATGCAAAAAGTACTCTTACCCAGATCCAGAAGGGGGATTAGGAAAGACTTCCTGGGAGAAACAGTGATATAACAGACAAGTTGAAGAAGCAGCAGAATCTAAGCTCAAATAAATAATCTAACCTTACACCCAAAGTAACTAGAAAAGAAAAAGCCTAAGGTGAGTAGAAAGAAGGAAATAATAAAGATCAGAGCAGGAATAAATAACACACAGAGGGAAAAAAATAGAAAAAAAAATCAATGAAACCAAGAGCTGGTTCTTTGAAAATATCAACAACATTGATAAACTCTTAGCCAGACTCATCAAGAGAGAGAAAGGACCCAAATAAAATCAGAAATGAGAAAGGAAAAGTAAAAACTGACACCACAGAAATACTATGAAAAAGTATATGCCAACAAACTGTACAACCTAGGAGAAATGAATAAATGCCTAGAAACATACAATCTTCCAAAACTGAATCAGAAAGAAATAGAAAACCTGAGCAGACCGATTGAACTGGTGATCAAAAAAACTACCAAAAGAAAAAAAGGAAGAAGAAAAAGTCCAGAACTCTGGAGGCCACTTTTAGGCAATAGGCTTAAGCAATGGGAACTTCAGCAAAGCGAAAGAGCCCAAAGCAACCACTGAGCTAACGCAAAGGGGATCATTAAGCCATAGGCCCTCGCTAATCAATGGCCTACTGTTACCAAGCATAGTTACCAAAAAAGGGAAAATTCCAAATATCCCCATACCCCTTCACTCCACCCTGCAATTATAACCCTTCAATACCACCTCATGGCAGACAATCTCTCCTTTGTGGTCCTACCTGCTGCTCCTTTGCACTGTATTCAATAAACTTCTCTCCTTTGTTCTGCTTTGAATTCTTTCACTGTCCACACCTCCAGTCCCAACCCAATCAGAATGTCCCCAAGTATCAGATCCACAGGTGAAATCTACGAACATCTAGATAAGCATTAATACCTATTTTCCTCTATTATACAAAAAAATAATAAGAGAAAGGAAAATTTCCAAATACATTCTATAAGACCACCATTGCCCTGGTAGCAAAATCAGACAAAGATATCACAAAAAAAAAAAGAGAGAGAGAGAAAGAAAACTAGAGGCCAATATTCCTGATGAACATAGATGCAAAAAAAATCCTCAACAAAATATTAGCATATATATGATATATATGTCATATATATGATATATATGACAATGCATATGACAATATATTTAATATATTTATAATATTAAATATATATAAATATATATACTTATTTATATATATTGCCATATATAATATGACAATATATTTAAAAGATTATTCACCACAAACAAGTGGGATTTATTCCAGAGATGGAAGAAAGGTTTAATATTCACTAATCAATCAACACAATACACCACATCAACAAAATGAAGGATAAAAATCATAGGATCACCCCAATAGATGCAGAAAAAAGCACTTGGGAAAATTCAACATGAATTCATGACAAAACTATAAACAAAGTGGGGTTAGAGTGAACATACCTCAATATAATAATGGCCATATAAGAAAAACCCACAGCTAACATTCTACTCAATGGTGAAACACTAAGAGCTTTTCCTCTAAGGTCAGGAACGAGAAAAGGATGTTCACTCTTACACTTTTATTCAGCATAGTACTGGAAGTCTTAGCAGTTATCAGACAGTTATCAGACAAGAAAGAGAAATAAGAGGCATCCATATTGGTAAAGAGGAAGTTAAACTATCACTATTTGGAGATGACATGATACTGCACATAAAAAAATCCTAGGGGCAGCTGGTGGCTCAGTTGGCTAAGTGGAGCCTTCTGCTTTGGTTGTGATCACAGGGTCCTGGGATCCAGCCCTGCTAGTGTTCCCTGTTCAGTGGGGAGCCTGGTTCTCCCTTTACCTCCGCCTCTCTCCCTGCTCATGCTTTCTCTCTCTCACTCATTCTCTTTCAAATGAATAAAGAAATCTTTAAAAAAAAAAATCCTGAAGCCTCCACCAAAAAACTATTAGAAGTAATGAATAAAGTCAGTAAATTTGCAGGATACAATATTAATACCCAGATATTGGTAGCATTTCTATACACTAGTAACAAAGTAGCAGAAAGAGAAATGAAGAAAACAAAACCATTTACAACTGTACCAAAACTAATAAAAAATCTTGGAATAAAGTTATCCAGAAAGTTGAAAGATCTGTATTCTGAAAATTACAAAACACTGATGAAAGAAATTGAAGTTGACATAAACAAATAGAAAGATATTCCATGCTCATGGATCAGAACAATAAATATTGTTAAAATGTCTATACTACTCAAAGCAATCTACAGATACAATGCAATCTCTATCAAGATAACAAGGGTATTTTTCACAAAACTAGAACAAACAATACTAAAATTTGTATGGAACCATAAAAGATCTTAAATAGTCAAAGCAATCTTGAGTAAGAAAAAAATAAAGTTGGAGGTATAAGAAATTCTATGATGCAGCCTGCTAATAAAGTAGATTTATATTTTGAATGCATAGAAAACTTTAAAATGAAACCTCAGGACTTTTTCCAGTGTTAGAAGCATCTAATTAAAAACATAATTATATGAAACAAGCAGGATCCTCCTGGAAGATAATATTTAAAAGAAATAATGCCCCTAGAAACAAAAGGACAATACCACTGCCTCAACAAAACCCAGCTCTCTGGGTCCAAAGTTACCCTATGCATCTCCCAACTCTCCCAAGAAAAATAACTATCATACAGATTTTAATTATAATTTTTTTCAATTTAACTTTTTTATTGTAGTAAAATAAACACAGCATAAGGTTATACTTTTAAAGATACCCTGAAACCTAAAGTAGTAGCAAATAAACTTTTTGGGTAATGTATATCCCACCAGCATAATTTAATTACAGTATATGAGGTTGAGCTTTATAACCTGAGGAAACACCTGGCTAGGAATTCAAATAGGCCATGTAATGCATCTGCTAGCCTTAAAAGGACCTGAATTTATTTATTTATTTATATTTAGTGATCCATCATTTACATATAGCACTCAATACTCATAACAAGTGCCATCCTTAATACCCAGCAGACATTTAGTCCATCCCTCACTCACCTTCCTCCCTCAAACCTCAGTTTGTTCTCTATCATTAAGAGTCTCTTATGGTTTGTTTCCTTCTTTTTTTCCTTCCCATATGTTCATCTGTTTTGTTTCTTAAATTCTACATATGAGTGAAATCATGGTATTGGTCTTTCACTAGCATAATACACTCTAGCTTGATCCACATCATTGCAAATGGCAAGAGTTCATTCTTTCTGATGGCTAAGTACTATTCCATTGTGCATGTGCGCATACTTATGTATGTGTGTGTGGGGGTATATACATGGTATAATGGTGTGTGTATATATGTGTGTATCTTTATACTATATCTTTATCCATTCATTAGTCAATGATATTTGGGCTCTTTCCATAGTTAGGCTATTGTTGATAATGCCGCTATAAACATCAGGGTGCAAGTACACCTTTGAATCTGTACTTTTGTATCCTTTGAAAAGACCCTATTTTTAAAATTAAGAAAACACAGACAAATGTTAGATCCTATTTTTATCTGTAGCAAATAGTACATGTAAACTATGACCTGCATCTTTCTAAGACCTGGTCTTTGAGGGCATTGTTCTACAATTTATTATATGAACATGGTTGAGAAAAATGGTGTCCCATTTGCTTAAAAATCACCTACCAAAGAACCAATCTCACCCTCAGAGAAAGGTATGGTCAAGAAAAACCTTAAAAAACAAAACAAAACAAATCCTAAACAACTTCCAAACCAGTACGCACTGGATATTTACAGTATATTTGAATAATTTTCCAGTTTGCGCAATTTCTGCTTATTTATTTACCTATTCATTAAATAATATTTTAAGAGAATTATATTTGGAGCCAAGGAAATTACAAAGAAGTCCATTTTTCTGTAGCCCTTATGTAATAGCTTGAAAAACATACATATTTGTACGAGTAAAATTCCTAAGTAATTCCTAAGTAATTCATAAGTAAGTGGATTGTGGCCCTGGGACATCTACAAACTAAAGTGTTGAAGACATGCAAAACGAGAAAAATGTAAGAGAAAAACTTTAAATTTTTAATTTTGAAATAATTTTAGATTTACAGAAGAGTTGCAAAGATAGTACTGAGTTCCTATATATTGTTCACCCAGCTTACCCTAATGCTAACATTTATACAATCATGGTATTAAACTATGAAATTAATATTGGGACAATATTATTAACTACAACTTTATTTGAATTTCCCCATTCCTCGCCATTAATATCCCTGAAGACATTCAGGATGTGCCACCCCAAAATATGCCACTTAGGGGCATATCGATTATATTGAGGTAAAGTTGCTTGAGGAAACAGTAGATTCAGGAAGGGTTGTCTCGCCTCCCTTTTCTACCTAAACACAGGCCATAAAATTTCCCATAAGAAAGGTACCCTCCTTGTACCAGGAAGAGAAGGACATCCTCATCACCAGACACTGACAACTGATGCTAAAATGTATCTATACTAACAAACTTACTAAAATAACCCTTCTCTACCACTAGTTTTCCCTCTCATTTCTCCACAGTCTACTGCCTCCAGCACAAACCCCTGTCATTTTTTTCTCAAATCTGTCCTTTGTCTAAATGGTATATTCTGCTCTGGTCACTTCTTCATTCTCTTGTGAAGGCCCCCACGTACATGCAAAAACTTAACAAAACGTGTATGCTTTTTTCCTGTTAATTGTCATATGTCACTGAAACTCTTAAGCCCTGTCAGAGAGCGTGATGAAAAAGGAGAACTTTTATGCCTCTACATCCTTTTTTCGTTTCTAGCTTCAGGCCAGGATCCCACGTGACATTTAATTGTCTTGTCTCCTCAGCCTTTTTCAGTCTATTATGGTTTCTCCATCTTCCTTTATCTTTACTCTTTCATGACCTTATACTTCTGAAGAGTAATGGTCAGGCATTTTATAGAATTCCCCTTAATCTGGGGTTGTGGATTTGGGGGAAGAATATCACAGAAGCAAAGTATTCTTCTCCTTCCATCAAACCAGAGTATACATACTAACAACATTATTTACTACTCATGGTGTTTATCCTGATCACATGGTTAAGGTGGTATCTGCCACATTTCTCTACTGTAAAGTCACTAATGTTCCCTTTCCATTCACTATTCATTAGAAGTGAGTCACTAAGTCCAACCCACACTCAAGGGGAAAGGTATTAAGCTTCACCTCCTGGAGGAAGACATCTCAAAAAATTTGTCAACGTATGTTAAAACCACCATAATAACAACTAAGAAAGAAAGACAGCATGAGTAGGGGCATGGACAGAGGGAAAGAATAATCTCAAGCAGACTCCCGGCTGAGCACAGAGCCCAATGAAGGACCTCAATCCCATGACCCATGAGATCACAACTTGAGCCAAAACCAAGAGTCAGATGCTTAACTGATTGAGCCCCCCAGGTGCCTCTTACACAAGGTGTCTTTTGTATTCTTTAGTTGTGGTTCTTGGATGGTTTTGCCTCCAGGAGACATTTAGCAATGTCTGGAAGTTTTGTTCTGTTTTCTGCTGGAGACAATTTTGGTTGTATAACTGAGGAAGTGAGGTGCTATCGGTATCTAGCAGGTAGAGACCAGAGATGCTGTTAAATATCCTACAATGCACAGGACAGTCTGCCCTCCCCCATAATAAAGAATTGGCTGACTCAAAATAGTCATTGTATTAAGGTTGAGAAAACCTGACCAACAGGACAGAAAAACAAGATATATTCCAATTTCATGATTTTTTACTATACTATCTCAGTAAGCCAAGCACTAACTCTCAACTTCCATTCCAGGGTCAGATCCACTAACCTAGGCTTCCCCACACTTTAAAAAAAAATCATTAATAATAATCATAAAAACAAGAGGGGATATTTTCTCCATATTATCTGGACCTTCTGATATTAGTGTCATCCTCAGTAGTGGCAGTAGTGATTGATCAATCCTCACCATGAATAAAAGACAGTAACATCTCCTTGGCATTGAGAAGATGACCGCATGGTTAGTCCCTGCCTCCCACCTTAGCCCAGCTATAGGTTCCAAAAGACTTTTCGCCAGCATGCCCAGCCCAGGTTACTTATCTGGATATCAGCAGGACATTCCACGGGCAGGTAGGGTCTGAAGTTGTTTTTGTTACTCTTGCTCATGTGTATCTAAGGTGACTAGAGTGAATCCCAGGGCACTGATAGCTACCTTGTTGCAGTTTTCTCTCGCCAAAACTGCCAGATTTGTTTAGTCCCCATGAATGAGCGTTAGCTCTAGATTCCTTAGTGGGTTCTAGTCCAACACTGTAATTCAGGTCCTCATCTTCTACCTCTGACTCTCGGCTGTCGAGGGGGTAGCTCTGCTCCCTGTATCCCAGTCACTGACTGTGAACCTGTTTAAACCACAATGGCTGGTACCATAGCTTTGGAACTGGCCTGACCATTAGAGAGGTCTATGGTCTGCTTCCCTCAACAGCTCAGACTATCTGGCCTTATGTTCTCTTGTATATCAATTCTTTCCCTTTAGATGATATAATTTTAAACTTTATTTGAGCAACCCCACTGTGACTGGGTATGCTGAATCCTTTGAGTGAACCCCTGTAGTCAGTGCCTTTCCCCTAATCTACTATGGCAGGCACAGCCAATTTTACTACTGAAGTAGAACTTGAAATGGTATATGCAAAATATTTTCTGCAGGGAGGGAGAGGCATATACAAATATTTTTAAAATTTTAATAGCACAATATAAAACAGTTGTAGAAGATTAAAAAAAAACTATGACAAGTTGATATCCCATTTTCAGTACCAGATTTCATTTGAATTTTCTGTCTCCTGGTTCTGTGATATGTTTTCCATCTCTCAAATGTGATTATGTCTCAAGACTTCTTATTGGCAGAAAATGGAATAAATTGAGATCGCAGCAATCAATTCTGTACTTAATTCTACTTTATGAGGATGTTCTAAAAAGACTCTTTACCACCCCTTAACTATATCATGCTCAGACTTTCCTCTCACAGGCAAAAAAACTTGTGAACTTTTCAGTAATTTAAGTACAAAACTGCCCAGCTAATAATATTCCTTCTAATCAACCTAGACTCTAAATTACAAAATTCACAGATAGTCTACCATTTACAGTATAATGCCTACTGATATGATCTTTCCAGTTACCAACAACAGATCATGAGGTAATATACATAGCTGATTGCTTACATCAATTCAGTATGGTTTAAGGCCAAGTCATGGAGAACTGCACCTGCAGGGTGATAATGGAGAGATAATGAAGAGACTCAGATGTGCTAAGTAGAGTGTACATGCATGAATTTGAACCCATAAAATTGTAAAATAGATTTTGGAGAATATTTTATAAATACATGAAAAGACAGGATTTCTGGGAATAGCTGAGTAAGGAACTTAGCAAATCTTTTTCCCAAAAAGCAGTAACAAACCTGGAAAATTTGTTGAGAACAATGAAATTCATTGAAATAAAGATCAGAGTGTAAATAAATGAAACAAAGACTAAAAAAAAAGATCAATGAAATTGAGAGTTGTTTTTGAAAACATCAACAAATTAGGCAATTCTTTAGCTAGACTCACCAAGATAAAAAGAGGACTCAAATAAATAAAATCAGAAATGAAAGTGGACATGTTACAATGGACATCAGAGAAATACAAAGGATAAGAGACTATATGAGCAATTATAAACAAATTAGACAACTTAGAAAAAACGGATAATTCCTAGAAACATACAGTGTACCAATACTGAATCATGAAGTAGTAGAAAATACGAACAGACCAATTCTTAATAAGGAGATTGAATCACTAACCAGAAATCTCCCAAAAAAAAAAAAATCTCAAAAATTGAAATTAGAAAACAGTCCTATTTACCATTGCATCAAAAAGAAGAAAATACCTAGGAATAAATTTAAATAAGGAGGTGAAAAATGTGTACACTGAAAGCTATAAAACACTGAAAACACAATAAATGGAAAAATAATTCAAGCTCATGGACTAGAACAATTAATACTATTAAAATGTCCATACTACCTAAAGTAATATATAGATTCAATGTAATCCCTATCAAAATTCTAATGGCATTTATCACGGAGATAGAATACACATACTAGAATTTGTATGGAAGCACAAAAAAACCCCAAAGCAATCTTGAGAAAGAAGAACAAAGCTGGAGGCATCACATGCTTGACTTCAAACTATATTATAAACTTACAATAATCAGAACAGTATGGTATTGGGGCACGTGCACACACACACACACACACACACACACACACACACCACTCACACATGGAACAATGGAATAGAAAAGATAGCCCCTAGTATCCAAAATCTATAAGGAACTTAGCAAACTCAACATCCAAAGAACAAACAATCCAATCAAGAAATGGGCAGAGGACATGAACAGACATTTCTGCAAAGAAGACATCCAGATGGCCAACAGACACATGAAAAAGTGCTCCACGTCACTCGGCATCAGGGAAATACAAATCAAAACCACAATGAGATATCACCTCACACCAGTCAGAATGGCTAAAATTAACAAGTCAGGAAATGACAGATGCTGGAGAGGATGTGGAGAAAGGGGAACCCTCCTCCACTGTTGGTGGGAATGCAAGCTGGTCCAACCACTCTGGAAAACAGCATGGAGGTTCCTCAAAATGTTGAAAATAGAACTACCCTATGACCCAGCAATTGCACTACTGGGTATTTACCCTAAAGATACAAACATAGTGATCCGAAGGGGCACGTGTACCCGAATGTTTATAGCAGCAATGTCTACAATAGCCAGACTATGGAAAGAACCTAGATGTCCATCAACAGATGAATGGATCAAGAAGATGTGGTATATATACACAATGGAATACTATGCAGCCATCAAAAGAAATGAAATCTTGCCATTTGCGACGACGTGGATGGAACTAGAGCGTATCATGCTTAGTGAAATAAGTCAATCGGAGAAAGACAACTATCATATGATCTCCCTGATATGAGGACATGGAGAAGCAACATGGGGGGGGAGGGGGATAGGAGAAGAATAAATGAAACAAGATGGGATTGGGAGGGAGACAAACCATAAATGACTCTTAATCTCACAAAACAAACTGGGGGTTGCTGGGGGGAGGTGGGATTGGGAGAGGGGGAGCGGGCTATGGACATTGGGGAGGGGAGGCGAACCATAAGAGACTATGGACTCTGAAAAACAACCTGAGGGTTTTGAAGGGTCAGGGGTGGGAGGTTGGGGGAACAGGTGGTGGGTGATGGGGAGGGCACGTTTTGCATGGAGCACTGGGTGTTGTGCAAAAAGAATGAATACTGTTACGCTGAAAAAATTAATAAAAGGGGGAAAAAAAAAAAAAAAAAAAAAAAAAAAAAAAAAAAAAGAAAAGATAGCCCCCAACCCTGCCAAAAAACCCCATGCCTATATGGTCAATTAATTCATCACAAAGGAGCCAAGAATATACAATGGAGAAAGGACTAGTTTCTTTAATCAGTAGTACTGGGAAAACTGGACAGCCACATGCAAAAGAATGAAAATGGACCACCATCTTACACCATATATAAAAATCAACTCAAAATGCAAAATGGGTTAGAGAATTAACTGTAAGTTCTGAAATAACAAAACTTCTAGAAGATAACATAGAGAGTAAAGCTCCACAGATGTTCATCTTAGAAATAGTTTTTATTCTTTTTCTTTTTTGTTGAGGGGGTGTGGAGGATTTGACACTAAAAGCAAAGGCAACAGAAGCTTTAAAAAAAGTGGGGTGCCTGGGTGGCTCAGTATGTTAAAGCCTCTGCCTTCAGCTCAGGTCATGATCTCAGAGTCCTGTGATAGAGCCCCACATTGGCTCTCTGCTCAGTGGGGAGCCTGCTTCCCCCTGTCTCTCTGCCTACCTCTCTGCCTACTTGTGATCGCTCTCTCTCTGTCAAATAAATAAATAAAATCTTAAAAAAAAAACAACAACAAGTGGGATGGGGCACCTGGGTGGCATAGTAGGTTAAGCATTCAACTTTTGGTTTCACCTCAGGTCCTGATCTCAGGGTCATGATATTGAGCCCTGTCTCAGGCTCTGCACTCAGAATGGAATCTGCTTGAGATTCTCTCTTCCTCTTACACTTGTGCTCTCTCTAAAATAAATAAATAAATCTTCATGAAAAAAAGTGAGGCTATATCTAACCAAAAAAACACAAAAAAACAAAAAAAACTTCTACACAGCAAGGGACGCCATCTACAAAATGAAAAGATGACTTATAATTGGGAGAAAATATTTGCAAACCATATATCTGATAAGGGGTTAATATTTAAAATATATAAAGAACTCCTATAGCACAAGAGCAAAAGAATCCAATTAAATGGGCAGAGGATCTGAAGAGACATCTTTTCTAAAAATGATATATAAATGGCCAACAGGTACATGGGAAGATGCTCAACATCACTAATTATCAGGGAAATGCAAATCAAAACAACAATGAGCTATTATCTCACACCTGTTAGAAAGGCTATTAGCAAAAGACAAAAAACATGTGTTGAAGAAGACGTGGAGAAAAGGGAAACTTTGTGCACTGTTGGTGGAAATGTAAAGTTGTGCAGCCATTATGGAAAACAGTACATAGATTGTTCAAAACACTGAAAAAAAAAAAAAAAAAAGAACTACCATATAACCAGCAATTCCACTCAGAGTATTTATCTCAAGAAAATTTAAAAAAAAAATCTGAAAAAAAATATATGCACCCCCATGTTCATTACAGCACTATTTATACTAGCTGATGGGGATGCCTAGTTGACTCAGTCAGTAGAGCATGTGACTCTTAATCTTGGGGTCATGAGTTTGAGGCCTATGCTGGGTGGAGAGATTACTTAAAAAAAAAAAGTGAAGTAAATAAATACTTCTAAATAAATACTTGACTTTGGTCAAGATACCAAAAAAACCTAAGTGTTCAGCAATAAAAGAATGAATAAAGATATAGTGTGTATATATAACGGAATATTATTGAGCCACACAAAAAAGGAAAGCTTGCCATTTGCAACAACATGGATGGACCTCAAGAGCATTTTGCTAAGTGAAATATGTCAGAGAAAGACAAATACTGTATGACCTCTCATTTGTGAAATCTTAAACAAAAACAAAACGAAGATACTGAGAACAGATTTGTGGTTACCAGAAGTGGGAGTGGGAGGGAGTCGGGGGACAGGTGAAATGATTCAAGGTGGTGAAAAGGTACACACTTCCAGTTATAAGATAAGTAAGTCTTGGGGATGTAACACATAGCATGGTGACTATAGTTAAAAATACTGTACTATATATTTGAAAGCAGCTAAGAGAGTAAATCTTACAAGTTCTCGATATAAGAAAAAATTGTAACTATGTATCCTTACGGATATTAACTAAACATGTGGTAGTCATCTCACAATATATACATATGTCAAATCATCATGTTCTACCCTTGAAACTAATACAATGTTACATGTCAATCACATTTCAATCAAAAAAAAAAAAAAAAAAAAAAGAATGAACAAAACCCCCCAATTATTTAACCAATCTGGAAACTGATTGGAGGCTTACAACAAATTGAGGATTTACTCAAGAAAACCTACTGAATCACTGTAAGGACAGTGAGTCTGTTACATTTTAACCAGGAACTGCTCCAATCCCTTGCACTTCTTACCTTTGTTCCATTACCTGGAAATTTTCCCTCAGCCTCAGCAGATGGAGAACTCTGTGGGAACTGGCAGTTCTGCTGCTCCATTGCAGAGGCCTATTTGGAGCAGAGCATGGGAAAATTCCTGCCTGGGTATTATTGGAAACAATAGTAATCTCAGTGGCAAACAATCAGGAAAGGGTAACATTAGGGGTAGCCTGAGGTCTTGATACTGGTTGGAAAAGAACCAAAATGGAAGACCAGATCGAAATTTAATAGGGAGATCCAAGGAAGAAAACGACCAGAGAGAGTCTAGCTAAGATTCTGCATTATCTCTTGGTGATCTGGAAGGCTGTGCATGCTCAGCAGAGACCAGACAGAGCTCTAATGAGCTACTTGCTGCTTGTCCTTGAGTGATTTCCCCCTAGTCACTGTGTGTCTAGCACATTAAATGATAACTCATTTAAACCTACCTGCTATGATCACAAACCATACAACATTACAGATCATCTACATTGCCTCCTTTATTACAAAGATGGGAAATCCAAAACCTCTAAGCAGTTTAAGAGCATGAGTTTCTAAAAAGTTAGGAGAAAATCAACAGAGGTTACTACAATGGTTCCTGGGGCTTTGCATGAATTCATTTATTTACGAAAAGGTGGCACAAAACTAAGAAAAACCTGATTTGGACTATCTGTATCAAATATAAAGATCTTCCCTAATCTTGGTCTTACATTTAGTCTCTCTTCCCTTTTACTGCTTTCTCCTCAGAAATTCTTTTGAAGGAAGAAATAATAATAGAGGTTTCTTCACAAAATCATTCTTTGTGGATTCTTTAACAGATGATGAACTCTATACTGGAGACTGGATCACACCTGTCCCATGAATGATGACCATTTATGGTCACTTGTCTTAACTGATCTTCCTTCCTACTGTTCTACTTTTTCCTAACTCCCAATTCCTGGTTCTAGTTCTTCATTTTATGTGCTTTGTGGTGACAATTTATGCTAAAAATAACCTAGTCTTCTGGGTAGGTACCTATAGTTCCCAGGGAATATGACCATGACAGATACACACTCCAATTCCAATTACCACCAATTACTAAGTATTAACATTTACATCTTTACAACACAGATTTCCATAATAAAAGGCTATCTACACATGACCTCAAGTTCTCTTATTGTAAAATTTTGTTTGTTCAAGCAAGTGATTATAGTTCTCTTAGAAACAAGGAAACATTCCATGTGAATTCAAGGATCTTTTCTCCAAGCTGGTGTAATGCAGGAAGCTACTTCAGGTTAGTACCAAGGAAACATGCTCCCAAGACAACCTTTATATGCTCCTGTTTTTCGTGATGGCTTGACATTTGGCTCTTTCTTGGCATTTAGTCAATTTTAAATTGCTAGGAAAAATAAGGAACAAATTCCTACATTTCTACAGCTGATATCTTTGCTGTTCAGAACCTTATATAATCTGGCCTTGCGATAAGGGCAGTCAGAAATTTTAAAAGTATAAAAACCTCACTGACAAATAACCTAACAGGTCTTTGAGAAAGAATACAAAGCAAAGAATGCAGTAGGGTTGGCTGGCTGTTGCACTGTGGACTAAACCCCTTTTTCAGTTTTTTTCTGGGGTGTGTGTGTGTGTGTGTGTGTGTGTGTGCGTGTGTGTGTATAACCTGGAGATAGTATTGAGGGATAGAAGGCTGGAATCTGGGGAAGGCATAAAAGGATGGTGTCTCTATCAAGGGAAAACACCTGGCTGAGACTTATTCATCTCAGAAACCACATCTGTTCTCTCAAATAAAAATATAAACAAACAAACAAACATGCCTAGAGGCAATGTGGTATAAATTTTGCAACCAGTTATACATGGATTTGAACTGTGGTCACCATGTACCTGTTCAGTGACGTTGAGTAGTTTCTTTACTCCCTGAGCTTCCTTAACTGCACAATTAAATGAGATAATTTAACTTTTTTTTTTGAAGATTTTATTTATTTATTTGACACAGAGAGAGATCACAAGCAGGCAGAGAGGCAGGCAGAGAGAGAGGGGGAAGCAGGTTCCCTGCTGAGCAGAGAGCCTGATGTGGGGCTCAATCCCAGGACCCTAAGACCATGACCTAAGCCGAAGGCAGAGGCTTAACCCACTGAGTCACCCAGATGTTCCAAAATAATTTAGGTAAAATGCTTTATAGTATTCATATGTGCTCACGTGTGTCACCAACTGCTCCTCACTTTCTGCCTTTCCAATGCCATCCAGAGGCAGGTGTAATTCTGACAAAATAAAAGTTATAGACTCATTCTGTAATTTAACAACTCAAATTCTACTTTTTTGTTTTTATCAGGATGAAATGATTAACTTTTACTTGACACTTTTCTTCCTGAGTCATTTCTAAAAGATCACATGTTTTAACAGCAGCTGACCCACACAGTAGGATCCCATGGGTCAGTCACTACCACCAACATAAAAAATAATTGTTTCAGATCATGATGCTGCCAGATAGAGTGTTGCTCCCTAAAGAAAACATTTTATAGTATATGATTTTTTTCTCTCTCACATTCCCTGGCCAGCTTCTCCCTCTGTCAAGAAGTGCCTGGATGTGATGGGACATTCTGCATGCATGCCTGACCCTAGGGTGCTACATGATGGCACCAGGTAGAAGCTGAGTAGCTTTTTAGGTTTCAAGCTGACACATCTGCTATCAAGGCTACATCACATCCTGGCAGAGAGAAGTTCCTCTTAATTCTTAGCCGTGCTCATTGCAATTATTACATGTGAGTGACAAATAAGTCACCGAGTCACTGTAATGACTCATGCATCAAAAAGACAGTCCTCCTTTGGGCTCATAGGCCAGGCAATAATCTCCAGGGGGAGAAGCTAACCTTGCTAGCTAAGAACAGTAGGTTGGAGAGTGACATCACCAAGATGGCAATGTAAGTTGTTCCTAACTATACTCCCCCTCACAGGAAGAACAAGTATCTATTTAAGAAAAAGATACCCCTGAGAGAATCCTAGAACACAGAGGTGAGGCTAAAGCACACCGAGACCAAAAGGGACTACTTTAGGAAGGTAAGAGAAGTGGTTATATGTTGACCACATTGCCTCTCCTCCAGGACAGTACAGCACCACCAGGAAAGGTCTCCTTTGAGCCACTAGTTCCTCCAGTAGGAGAAGAGAACTCAAGTATTGTGGGTCACTTGTGAGAGCCTATACCCTGATCTCACATGATGAGGACTGCAGGGGAGTCTGCAGGGTGCAGACACTGGGAATCTGACTGTGACAGACCAAATGGGCGAGTAGCTTGCAAAAATCAACACACAGATCTTGGCAGACAGAATTAATTACCTGCAGTGCCCAAGTGGTAATCCCAACAATTAGCTCATCTGTAGAATCAAATCTGGGGTGCACTCTGATCAGGGAACTTGGCAGGGTACAGTTCTCACTCTGAGATTTGGATCCTCAGATGAAGAGTTTTGCAGGCCCTAGAGCTGAGTTTGCCCACACTCAGGCAAGGTGCTAAGTCAAAGCTCTACCCTCTGTGGGGGGCACCTTCCACCTCACCTGATCAGAAGGGCTAGTGACAACTATTAGAAGCTATGTGGCCCAGTGGCACTCAAGCTGAGAGATGAGGGGGCAGAGCTGATCACTTCCAGAGCAAAATCAGTATGGGGCATTCAGGCTTCCCATCTAAGCAAAGGCAGGGGGATTAATTCATAGTCTAAGCTGGGCGTAGCTCCTGGTAACTCCAAATTGGAAAGCCTCTTTGGGAAATTGAGAATGGCCTGAAACAGCCCCTACCCCTTCTGTCCATGCAAGGTAAAGCAAATAGTTTGCAGAGCAAATCCAGCAGCCCTATTCAGCCAAGGAACTTGGGGTGCAGGTCAGCTTAAGATAGCAAACAAAGAGCTTCATCAGTTTTAGACCTGCTTCTCTTGTTGTGTCTGAGCAGGAAGTTTAATTAATATCCTTGCTTATAGCTGAATACAGCCTTCAGCCTGTCCAACCAGGGAATATAACCAGAGCAGACAGGAAGCTGTGTAGCCCAATTCAACAACCCTATGTACATTGAACCTATGTGCATTAGAAAAGACAGTGTAGCCCATGGATTCCCCCATACGCAGATCAAAACCAATGACCTCACTTGACCCAAGGAATTCAGTACACATTCAGCCTGATTTTGGCCCCTAAACAATGAATGAACTATACAGGCCCCGAGGCTGCTTGCTACTCTGTCAGGCTGGGGACGTTAATTCACAGCTCTAGCTACTACTGAATACAGTACTCAATCCTGACCATCTACTAAGCCTGACCAGAGATTCAAGGAACTACAGAGCCCATCCTACAGCCTCATGTGGGTAGGGAACCAAGCAAACAGTTCTATCCAACTGTTCTCAGACAGTGACACACACCGCATCCCTGTCCTCAGAGTTCAAAGAGTTGCTTCTCCCCCAAACAGACCATAATAGCAGGCCCCATCTGCCCAAAGACATTACCAGCAGACATATTCAGAAACGCAGACTGAGCAGACTGGTAAAGAACTATCTCTGCCAAAGTAAACCTGTAAAGTTTGGAAAAGGAAACCCATTATTTGAATGTACAGATACCAATGTAAAAAATCAAGGATCAGGTAAATATAACATCACCAAAGGAAACCAATAAAGCCCCAATACTGATCCTAAAGAACTGGGAGATCTATGAAGCGTCAGGTATTTTAGAATAATCCTCTTAAGAAAGTTTAGCAAACAAGAAGAAAAGAGACAAAATTAGAAAAATTAAACAAAATTAGAAAAACAATGCATGAACAAAATGAGAAGCTTGACAAACACGAATTGTAAAGTTGAAAAATACAATAACTGAACTGCAGAATTAAATAGTTTCAGAAGTATACTCAATGTGTAGAAGAAAAAATTAGTGGCATGGAGGATAGGAGATTGGAAATTGCCCAGTCACAGAAAAAAAAAAGGAAAAAAATAAGTGAAGAAATCCTACAAGAATTTAGGACATAATAAAAAGAAACAATATTCAATATATGCATTATGGGAATTCCAGAAGAATAAGAGAAAGGGATAGAAAGTAAATTTAAAGGAATAATGTCTGAAAATTTCCCAAATCTGGGGAGAGAAATGGAAATCTAGATTCACGAGGCCCAAAGAACCTCAAATATATTGAACCTTAATAGGTTCAACTGTCAATTGTCAAAAGTCAAAGACAAAGAAAGAATTTTAAAAACAGGAGGCGGTCCCTGGATGGCTCAGTCATTAAGCATCTGCCTTTGGCCCAGGTCATGATCCCAGGGTCCTGGGATTGAGCCTCACATTGGGCTCCCTGCTCAGCAGGAAGCCTGCTTCTTCCTCTCCTACGCCCCCTTCTTGTGTTCCCTCTCTCACTGTGTCTCTGTAAAATAAATAAAATCTTTAAAAATACATAAATAAATAAAAGCAGCAGGAGAAAAGAAATAAGATACATACAAGGGAACCCACCATCAGATTATTGGCAATTTCTCAACAAACTTTTCAGGCCAGAAGAGAACAGGATGACATATTCACAATATTAAACAAAAACAAAACCAAAATCTGTCAACTAAGATGTTCTTCAGAAACAAAGGAGGGATAAAGACTTTCCTGAACAAATGAAAGCTGAGGGAGTTCATAACCATCAGACTGCCTTAAAATAAATGCTAAAGAAAGTTCTTTGAATAGAAGTAAAAGAATATTAATTAACCTCACAAAAAGGTAGGGTAAATTTCATTGGTAATGATTAATATGTAGCCATAGTTTGATTCTGTAAAATGGTAATAGCAGTGCATAACTCACAAGTCTAATTTGAAAGTCTAAAAAAAAATGAACATAGCAAAAACAACAACTAAAACAAGCCCACAAATATAGCAAATAATGACCATAAGTACAACAGTCTGTATTAAGCAATATAAAAAAACATGTAAATTTTAACAGCAATAACGCAAAATTTGACAGGGGTTAGAAGTAAAAGTGTAAAATGTATGAATTCTATTTAAGTTCAATTGTTATAACTTTAAAATAGGGTGTTATAAGCTTAAGATATTTTATGTAAGCCTCATGGTAACCACAAGGGAAAATCTTGGAGTAATTACACAAACATGATGAAGTAGTCAAGCCATATGTATATAAAAATACATCAAAACACAGAAAAAAGACAGCAGGATGAGAAACAAGCAACAATGGATTTATAGAATACCAGAAAACATTAACAAAATGGCACCGGTAAGTCCTAGCCTATTACTTTAAATGTAAATAGATTAAATTATCCAATCAAAAACAGAATGGCTGATTTGATTTTTAAAAATCCAACAATATGGGGCACCTGGGTGGCTTAGTCGGTTAAGCAATCAGCTCTTGATTTTGGCTCAGGTCATGATGTCAGGGTCCTGAGATCAAGCCCTATATCAGGCTCCATGCTCAGTGTGGAGTCTGCTTGAGATTATTTCTCCTCCCCATTCATGCTCTTTCTCTCTCAAATAAATGAAATCTTCAAAAACATTTTTAAAAGTTTTCAAAAATATGTGCCTACCAGAAACTCATTTTAGCTCTTTAAAGATATGCACAGACTGAAAGTGAAGGGATGGAAAATGACATTTCAAGAAAATGGCACCAAAATTTTTTTAAAGGCGTAAGTAGCTATATCAGACAAGATAGACTTTAAAGTAAAAAAAAAAAAGGGGGGGGTGCCTGTGTGGCTCAGTCAGTTGTGTGGCTCAGTCAGTTAAGTGGCTGACTTTGGCTCAGGTCATGATCCTAAGGTCCTGGGATCGAGTCCCACATCGGACTCCCAGCTCAGCAGAGAGGCTGCTTCTCCCTCACCCTCTGCCTGCCGCTCTGCCTATTTGTGCTATCTCTCTGTCAAATAAATCAAAATCTTTTAAAAAAATAAAATAAAAAAATAGTAAAAAGAGACAAAGAAGTTCATATAATGATAGAGGGTTCAATATATGAAGATATAACAAATGTAAATATTTATGCACCCAACATCAGAGCACCTACATACTTAAAGCAGAACTAACAGAGCTAAAAGGAGTAATAAACTATATAGTATACAGTAATAGTTGAGGACTTTAACACCCTATTCTCACCAATAAATAGATCATCCTGACAGAGAATTAATAAGGAAACAGAAGATTTGAACAACGCTATGGACCAAATGAAACTAAGAGACACACACAGAACATTCTATCCATTTATCCAACACAGAACACATATTCTTCTCAAGTGCATACGTAACATCTTCTAGAATTGATCATTCTAGGCCACAAAACAAGTCTTAGCAATTCAAGAAGACTGAAATCATACCAAGTATCTTTTCTAACTACAGTGGCATGAAACCAGAAATTAGCAACAAGAGGAAAACCAGAAAATCATGAACACATCAAAATTAAACAACAATCTCCTGAACAAGCAATGGATCAAAGAAGAAACTAAAGGGTAAATAGAAGAGGGCAAAGGAGTAAAATTGTTTCTATTTGTAATTTCTTGAGATAAATGAAAATGAAAAAACATACCAGAACTTATGGGATGCAGCAAGAGCAGTTCTAAGAGTGAAGTTCTTAAGAACAAATGCCTACATTAAAAAAAAATCCCAAATAAACAGCCTACCTCTATATCTTAGGGAACCAGAAAAAGAACAAACTGAGCCCCAAGTTAGCAGGAGAGAGGAAATAATAAAGACTAGTGCAGAAATCAGACAATACTGAACAGGAAAACAATCAAAAAGATTAAACAAACTAAGAGTTGGTTCTTTGAATAGATAGATAAAACTGACGAATGCTTAGCCAGAGTAATCAAGGATAAAAGAAGAACCCAAATCCACAAAATTATAAATGAAAAAGGAGATAGTACAACTGATACCAAAGAAATTCAAAGGATCATAAGAGGCTACTATGAACAATTATATGTCAACAACCGGACAACCCCAAAGAAAGAAAAACATTCTTAGAAACATGTAACTTACTGAGACAGAATCAGAAGGAAACAAAAAATATGACTAGGCCAATTACTATTAAGGAGATTAAATCAGTAATCAAAATCTCCCAATGAGGAAACAAGACTAGATGGCTTTACTGGTGAATTTTGCAAAATATTTTTTTTAAAAAACTAACAGTAATTCTCCTCAAACTCTTCCAAAAAATCAAAGCAAAAGGAACACTCCCAAACTCATTTTAAGAGGCCAGAATTAAACTGACACCAAAACCTGAATAGGACAGGGCTAGAAAGAAAATTATAGGCCAATATCCCTGATGAACATGGATGCAAAAATTCTCAAAACACTAACAAATCTAATTTCACAGCATGATAAAAGAATCATTTACCATGATCAAGTGGGATTTATCCTTGGGATACCAGGATGGTTCAACATATACAAATCAATTAACATGATACATCACATTAACAAAATGAAAGAAAAGAATATAATCATCTCAATAGATTCAGAAAAACCATTTGATAAAATTCAGCATCCATTCATAATAAAAACTCTTAAAAGATTAGGCAGGGGCGCCTGGGTGGCTCAGTGGATTAAGCCGCTGCCTTCGGCTCAGGTCATGATCTCGGAGTCCTGGGATCGAGCCCCGCATCGGGCTCTCTGCTCCGCAGGGAGCCTGCTTCCTCCTCTCTCTCTGTCTGCCTCTCTGCCTACTTGTGATCTCTCTCTCTGTCAAATAAATAATAAAAAAAAAAAAAAAAAAGATTAGGCATAGAAGGAGTATATATCAACATAATGAAGGCCACATATGACAAGCAGACAGCTAACATCAGACTCAATGGCGAAAAAATGAAAGCTTTTCTTCTAAGATCAGAAATAAGACAAAGATGCCCACTCTCACAACTCCTATTTAACATAATAGTGGAAGTTCTAGCTAGAGCTACCAGGTTATAAAAAGAAATATAAGGTATCAGAATTGGAATGGAAGAAGTAAAATTTTCTCTATTTGAAGATGACATGATTTTATGTATGAAAAATTCTAAAGACTCAACCAAAAAACTGTTAGATCTAATCAATGAATTCATGAAGTTGCAGGAAGCAAAATTAACATACAAAAATCAGTAGTGTTTCTATACACTAATAACAACATTTCTGAAAAAGAAAGAAATCAATCTCATTTACAATTTCATCAAAAACACCGAAATACTTAGGAATAAATTCAGCTAAGGAGGTGAAAGATCTCTATGCTGAAAACTAAAGACAATGACAAGAGAAATCAAAGAAGACACAAATAAAATGGAAAGATATCTGTGTTCATGGATTGCAAGAATTAATGTTGTTAAAATTTCAATACTACTGGAAGCCATCTGTAGATTCAATGCAATTCCTATCAAGATTCCAAAAGCATTTTTTTCTTACAGAAGTAGAAAAAAATCCCAAAATTTATATGGAGTCACAAAAGACCCTAAATAGCCAAATAAATTCCTGAGAAAGAAAAACAAAGGAGGAGGTATTCACATTTCCTGATTTTGAGCTATACTTAAAACTATAGTCATCAAAATAGTATGATACTGGCATAAAAACTGACAAATAGACCAATGGAATGGAACTGAAAGCCCAGAAATAGACCCAAGCATATGTGGTCATCTAATATTTGACAAAGGAAAAGACAGTTTCCAATAAATGGTATTAAGATAACCAGATATTCACATGTAAAAGAATGAACTGGACCCCTACCCACTCACAAAAGTTAACTCAAAATGAATTAAATACTTAAATGTAAGACCTGAAACCATGAAACTCCTAGAAGAAAACATAGGAACAAAGCTCCTTGACATGGGTCTAGGTAATGATTTTTGGATATGACCTCTAAAGCAGAAGCTACAAAATAAGAAAATAAAAAGCAAGTGGGATTGCATCAAACTAAACGGATTCTGCAGAGCAAAAGAAGCCATCAACAAAGTGAAAAGACAACTTAGAGAATGAGAAGAAATATTTGCAAACCATGTATCTGATAAGGGGTTAACATGTAAAACATATAAAGGAGTCATAAAACCCAACAGCAAAAATACAAATAACCCAATTAAAAAATAGGCAAAGGACTTGAATAGCTATTTTGCTGTAGAAGATATATAAAAGGTCAACAGACACCTGAATGGATATTCAACATCGCCAGTCATTAGGGAAATTCAAATTAAAACGAGATATCACTTTACGCCCATTAAAATAGCCATCATTAAAAAGACAGGTAATAACAAACGATGGCATGGATGTGGAGAAAAGGGTATCCTTGTGCTCTGTTGGTGGAACTGTACAATGGTACAGCCACTATGGAAAACAGTATGAAGGATCTTAATAAAAAGTAGAACTACCATTTGAGCCAACAGTATCACTTCTGGGTAAAAATCCAAAGGAAATGAAATCACTCTTAATCTCAGGAAACAAACCGAGGGTTGCTGGAGGGGAGGGGAGTGGGAGAAATGGTGTGGCTGTGTGATGGACACGGAGGAGGCTATGTGCTATGGTGAGTGCTATGAATTGTGTAAGACAAATGAATCACAGACTTGTACCCCTGAAACAAATAATATTATATGTTAATTAAAAAGGAAATATCTGCACGCTTATGTTCATAGCAGCATTATTTATAATAGCCAAGACACAGAAGAAACCCAAGTGCCCACTGATGGATGAATGAATAAAGAAGTTGTGGCACATACGACCACTGACACACCAGGTTTGAATTGGGTGGATCCACATATCATGGATTTTTTACTGTATAGCACTGTAAATTGATTCTTGTGATGTTCTTAATGACATTTTCTTTTCTCCAGTTTAAGAACATAGTATACAATACATATAACACAAAAAGTGTTAATTGACTATTTATATTATTGGTAAAGCTTCAAGACAACCGTAGGCTGTTAGTAAAGTTTTGGAGAGTCAGAAGTTATACATGGATTTTTTCAGCTATGTAGAGGACTGGTACCCCTCAGCCTCATGTTGTTCAAAGGTCAAATGTATATACATACAATGGAATATTATTAATCACAAGAAATGATGAAATCCTACCATTTGCAACAATATGGATGAATCTTGAAGGCATTTTCTAAATGACATAAGTCAAATAGAGAAAGATAAACAACTGTATGATTTTGCTTATATGTGGAATCTAAAAAACTTCCTCCAAAACACTCCTATAGAAAGAAATCAGACTTGTGGTTACCAGAGGCAGAGAACTGGGGAAAGGGGGGATTGGAGGAAGGTGATCGAAAGGTACAAACTTCCAGTTATAAGAGAAATAGATACCAGGGATGTCATGCATTACGTGATGACTACAGATAAAACTGCTGTTATGATGTGTAGGAAAGTTGTTAGAAGAGTAAATCCTAAGAGTTCTGAGCATAAGGAGAAATTTTTTTCCTTTCTTATTTTCTTTTTTATATCTATATAAGAAGATGGATGCTAGCTGACCTATTGTAATCACTGCATAATATATATAAATCAAATGATGATGTTGTATGCCTCAAACTATAATGTATGTCAACTATAACTCAATAAAACTGGGGAAGAAAAAAGAATGATATGTGAAACAGACAAACAAAAAACAACTCACACCATAGGTAGGGAGGATAAGCCTTGACAATACTTTAAATGGAATTTTTTTTTCCTCCCCTCTGCCCTTGCTCTGCCTCTGTCTTCCTATTCTCCTTTTTCTCCTGTTCTATCAGATGCTTTTAGATACTCTGGGTCACATCTGCCAGCCTTTGAACAGAGGTAAAATTAAAACAGACTTTAAATAAGAGATCTCACCAGCAAAGAGCAATCACTGCCCAGTAACAGTAATTTTTCAACCTTGCCTCCTGGAGCACAAATCTATATTGTAACTCAGCAAAAGGAGGAAAAACAGTAAATCAGAACAAGATATAATCAGAAAATGTTGCTGAGTTCTCAGCCTAGAGACAACCCAAATACCTCAGCTATTGATTCTTCAACAACCAACCCAACATATGTTCTAAAAACATATCAAATGGTTTATATTACCAACTAAAAATCATTCTCTCTTCCAATGGCAACTTCCCCCACTTCCAAACATGCACACCACCTCAATCTTGCCAGTCCTCTCAATCAGAGTCTTTGGAATACATCCTCTGACCCTCTCTGCTTTAAATATGTTATTAAGATGTTACCTATCAATGTCTTTTAAAATTTCATCTTTTCATTATCTTTGCTTCCCCTAGGTTTAGTTATTCAGCCTCCTCTCAGGTGACCATTGCAACTCACTGTCCTCCATATAGTCACATATATCAGTCCTAAATAATGCATTTAATCATGATGCTCCACTGCTTTAAACCTCCCCCAATTTTCTGTTGCCTTCAGTTTGGCATTTAAGGCTCTTCACAACCCACTAGTTAGCTTGCTAACCTCTCTAGCTCCATCTGGCACCAACCCCCGCCTAAAGTTCCAACCCACTGAGCGGATGAATATTCCATGAACACACCCATAGCCTTCTATGACTTTGCTTCTCATATTCTTGTTGCTGTTCCCTGAGATGCCCTTCTCCACTCGCTACACTTAGCTTTCCCTCTCTGTGCTCTCAACACTTTGTCCTGATCTCTACTTTAGTACTTAGTTTACATTGGAATCACATATTTTATGGAGTATATCTTACTCATCTCTGTATCATAGCATTTGCTATTTAAAAAAGACTCTGGGGTGCCTTGGTGGTTCAGTCAGTTAAGCATCTGCCTTCACCCCAGGCCGTGATCCTGGGATCCTGTGATGGATGGAGTCCCACATCATGTTCCCTGCTCAGCAGTGAGCCTGCTTCTCCCTCTGCCTCTCATTCTCACTCTCTGTCTCTCATAAATAAATAAATAAAATCTTTTTAAAAAAGAGATTCACTCAAGAAATTCTAGAGGAAACATTTCAAAAAGAGGGAAGAAAGTAAAAAATGAGGAAAAACATTGGTAAAGAGATAGGTAAAACACACTGAAAAAAAATAAAATTTTAAAAAGAGGTAAAACTAAGTAAACATTTAAAAGTGTTAGAAAAAGGTGTAATCTGTGGGGGGAAATAGAGAACTTGAGGAGAGATAGGCCTTTGAGTTTTGGAGCATGAGTGGTGACATACTAAATAGAAACTTTTTAAAGTTTGCCCATTAAACCAGCAAGAACAACTATTAGGGGAGTAGACATAAAGCATACAACTTCCAAAGAAGTAGGGGAAAAAATGAATACAAAAAAATTATCAGTTCAAAAATGGCAAGAAGGGCAAGAGAAGAAATGGAACACGTTCATAAAAATACATAAAACAGTGAAAGAAGTATAAATTTATCATTAATGCCAAAAATGCTAATGGATCCCACTTTTCAATTAAAGGTAAATATTTTTAGATTGAACAAAAATCTAGCTACAGCCAGCTTTTAAAAGATATGCCAAAAAAATGCCGAAAACATGGAACGAGACACATGCAAAAGAATTATACATCCGTATGTACCTATTAATTCTGTCCCAAAATTTGCAAAGTAAAGATTGACATGGGAGTGAGAAGATAGGGACAAATCCATCACCAGAGGGAGAAACTGAAATACAATTCTCCTAGTAATTGACAGCTTCAGCAAATAAAATATTAGTAAGGATAGAAGTTTTAAACAGCTTAACTAATAAGCTTTTTTTTTTTTTTTTTTTTTTAAAGATTTTATTTTTTATTCATTTGACAGAGAGAGAGATCACAAGTAGGCAGAGAGGGAGGCAGAGAGAGAGGAGGAAGCAGGCTCCCTGCAGAGCAGAGAGCCCGATGCGGGGCTCGATCCCAGGACCCTGAGATCATGACCTGAGCCGAAGGCAGCGGCTTTAATCCACTGAGCCACCCAGGCACCCCACTAATAAGCTTTTTAACAATACAGAACACATGTAGAATATTAAATGCAACAACTAGTGATATGTTATACAATTCTGAAAACTAAGCTATGATAGTGTCAATGAATTTCAAAAGATTCTGTTATTGTAATACAATTTGGTATTAGAAATAAATTTTTTAAAGATAACTAGAAAACTCATATGAGAGTTTAAAGAAAAACATATTTTAAAACAACTCACAACCAGAGAAGAAATAAAAATGGAAACTGGAGGGGCACCTCGGTGGCTCAGTTGATAAAGCGTCTGACTCTTGATTTCAGCTCAGATCATGATTTCAAGGTTGTGAAGTCAACATGCTGGGCATAGAGCCTGCTTAATATTTTCTCTCTCTGTCTCTTAAAAAAAAAAAAAAAAAAAAGGAAACTGAAAATCCTTAAAGCTGAAAAATAAACTGCCATATCAAAATTTGAGGAATGGAGCCAAAATATAAATGGAAGTTTATAACCTTGTATGTTTATATTAGAAAAGAAAAAAAGTTCCAAATTAATGGGATAGTCTTCCAAACTTAAGAGAGTAAATAAGAAAATAAGATTAGGTAATCAATGAAAAAGACAAAAAAATAAATAATAGAAATTCCTGGATTTTGGTAAAATAGAAATTTTGGGGTCTTGGTAAAAACTAAGGAAACAAATAAGCTTTTAGTATTGATAATCAAGGGGGGAAACCCTGAAGGAATGCATATAATCATAGGGCTGTAAAAGAAAAATAGAACTATAAATGCTACAAGTAATAAATGAAAATATTTTCAACAACTTTATTTTCAACAACTTTAGCCCAATAAATTTGAAAACTTGTGAAAAGGATAAACATCTAGAAAAATACAGCTACAATTTACCAAATGTGACTTACGTAGAAAACTTGAATAGTGCTATAACTTTTGAATAAATCTTTCAACAAAGAAATCACAGGGCTCAGACAGGTTCTTTGTAAGCCAAGTTCTTCTTTTTTTTTTTTTTTTTAAAGATTTTATTTATTTATTTGACAGAGAGAGATCACAAGTAGGCAGAGAGGCGGGGGTGGGGGGACAGGCTCCCTGCTGAGCAGAGAGCCTGAGGTTTAGCCAAGTTCTATGAGACATTTATGGAACAGAAATTTCAGTCTTTCTATTCTAATCTTCCAAAGAGGGAAAACTCCCCGACTCTTTCAACATAACTCTTTCCAAATTAAGAAAGAAATAGATGAAAAATGAGTATTATAGATCAATTTCATATAGGTGAAAAATTCTAAACAAATTACTTGTAAACATAATTGGATTTATCAGAGATGCAACCCTGATTATAGAAAACAGTTAATGTAACTCATCCTAAAAACAAAGTAAAGGAAAAAAAATCATATGACCAAATCACTAGCTACAGAAGGATATTTATAGAATTCAACACTCATTCACAATTTTAAAAACTCAGCAAACTAAGAATAGGGAAAAAAAAACCCACACTTGACTGATAAGGGATATCTACCAAAATAAAAAACAAAAACAAAACCTACAATGAACATTATATACTTGATAATGAAAATAATAAAAAAAAAATTCTTTTAAAATCAGAAAGACCAGGGTACCAGCTATTAACCGTATCTATTTAACATTGCTCTGGCAGGTCTCACCAGGTCAAAATGTAAGAAAAAGAAAATATATAAAAATTAGAAGGGAAGTTACAAAACTGTTGTCATTATAGATAATATGTTTATGTTGAAATCCCAAAAGAATCAAAAGACAAATTATTTTAACTAGTAAGATTTAGCACATTTGATTTTCACAAAACCAGTATATAGAAATCAACTACATGTGTATATTCAGCAATAATCAGAATATCACTATCAGCAACAAAAATAAAAAGTACCCAGGAATAAACTTAACAAAAAATGTGCAAGCTCTTTATAGGAAATATTTTTAATGGAAGTGAAAAGCACTGATCTAAACAACTGAAGGATTTGACCGGATAGATGGGTAATATAACAAAAGAAAGAAAAGTGACAGTTAACACAAAAGTCAGGTCAGGTTTGACCTCTACAGGGTAGGGAAGGTGATAGCTTACTTTTTAACTTGGATGATAAGCACATGAGTATTTAAGTTTTTAATTCTTTAAACTGTACTCCAAATTTTATATTCTCTCTTACATGAATTATTTTATAGTTTTAAAAAAGGTCTAGAACAAATAGCCCAATTAATGCAAAAAGTCTGTTGTCTGTCATGTCATAGGATTCCCATAATTTACAAGAAGAGCTTGGGAGAAGATACTAATTTTGTCAACTTCGAAAATGTGTCTTGAATTATCATTTCATCTCCAAAAGAGGCAGCAGCTGCTATTAAATGCTAGAACAAACTCCTTCAGGAAACATTCAGTTTTAAGTGCAATTGTTCTCATTTTTTAGTTTTAAAAGAAAAGGTTCTATGCAAAGCTGTTTACATAAATATTCAGCTGTTTACCTCTGCACCCAAAATAGAAAAGGAGAAATAGGACCATTCAGGAACATTTAACAAATACTGGCTTAACAATGATGAAAAATTTAGAGAAAGTCTCAACTATCTACTTCATTAGCCTAATCCACTAGTGTTTTATGTTTTAATGGTAGGTAGGGTGCCAAAAACTTAAAAGATGATATACTTTTTTAAACTTTTGGTGGGTTTAATTATAAGGAAATATTTTATTTGCATGCCAATATGCTTCCTTGGGTGAGAGAAAAATGATCAGAAATACATATGGCTTGGGAACCAGCATGTAACCCGTAGCCTAGCTTATCCGGGTAACAGACTATTTTTTAAAAATGGCCAATACAGTATCTCCAGTCCCACGTGGTCTTTCAGAAGCTTCCCACTTCTTTATCAAGAGATGGAATCTATTTCCATTCCCACTGAAACTGAGTGGCCTTTGTAACTGCTTCTGTAATTTGGGTAAGGATGTTGTGTAGATTTCCTAGTGTGGGTCATAAAAGATAAGGTTCCCACCTGACATTTTCTTCCTTGGGTCATATGCTTTGAGAATACTGACTGAGCTGGCATGGAAGAAGTCTGGTTACCCTGAAGCTGTCATGCTGGAGAGACCACAAAGAAACAGAGATGCTGGAACAGTGCAGGTGTTTTAGTCTTTCCCACCCCTCCAGATGGTGAGGGAGTGAGCTTCAGATGATTATAACCCCAGCCGCCAAGTCAACCCAGCTGATGGTGAATGTCCCTGCTGAGCCCTGCCCAAATTGCAGATTTGTGAGCAAAATATAGTTGTTGCTTTAAGGCACTAAGTTTGTTGTGCTGCAGCATTAGATAACTTGAACCGTTGTCATATGTACAGAAAAGATATTGAATGTAAATGTCATCCTCCCATGTATCCAAAGGATAAATGACTGAGAACCAACAACCCAAACAGGATGGTTTCCAAAAACCAAAATTATAGAAATCTATTTGATTAAACTTGATTTAGGGTTCATTATACCTGCTGCTGATCACTGATGTTGATAAGTAGGTTCATTTACATAGCTATTATTTGAAAAAAATCCTTTAATATTTTTGTTTTTAATTACTTCAAAGAATCTCTGAGATGCATGTTAATAACTGCTGTCTACAAATGAAATTTTTTTCCATTATGGTATCTTTTACTTTGGTCTTTTTATGTTGGCATCTCAGTGTGATATCAGGTGTCCTCCTCAAAGTCAGTGGAACCAAAATGAAATTACTAAGGTCTACATATTGTCATCTGCTATTGGACGTTAGTGTAATCAGATTTTAGAGCCAAAGAAAATCCCTGATCATTTATTATGTGACCCTAGGCAAGCTACATAACTTTACTGAGTACTTTTATTGATTTGTAAAATGAAAATAATACCTATCTATCCTGCAGGGTGGTCACAGAATTAAATGAGTCAATATATATAAAATACTTAGCATGCTTGGTACATAATAGGCAATCAATAAGTTTCTTTTTCTTGACACCTCTTGTTTTTTTATTTAATGACAGGCTAACAGAGTTTGCAGGCCACTGGTTTTGCCCAGGAGAATAAATGAAACAAGATGGGATTGGGAGGGAGACAAACCATAAGTGACTCTTAATCTCACAAAAGAAACTGAGGGTTGCTGGGGGAAGGGGGTCGGGAGAGTGGGGTGGGGTTATGGACATTGGGGAGGGTATGTGCTATGGTGAGTGCTGTGAAGTGTGTAAACCTGGCGATTCACAGACCTGTATCCCTGGGGATAAAAATACATTATATGTTTATAAAATAAATAAATAAATAAATTTTTAAAAATTTAAAAAAAAAGAAGCCCTCCAGAGAAAGTCAGGCTCAACTTCTTATCTGTGAGTATTCCTCCCACACTTGGAAGTGAGCCTCCCCCCCATACTGGGAACTTCAACAAAAGCAGCGCACTACGCCCTCTGTTCTGCTTTTCTTTGTTGTAGTTGCTATTTGGCAAATATTTAAGCAAATTCAAATCTGCATGTCAGCTACTCCTTTTCCCTTTTTATCAAGCATTTTCAGCAGTAAAGAATGCATGTGTGTGTGTGTGTGTGTGTGTGTGTACTTAAGTGCTTATAAACACTCATTTTTTTCATTTTGAGGTCATTGGGGGACTTCATGCCACACAGATATCTGAGCTGAATTACTGACTTGTTATATGAAGGAGGTAAAGCAACAGGTAACCCAGGGGTTTTAGAGGTTTTAGCCAATAATCTCAAAATAAGCAGACAAAAATCAATATTGTTATGAGAAGAAACAGAACCATCCACCCTTCTGGATATCTTCACTTCATTCAACCTCAGCATCTAAGTGCTTGATGCAGCTCACTGGGGGCAGGCAAAGCACATGACTGTGGTAACTGGAGACCTGCTTCACACTTGCTATGTGATCTCAGAAGAGACTTTGCAGGCCTACATTCCTCATCTAAGAAGCTGTGGGATTAGACTAGATGATCAAAACTTGTGATGGCTGAAAGGGACCTCAAAACCATTTGGTGTAACACTCTCAACATGACAGGTGAAAAGTGTTGCCTAGAGCAAGAAGTCAATGGCTTTCTTGATGTCACACCCCTAATAGCTGATAGACTAGGTAGTGGCAGCCAAGGATTTCTAGCTATGCCTCAATACTCATTCCATAAAGTCCTGTTTAAAATGATTTGACACTGATAGTGATGAGGAAGAACATAATATGCATTCCTATTCAGATTGGGTTAAAATGTCTCAACAGGTCAAACAGTTCTAATTTCCAACCCAGCTTTCTTGCCAAGAGAGTACTTGTTACTGTCTTGGATAATACACCATTCTCTAGACCTGGAAGGCTGTAGGTGCTTTGCACTCTATATATTCCAGAACATGGAGGACAAATTTCAATACTGTCATTGGTGATGTCCCGAAAGTGGCAGGTAGTCAACAGGAACTGATTAAGTTCTGTGTTCATCCCAATGGTGGAATCACTATTATACTACATGCCACATAAGTTTTCAGACCCAATCAAGATGCAGAGCAAAAAATTCCAGCAAGTTGAAGGGGAGTTTTTACCTTCCAAGTCATTACCTATCTACTTAGTTATTTCTTAATTCCTCTTGTCTAAGGAAAGAGAGGTTCTTGGGTGCCTGGGTGCTCAGTTGGTTAAGCAACTGCCTTCGGCTCAGGTTCTGATCCCAGAGTACTGAGATTGAGTCCTGCATTGGGCTCCCAGCTGCTTCTCCCTCTGACCTTCTCTCTCATGCTCTCTCTCACTCTCTCCCAAATAAATAAATAAACAAAATCTTTAGTCCCATAGTTATAAAGTATATTAGATTTTTTTTTCCTCTCTTCATTGGAATTCTCAGAGAGATCTTCTAATCTGAGGTATGTGGGAGGAAAAGCAGCTAGATAAGAGCAGTCCTCTATTTGCTGCCCAATATGGTAGCAACTACTAGCCATATGTGTCACCGAGTACTTGAAATGTGTCTAGTGTCACCGAGGAACTGAATTCTATTTCTTTTAAATTTTATTTAACTTTAATTAAATTTAGATATAGACACTGATTTACTTATTGAAAAGTGATATGAATGTTTGGAGAAACTTGATTATATGAATCTACTTTTTCAACTGTAAATTTTAATATAAATACAGGTATTTTCTGTAAAAATTTAGAGTTAAATTGGTATGTGTTCTAAGTGTAAAATGTACAGAATTCAAGACCTAATATGAAAAACATGCATACTATCTCACTTATATAAATTACTGTTAAAATGAAAAAATATATATATATTAGGTTAAATATATTAAAAATTAATTTCACCTGTTTCCTTTTACTAATTTAAATGGCTACTAGGAAATTTAAAATGACATAAAAGGCTCACATTTGAGGTTTACATTGTCCTATTATGCAATAGCACTGTTCTAGATTCTAGAGAATCTAGATTTTGGGTTTTGTTTATCTGCTTATTTGCTTGTTTAAAGAACATTATGGCCAGTATATATTTTGGCTTCTTCGTCAAAATCATACTAGGGACAAGTTATACCATCTGAAGAACCCAAAGATAGTTTTTCTAATTACACTCTCCCAATAAATTAAAATTTGGCATTTGGTTTGCAAATTTGTCTCAGATAATTTGTGTCAATCAACCAGCATCTGATCAATTATCAAATAAAATTAACACTGAAGTTCCAGACTCAAAAAACTGAACTGGGGAATGAGCCATGATACAGAACACAGTGACTACTAAAATCCAGGTCCCATGGCGTTCTTTCTATTTCTGCATTAGAAAAAGTCAAATATTTGAGAATAAATATCACATTCTGCTAGTCTTCTTTTATATGACCCAAAAAGTAACCATATAAAAAGGAAACAGTTACATACAATCCATACACACACACACACACACACACACACACACACACACACACATACATATAAAGTCTAAGGAAGAAGCTATTTTAAATAGCAACTGAACTTGAACCAAATATATGGCAAATGATAATAAATATATATCCTTCATATGTACAAATAAACCTTTATCAGTTAAAGGAAGTTCCTTTAAAGATCATAGCCTAAAAGATAAACACTCTTTGTCCTAAGCCACTACTGACAAACTAAAGCTGTCATTATCATCAGAGGCCCCTTGGGATGTTATACCAACCCCAGAAATTATATTCAACGGCAGCAGCACTATTCCATGCTCGCACCATTCCTAGAGACAGATATCAGCTATCACCTCCATTTTAAGAACTGGATAATCGATTAATCACAGAGAAGTTCAGCAGCACATTCAAGGTTTAATATTTGCTAAAAGCTGCTTATTTCTGCTTGGACCCTGAGCTGTCCTTCTGGAAGCTGCTATCAGATGTGTAAGGTGCTTACTAATAGGCAGTAAGCCCACCTCAGAGGGTCTCTTAAGGTTTTACACTGAAGCACACAATTTTGTCAACTGTGCTTCTTTTCCCTATAAAAATAAAACTTGATCAGCACAATTCATTAACAAATCTTTAATCACTACCTTTTTTATGAATTAAAATAAAGACAGTTTAGTATATTTATATAAATTTTAAATACCTACCTTTAAATTATCTTTTCCACTAAATTCCACCATTTTAGATTTTTTTTTTTTTTTTTGGACACAGATCACAAGTACACAGAGAGGCAGGCAGAGAGAGGGGGAAGCAGGCTCCCCGCCGAGCAGAGAGCATGACCAGGGGCTTGATCCCAGGACCCTGAGACCACGACCTGAGCCGAAGGCAGAGGCCCAATCCACTGAGCCACCCAGGTACCCCTAAATTTCACCATTTTAAACCTCCATCTAACTTAAACCTGGGTTTATTCCAGATTCTAATTGGAATTCTCCCTGATTTAATTGAATTGTAATTTCTGCAATAAGTCTCATGTCTTCAGAATAGCATAAGAGCTCATCACGGAATCCTCCTGAGTTAATCTATTCCTTTTTCTCCCCCTGATTTTAGCTTAAGAAACCATTAATTTCATAGGCATCTAGGGTCTCATTTGCTTGAGCCCTTTCTCCCTTCAGAAGATGCACCATTCCTTATACCTTTCCCTCACCCTAACCCCTAGAAAACCTTGGGTTTTACTCCTTCATTCCCATGCTTTACCTCTGCAGCACTGCCCACTCTGGGCTTCCATTTCCAAGCAGAAAGAACCATACATGCGGCCGTCTTGGTCTCAGCTCTGTGGTCTTATTTCAATCAGGGAAACATTCCTATGGCAACGAACATGCATCACCATCTCACTCCCCCTTCCCTGAAAGTTCCTTATTTGCATGGCAGACGTTTGGCAAGGACACTGAATTACTTTCACTTGCCTAGCAACTACTAGTCTGTTCCAGCCCTTCTAAAGGGACTTAGCTTTTTTCTATTTATTAAAACATACTTGGGGACTAGCTGGCTGCAGAAAGGGCAGTTGCCAAGTCAGCCTCCTGGGGCAGCAGCCTGAAGCACACATAGCCCTTAGGCAAACTGAAGTCCTCTCCTGACCCAAAGTTAAAAAAAAGTTCACAGACTCGGCAATAGGTCAAGAATAAAACGCTCTTTAAGAGCTCTCTTTAGGCTAATTCCAGGGAAAATTTCACATTTTGAGAACCTCAAATCTTCCTCATCCTCAGCTATACAAGGAGTCAAATAATTGGTATATTAGTCTCCATTCATAAAACCACAAAAATGCACATTACACAATAAAATAAGCCAATGCTCTTCCTAATGTATGAGAGTCTCTTTTTGGGGGGTGAGAGTGGGTTTACAGGAAGCAGAGAAATAACTCCTACTACAAAATTAGAGACAGTAAGCCTCAGAAGCCCTGTACATATAAAAATTAAGAACCAACAAATGAGACCAAAAACTCTAAATGATGCTTAATCAAATAAAGAGACAGGGCAGGGGGGTGCCTGGTTGGCTCAGTTGTTAAGCATCCAACTCTTGATTTCAGCTCAAGTCATGATCTCAGGGTCGTAAGATTGAGTCCCGCATCAAACTCCATGCTGGGCATGGACCCTACTTAAGATTCTCTCTTTCCATTTCCATTTGTCCCTCTCCACCTATAAACAGATAGATAGATAGATAGATAGACAGACGGACAGACAAAAAGCTGCAAATGTGATTTTTGATTTTAAAAACCAGAGAGGGATAGCTGAAGAGAAATATCCCTTAGTCACTGCCAACTCAGTAACAAGAAAACGGGAACCATGTTATAAAATTAATTTTTTTCAACTTCCAATGGTTAGAAAGAACACTCTGTTTTAAAAAAATAAACCATTAAAGTTCATTCCACATTATCCTCAGTCTCCTAAATATTCCTACTCTTTTCTTACAAACTCAAGAGAAAAAAAAATCCCTTGGTACTCATTATAAAACCCCGGAATGCTCTTGATATTGCCATTTTATCTGTCTATTGTTCTCCCAACTCCAGGAAATCTCTGAAAGCCAGACATAATAACTGTTGTGACAGCTTTCAGTAACAAGAAGTGAAGTTTCCTGTCAAAAGAAGTGCTCTCACCATTTTCATCTTATGTAAAACAAGATAATTCTACAGGCAAGTTCATAGACAGAGCCTCTTTAAGACCCTGAAAATCTATTATAATAGATTATAATAGGATAAAAGAATGAATCAAAATGACAGATAAATTTGTGGGAGTTTTCCCTTTTAGCTATAGCAAACTCTGATTTATTTCCAATTAGTACTGCTTCTTTGGTCAGAGAACTGTCCTTTTACTCCAGAGCTACTAAGAGCAAATTCCAGATATTAATCTAACAAAGGAGCAGAAAAATATGGTGCTTGGTACTTATTTGAAATAATCTAGATCCCAAACTAAAAGGAGTGGGTATGAAACATGCTACATTATAATGCTCTTCCAGGAATTATTTAAAGTCACCAAGATTCTAAACCTCCCATAAAAACTAGAGACCCACATCTTCAGGAGAGATTTACTGGTCAGATGAGCAGAAAGAACACAGTGTGCTCCTAGAGGAAGGGTGTTGGACCAGGATTTAGAAGCACTGAGGTCCAAGTACTATACAGTCCTTCACGTGGAAAGCAGAGACTCACCCTCATTTACCTCACTTATCCCATGTAAATAAGTGGGGACAGATGTCAGAACAAGTGAGATAACAAACATATGGAAACAATTTGAAAAAAAAAAATGGGATGCCAAAATGACCTTACTATTAAAAAGACCAAGTGTTTGCCTTTGTGAAATTATAATATAAATATAATCCTGTTTGACTTAGTTTCCTTATCTGTTAAATGGGAACAACAACCCTTCATGGATACTATAAGGGTTAAATGAGAAAACATGAAATGTTCTTACACTAATGTCTGTCATAGATACAGCAAATGCTCAAAAATATTAGCTATTGCCTGTAGTGCAAAGCTACTTAGAACTATGAATCCCTAGTACTGGAGAGTCCCTAGATGTGACACGTAACAGCATAAAGTGAAAAACATGAGATAAGAACATAAAGCAGGGACTGGCTATGCCCACAGAACCTGCTTTCCTGTAACTAGTGGCCAACTAAACACAAAGCAATAACCACAAAAGGATGTCTGGAATAAAATTTTGACCAAGGACACAGCAACTCTGAGTACAGCAAGAGGCAAAAGACTGCATCAATCTCTCTACTAAAAGGTTAAGTGGCTTATACACTAAATATGACATGCACAGGGACAGGGACTTTTCTCTGCCCCTGGCTGGTTACATGGTAGGTTCCCCCCAAACATTTGAAACATGGATAGATGAATGGGTAAGATGATCAAAGGCTGTGCATTCAATACAATCCTCTTGTGGTGCTCCAACCACAACAGTCTGCTTAATATTATGACAGTCTATGTGAAAATCAAAGGAAAAGTGTATTCTTACACTTTCATTATTTACTCAGTGTTCACTGTAGGTCAAGAACAGTGCAGTAATTTTATAAATAAAGGTTTGTTCATACAACTATAAAATCTATCCAGTTTTTGAGGAGAAAAAGTTGGCTTTTGTTGACTGGACTCTAGTCACAGTGGAGATAACTAATTACCTACCTCCCTAATTGGCTTCCTGTAGGCAACACTCTCTGCATCCAAACCTTAGTGATGCCATTTAAGTGTCAATACATTTTTATCTTAAGAAATCCAGGGAAAATTGAAAGTCTTGCTCAATCTACACATTTAATGTAATCCCTATCAAAATACCATCCACCAATACTAAGAAATACAAACAATTATAAGAACATATTATGAGCAACTATACACCAGCAAATTAGGCAATCTGGAAGAAACTGATGCATTACTAGAGACATGTAAACTACCAAAACTGAACCAGGAAGAAATAGAAAACCTGGACAGACCCATAACCAGCAAGGAAATTGAAACAGTAATCAAAAACCTCCCAACATGAAAAACAACCTGAGGGTTTTGAAGGGTCAGGGGTGGGAGTTTGGGGAAACAGGTGGTAGGTAATAGGGAGGACACGTTTTGCATGGAGCACTGGGTGTTGTGCAAAAACAATGAATACTGTTACGCTGAAAAAATAAATAAATTAAAAAAAACAAAAACAAAAACAAAACAAAACAAAACCTCCCAACAAACAAGAGCCCAGGGCCAGATGGCTTCCCAGGAGAATTCTAAATATTTAAAGAAAAATTAATACCTATTCTTCTGAAACTGTTCAAAAAAATATAAATGGAAGGAAAACTTCTAAACTCATTTTATGAGGCCAGAATTACCTTGATCCAAAAACCAAAGACCCCACCAAAAAGGAGAATTACAGACCAATATCCCTGATGCAAAATTTCTCACCAAAATACAAGCCAATAGGATTCAACAGTACATTAAAAGGATCATTCACCACAATCAAGTGGGATTTTTTCCTAAGCTGTAAGGTTGGTTCAATATCCACAAATCAATCAATGTGATATAATAAAGAACAAGAATCATATGATCCTCTCAATTGATGCAGAGAAAGCATTGACGAAATACACCACGCTTTCTTGATTAAAACTCTTCACAGTTTAGGGATAGAGGGTACATACCTCAATATCATAAAAGCTATCTATAAAACACCCACAGCAAATATTATTCCCAATGGGGAAAAACTGAGAGCTCTTCCCCAAGATCAGGAACACACAATGGATGTCCACTATCACCACTGCTGTTCAATAGAGTACTACAAGTTCTAGCCTCATAAATCAAACAACAAAAAGAAATAAAAGGCATCCAAATTAGCAAAGAAGTAAAACTCTCACTTTTTGCAGATATGATACTTTATGTGGATATGACACTTTATGTGGAAAACCCAAAAAACTGTACCCTAAAACTATTAGAACTCATATAGGAATTCAGGAAAGTGGCAAGATATAAAATCAATGCAGAGGAATCAGTTGCATTTCTATATACCAACAACAAGACAGAAGAAAGAGAAATTAAGTTGATCCCATTTACAATTGCACACAAAATCACAAGATACCTAAGAATAAACCTAACTGAAAAGAATCTGTACTCAGAAAACAATGAACGCTCATGAAATAAACTGAGGAAGACACACACAAAAAAATGGAAAAATGTTCCATGCTCATGGATTGGAAGAACAAAAATTGTGAAAATGTCTATGCTACCTAGAGCAATCTACATATTTAATTCAATCCCTATCAAAATACCATCAACTTTTTTCAAAGAAATGGAACAAATAATCCTAAAATTTGTAATGGACCAGAAATGGACCCTCGACTTTAGGGTCAACTAATCTTTGACAAAGGAAGAAAGAATGTCCAATGGAAAAAAGACAGTCTTTTCAACAAATGGTGGTGGGAAAAGTGGACAGCCATCTACAAATGGATGAAACTGGACCATTTCTTTATACCATACGCAAAAATAGACTCAAAATGGATGAAAGACCTAAATGTGAGACAGGAATCCATCAATATCCTTGAGGATAACACAGGCAACAACCTCATCAACCTCAGCTGCAGCAACTTCTTCCTAGACACATCTCCAAAGGCAAGGGAAACAAAAGCAAAAATGAACTACTGGGACTTCATCTAAGTAAAAACCTTTTGCACAGCAAAGGAAACAGCCAACAAAACTAAAGGCAAGGTAAGGAATGGGAGAAGATATCAGCAAATGACACATCAGATAAGGTGCTAGTATCCAAGATCTATAAAGAACTTAACAAATCAATTAACTCAACACCCAAAAAACAGATAATCCAGTCAAGAAATGGGCCAAAGACATGAACACACATTTCTGCAAAGAACACATCCAAATGGCCAAAGATACGTGAAAAATCAGGGAAAAACCATATCACTCAGCATCAGGGAACTACAAGTCAAAACCACAAGGAGATACCATCTCATAGCAGTCAGAATGGCTAAAATTAACAAGACAAGAAACAACAAATGTTGGAGAGGATGCAGAGAAAGGGGAACCCTCTTATGCTGTTGGTAGGAATGCAAGCTGATGCAGCCACTCTGGAAAACAGTATGGAGGTTCCTCAAAAAGTTGAAAATAGAGTTACCCTACAACCAGCAATTGCACTACTGGGTATTTACCTCAAAGAGACAAATGTAGTGATCTGAAGGGGCATAGGTATCCCAATGTTTATAGCAGAAATGTCCACAATAGCCAAACTACGGAAAGAGCCCATATGCCCATTGACAGATAAATGGATAAAAGATGTGATGTATATGTATACACACACACACACACGCACACACGTATGTATACACATATACATGTATATATACATACATATACATGTATATATACATACATATATGTACACACATATACATACATATATATATACACACACACAATGGAATGCTATTCAGCTATCAGAAAGGACGGAATCTTACCATTTATATCGACATGGATGGAAATGGAGGGTATTACGTTAAGTGCAACCAGTCAATCAGAGAAAGACAATTATATGGTTTTACTCATTTGAGGACTATAAGAAACAAAATAGGGGATCATAGAGGAAGGGAGGGAAAACTGAGTGGGGAAAAAAATCAGGGAGGGAGAATAACCATGAAAGACTCTTAAATATGTAAAGAAATGGAGGGTTGCTGGAGGCGAGGTGCGTGGGGAGATGGGGTAACTGGATGATGGGAATTAAGGAAGGCACGTGATGTGATGAGCATTAGGTGTTACATGCAACTGATGAATTACCAAACTCTCCATCTGAAACTAATGATATAGTACATATTAGCTACCTGAAATTAAAAGAAAAATCTTGCTCAAATAATATAACCATACCAGATAGTATCCAAGGAATTTAAGGGCATGTAATTAATTATAATAATACCTTACAACAAATTCATACTGACAGAAGGAGGATATGGGTAACAATACTGAATGATGAATGAATCTTAAAGGAGTGACATTTTATTACAGTAACTCAAATTAAGTGCTAGTAAAATATTACCAAGTGGATATCCTCAAAGGACTACTTTAATGATTAGAATCCCACATAATTAGTACATAAGATGCAAAGAAATGGAGGGATTTGAGAACCATCCTTTCTTTCAAGCAGGTTAATGTTTCTTAGAAAACTTACACTATTCATTTCCTCTGTCGATCCTTTATTCATAGATAAAACAAGGTAAACTTGATATTTACTCTGAAGAAATTATTAAGGACTATGAATTAATGGGGCTACAAATGGATGGCACTGCCAAAGAGAGATCTAGGGCTCGGTCAGATGGCTGCAGCCAACTACACATGAATTTATTTTTAAATGAGTATTTATATTCCACTGTCCATGTACATTATCATGAGAGGTTCATCTTTGGAAACAAAGCAGAAAAGAAGTGGTGAATGAAATCAGTGTACTGAATGGAACAGAACGGGTAGAAGAGAGTACATACTATTGTCCCCTTCCTTTCCTATTTTTTCTTTCTCTTCTTATCCAGTATTCTGGGATACACTCTAAGAGCTTTTTCAAACTGAGGGGTCTGGAGAAGATGCATCTGACAATGTAGACTCAAGGAAAGTACACATGCAAACACTTTCATCAAGGCTCAGTGGATGGAGTTAACACATTTCCAAAGCACTCCAGAAGCTGCATTATAAGGAATGATCAATGTTATTCATCTCACACAACCACCTGTGAGACAAGGAAAGCAGGCATCTTCATACTGATGTAGTCAAGGCCAGACTATCAGAAAATAATAGGGTCGAGCATTAGTCCAGTCCTCCCACTTGGCCCAGCAATAGCCCCATGCTCCACTGCCTCAGAACATAACAAAACTTATTTACAAAACCCCATGGTAAACTGACAAACCATGGCATCCCATCTATCCTATCTGTGGGAAGCAGAGACTTGAATGAATTAGAAGAGGTGATTCACAGCCCTTGGCCTTGCTGTGATTTCACAAAAGACAAAAGACTTGCTGGTTCTGGAACAGCTACTTTTCAGTTGTTAAGTACAGCTGAATCTGCATCTACTCTTCTACTAGTGAAAAACAGGGCTTGGGGACAATGTCTAAAGGAAATTACCCGTTGCTCTGAATTTTTCTTAGTAAATCTGAGATGTACATTGGAAGCAGGAGTGGCTAGTCTTATAAGGGTAAATGAGAGGCAACTGGAAAGTTATTTTGCAAACATAGAACTTAATATAAATGCTTGATTAATTTATCTCCCAGACTTTGGGTGTTCTCTTTCACTTCTTTTTCGAAAGAATGATTCCATGTAAAGGCTCATGGTACTCTACAACCATAAGCAATATATTAACATGGGGGACATTATTTTTTTCATGAGAGATGTAGGAAAAATCTGATATAATATCAGTTTTGGGTTGGAGAAATCTAACGATTAAAAAGTCTTAAGACAGTCTTGGGGTTATTGCCTCACCTGGATGGGTATCAGAATCCTAAAGAACAGCTTACACTCAGCTGGGTGTTAGAACCACTAATCAATCAACCCCCAGAGACAAGGCAACCTGGTAAATACCCAGTGGCTTATTAAATTCATGCTTCTCCCTCCCCCAGAAAAGCTTAAAAATAAATCCTAAGGAAGGGTAGTTTTTAAAATAGCTACCCTCTCCAGGACATCTGGGGGGCTTTTGTGGGTTGGAGAATTGCAAACTTTACACAGTTGCTGATTACTCTAACAAGCAGCTGTAACTGTTCAAGGGGAAAACTAGCCAGCAACATGGATTTCAAGGACTACATTTTGAGAACTGCAAAAATTTGTCAAATTCCTTATGCCTGTTATTTTTTTCCAAACCAGTGCATCTAATCCAATTCCACAAATCTTCATTTAACATTTATTAGGTACAAGGCATTGGGGCCTTGCTTATTGGATTCAGATTAAAACGTGACAGTTCAGTCACAAGCAAACAAATAGACCTAGATAAACACACACACCACAGTAAATGCAGTACAAATGAACCTGTTGCAAATCATTAGAAAGGACCTATGAGGTCAGCAGTGATTTCCATGGCAACAATAGCCAATGGCATTCTGTCATTTCCAGCTCCTAATGCAATGATTTGAGATCTGAGTTGGCTTTTGAAGAAGGCCTAGATAGACATGCTGTTTTCCATCGGGAAGTTCTGCTTTTATCTCTGGCAGAAAGGAATGCATTCTTTATTAAAGGTTCTTCACTGTCTGCATAAAAAACAGAGAACAAAGGTTCAGAACTCTTAGTCATTAATTCATTGGGTTTTGATAATCATCAGAAACTGTTTATCTCTAGCCCATTAAAAACCATTTGGTCACTCAAATGGGATGGTTCCCTGGATCAAGTTTCAACCTCACTTGTTCCATTTGGGACCAACACTCCTTTATTGATGTGATCTCTTCCTACAGTAAACTATCACCCTGTGAAAAGGCCTGAGCATATTTAATCCCCAGCATATCCAGCCAAAATGACTATTATTTGAATTAAATGCAAATAAATCAAAATGAAATATATTTTCCTTTGAATGCATTAGTATCTTACAGGTGAAATTAAGAGTGTTTAGCGAAATATGTTTTGGGTCATGCTAAACAAAAGTCAGTTTACAATTTGACTGAATTTGATAATATGGTATTCATCCTGAAGGGAGAGTGTCTTAGAAGGCATTTTACAGATAACTTAGTACATCTTCACAGTAGCCAAGATACTAAAAAACAAAAACAAAACAAAAAACCCCAAAATAATAAAAAATGTACATGGAGAATGACCCCATTTCATTTATTTATGTAAATAAATTTGTATATGTACCAAAAAGAATAAACTACCTAGCAATAAATTTAATGAAAGAAGTGGAAGACCTATACTATGAAAACTGTAAGACATTGATGAAAGAAATTGAAGATGACAGAAAAAAACCAGAAACATCTAGCATGTTTATGGATTGGAAGAATATCATTAAAATGTCCATAGTACCCAAAGCAATCTACAGATTCAGTGCAATCCTTATTAAAATACCAATAGCATTTTTCATAGAAGTAGAATAATCCTAAAATTTGTATGTGGTTCCTTACAAATACCTTGAATAGCTGAAGCCACCCTAAGAAGAACCAAGCTAGAGGTATCACAATCTCAGATTTGAAGATATACTACAAAGCTATAGTAATCAAAACATTATGGTACTGGCACAAAAATAGACACATAGATCAATGAAGCTGGTAAAAAGCCAGGTCAGTTAATTAATATGATCAAGTAGAGAGATAATGCAAGATGGTAGAGGAGTAGGATACCTCAGTTTCATCTGCTTGCAGGAATTCAGCTAGACAGCTATCAAATCATTCTGAACACCAGCAAACTCAATTGGAGATCTAAGAAAATAAAAGCTGCAACTCTACAAATAGAAAAGTGACCACTTTCTTCAAGTTAAGAGGTACGGAGAAGTGAATCTGAGGCAATATATGGGAAGACAGACCATGGGGGGAGGGAGCTTCAGCAACCTGGCTACTGGAAAGTGATATGGCAGTGGAACACAAAATCAGAACTTTTATAAGTCTGTTCCCATGAGGGGCATTCCTGCCTGAAAGATGGTCAGGTGACAAAGTGGGGAAGAATCCTAGGTCGGACAGTCTGGTCTCTGGATCCCCAGGGTAGCAGGAAGTCCAGGGGTGGGTGCCTGAGTGCAGCAGAGATCCCAGGCATTGTAGGAGAGAAGCAAGCTGCAATCAGCAAGTCCCCATCCCACTTGAAGCAGGTACATCCCTCAAGAAGATGCAGGGTTTGGAGACTCCAAATGGGGTTGTGTGCTGAGATAGAAATGCTGGGTCACAGGCTGAGGTGAGCACAGAGTGCCTATGGAGACCAGGGAGACAGGCGTTGACTGAATGATTTTCTCTGAGCATGCACTGAGGAGTACAGTCCCAAGATTTTGCTCTGGAGGTGGAGATTGGGAGGCTGCCAGTTTCATGCTCATCCCCTAAAGCAGCATGGAAAGCCTTCAGGAAACAAAAACCACATAGAGCAATCCAGAGCCACTTACTTAGCCTGGAGAGGCATAAATTACCAAAACTGAATCAGGAAGAAATAGAAAACCTGAACAGACCCATAATCAGCAAGGAAATTGAAGTAGTAATAAAAAAAATCTCCCAAGAAACAAGAGTTCAGGGCCGGTGTCTTCCCAGGAGAATTCTACAAAACATTTAAAGAAGAACTAATACCCATTCTGAAGCCTGTAACATACAATGGTAAAAATACTAGATTGGCAGCGGACTTATCCACAAAGACCTGGCAGGCCAGAAAGAACTGGCATGATATATTCAGAGCACTAAACGAGAAAAACATGCAGCCAAGAATACTATATCCAGGTAGGTTATCATTAAAAATAGAAGGAGAGATAAAAAGCTTCCAGAACAAACAAAAACTGAAAGAATTTGCAAACACCAAACCAACTCTACAGGAAATATTGAAAGGGGTCCTCTAAGCAAAGAGAGACCCAAAAAGTACTAGATCAGAAAGGAACAGAGACAATATACAGTAACAGCCACCTTACAGGCAATACAATGGCACTAAATTCATATCTCTCAATAGTTACCCTGAATGTTAATGGGCTAAATGCCCCAATCAAGAGACACAGGGTATCAGAATGGATAAAAAAACAAAACCTATCAATATGTTGCCTACAAGAAATTCATTTTAGACCCAAAGACACCTCCAGATTTAAAGTGAGGGGGTGGAAAACAACTTACCATGCTAATGGACATCAGAAGAAAGCTGGGGTGGCAATCCTTATATCAGATCAATTAGATTTTAAACCAAAGACTATAATAAGAGATGAGGAAGGACACTATATCATACTCAAAGGGTCTGTCCAGCAAGAAGATCTAACAATTTTAAAGATCTATGCCCCTAACGCGGGAGCAGCCAACTATATAAACCAATTAATAACAAAATCAAAGAAACACAATGACAATAATACAATAATAGTAGGGGACTTGAACACTCCCCTCACTGAAATGGACAAATCATCCAAGCAAAAGATCAACAAGGAAATAAAGGCCTTAAATGGACCAGATGGACATCACAGATATATTCAGAACATTTCATCCCAAAGCAACAGAATACACATTCTTCTCTAGTGCACATGGAACATTCTCCAGAATAGATCACATCCTGGGTCATAAATCAGGTCTCAACCGGTATCAAGAGATTGGGATCATTCCCTGCATATTTTTAGACCACAGTGCTCTGAAGTTAGAACTCAATCACAAGAGGAAATTTGGAAAGAACCCAAATACATGGAGACTAAACAGCATCCTTCTAAATAATGAATGGGTCAACCAGGAAATTAAAGAAGAATTGAAAAAATTCATGGAAACAAATGATAATGAAAACACAAGGGTTCAAAATCTGTGGGACACAGCAAAAGCAGTCCTGGGAGGAAAATATACAGTGGTACAAGCCTTTCTCAAGAAACAAGAAAGGTCTCAAATACACAACGTAACCCTACACCTAAAGGAGCTGGAGAAAGAACAACAAAGAAAGCCTAAACCCAGCAGGAGAAGAGAAATCATAAAGATCAGAGCAGAAATCAATGAAATAGAAACCAAAAAAACAATAGAACAAATCAACGAAACTAGGAGCTGGTTCTTTGAAAGAATTAAGAAGATTGATAAACCTCTGGCCAGACTCATCAAAAAGAAAAGAGAAAGGACCCAAATAAATAAAAGCATGAATGAAAGAGGAGAGATCACAAGCAACACCAGAGAAATACAAACAATTATAAGAACATATTATGAGCAACTCTACACCAACAAATTTGACAATCTGGAAGAAAGGGATGCATTCCTAGAGACATATAAACTACCACAACTGAAGCAGGAATAAATAGAAAACCTAACAGACCCATAACCAGTAAGGAGATTGAAACAGTCATCAAAAATCTCCAAATAAACAAAAGCTGAGGGAAAGATGGCTTCCCAGGGGAATTCAACCAAACATTTAAAGAAGAATTAATTCCTATTCTCCTGAAACTGTTCCAAAAAATAAAAATGGAAGGAAAACTTCTAAACTCATTTTATGAGGCCAGCATCACCTTGATCCCAAAACCAGACAAGGATCCCATCAAAAAAGAGAATTACAGACCAATATCCTTGATGAATACAGATGTGAAAATTCTCACCAAAATACTAGCCAATAGGATCCAACAGTACATTAAAAGGATTATTCACCACGACCTAGTGGGATTTATTCCTGGGCTGCAAGGTTAGTTGAACATCCACAAATCAATCAGTGTGATACAATACATTAATAAAAGAAAGAACAAGAACCATATGATACTCTCAATAGATGCTGAAAAAGCATTTGACAAAGTACAGCATCCCTTCCTGATCAAAACTCTTCAAAGTGTAAGGATAGAGGCACATACCTCAATATTATCAAAGTCATCTATGAAAAACTCACCACAAATATCATTCTCAATGGAGAAAAACTGAAAGCTTTTCCGCTAAGGTCAGGAGCACGGCAGGGATGTCCATTATCACCACTGCTATTCAACATAGTACTAGAAGTCCTAGCCTCAGCAATCAGAAAACAAAAAGAAATTAAAGGCATCCAAATTGGCAAAGAAGAAGTCAAACTATCACTCTTTGCAGATGATATGATACTATATGTGGAAAACCCAAAAGACTCCACTCCAAAACTGCTAGAACTTATACAGGAATTCAGTAAAGTGTCAGGATATAAAATCAATGCACACAATCAGTTGCATTTCTGTACACCAACAACAAGACAGAAGAAAGAGAAATTAAGGAGTCAATCCCATTTACAATTGCACCCAAAACCATAAGATACTTAGAAATAAACCTAACCAAAGAGGCAAAGAATCTGTACTCAGAAAACTATAAAGTACTCATGAAAGAAATTGAGGAAGACACAAAGAAATGGAAAAATGTTCCATACTCCTGGATCGGAAGAACAAATATTGTGAAATATTTGCTATGCTACCTAAAGCAATTTACACATTTAATGCAATCCCTATCAAAATACCATCCATTTTTTTTCAAAGAAATGGAACAAATAATCCTAGAATTTATATGGAACCAGAAAAGACTTCGAATAGCCAAAGCAATATTGAAAAAGAAAGCCAAAGTTCGTGGCATCCCAATTCCAGACTTCAAGCTCTATTACAAAGCTGTCATCATCAAGACAGTATGGTACTGGCACAAAAACAGACACATAGATCAATGGAACAGATAGAGAGCCCAGAAATAGTCCCTCAACTCTATGGTCAACTAATCTTTGACAAAGCAGGAAAGAATGTCCAATGGAAAAAAGGCAGACTCTTCAACAAATGGTGTTGGGAAAATTGGACAGCCACATGCAGAAAAATGAAATTGGACCACTTCCTTACACCACACATGAAAATAGACTCAAAATGGATGAAGGACCTCAATGTGAGAAAGGAACCCACCAAAATCCTTGAGGAGAACACAGACAGCAACCTCTTCGACTTCAGCTGTAGCAACATCTTCCTAGGAACATCGCCAAAGGCAAGGGAAGCAAGGGCAAAAATGAACTATTGGGATTTCATCAAGATCAAAAGCTTTTGCACAGCAAAGGAAACAGTTAACAAAACCAAAAGACAACTGACAGAATGGAAGATATTTGCAAAAGACATAACAGATAAAGGGCTAGTATCCAAAATCTATAAAGAGCTTAGCAAACTCAACACCCAAAGAACAAACAATCCAATCAAGAAATGGGCAGAGGACATGAACAGACATTTCTGCAAAGAAGACATCCAGATGGCCAACAGACACATGAAAAAGTGCTCCACATCACTCAGCATCAGGGAAATACAAATCAAAACCAAAATGAGATACCAGTTCACACCAGTCAGAATGGCTAAAATTAACAAGTCAGGAAATGACAGATGCTGGCGAGGATATGGAGAAAGGGGAACCCTCCTACATTGTTGTTGGGAATGCAAGCTGGTGCAACCACCCTGGAAAACAGCATGGAGATTCCTCAAAAAGTTGAAAATAGAGCTACCCTATGACCCAGCAATTGCACTACTGGGTATACCCTGAAGATACAAATGTAGTGATCTGAAGGGGCACGTGCACCCGAATGTTTATAGCAGCAATGTCCACAATAGCCAAACTATGGAAAGAACCTAGATGTCCATCAACAGATGAATGGATAAAGAAGATGCGGTATATATATACAATGGAATACTATGCAGCCATCAAAAGAAATGAAATCTTGCCATTTGTGACAATGTGGATGGAACTAGATGGTATTACGCTTAGCGAAATAAGTCAATCGGAGAAAGACAACTATCATATGATCTCCCTGATATGAGGAAGTGGAGATGCAACATGGGGGGTGTGGGGAGTAGGAAAAGAATAAATGAATCAAGATGGGATCAGGAGGGAGATAAACCATAAGAGACTCTTAATCTCACAAAACAAACTGAGGTTTGCTGGGGGGAGGGGTGTCGGGAGAGGGCAGTAGGGTTATGGACATGGGGGGGGGTGTTTGCTGTTAAGTGTGTAAACTTGGCGATTCACAAACCTGTACCCCTGGGGCTAAAAATACATTATATGTTTATAAAAAATTTTAAAAATTGTTTCTTTTAAAAAAAAAAAAAAGAAAGAAAATGCCTCCAAATCAGCAAAGAAGAAGTCAAATTCCTACTCTCTGCAGAGAACATAATACTGTATGTGGAAAACCCAAAGACTCCACCCCAAAATTGCCAGAACTCATACAGGAATTCAGCAAAGTGGCAGAATATGAATTCAATGCACAGAAATTAGTTGCATTTCTATATACTAATAATGAGACAGAAGGAAGAGAAATTAAAAAGTTGATCCCATTTACAAATGTACCCAATAACCACAGGATACCTAGGAATCAACCTAACCAGATGCAAAGGATCTGTATTCAGAAAACTATAGAACACTATAGTGATCTGAAGGGCTACGTGCACCCCAATATTAACAGTAGCAATGTCTACACTAGCCAAACTATGGAAAGAACCCAGATGTCCATTGACAGATAAATGGATAAAAAAGATACACACGCAAATACACACACACACAATGGAATACTACTCAGCCAACATCAAAAAAACTGAGATCTTGGCATTTGCAATGATGTGGATAGAACTAGAGGGTATTATGCTATGTGAAGTAAGTCAATCAGGGAAAGACAATTATCATATGACCTCACTCATATTTGGCTTTAAGAAACAAAACAGAGGACCATAGGGGAAGAAAGGAAAAAATAAAACATGATGAAATCAGAGAGGGAGATAAACCGTAAGAGACTCAAAGGAAACAAACTGAGGGTTGCTGGAGGGCAGAATGGTGGAGGGATGTGGTAACTGGGTGATCAACATTAAGGAGGGCATGTGATGTAATGAGCACTGGGTATTACATAAGATGGATGAATCGCTGACCTCTACCTCTGAAACCAATAATAATAAAAAAGTAAGCTTAAAAAAATAAAATAAGTAACAAAGGAAGGGGAGGGAGGAAAAACTTAAAAAAAAAAAAGAACTAAGGCAGAGTTTAGGATTTACTGCTTTTTTATGTTTTAGAAATATTGTCTACTTCTAAATCTATTTTGAGTCAATATGCAAAAACTTATATAGATATGTATATACACATTCATGAATATTTATGTATTATTCAAAGACATAATTAACTTCATTGACAAATAATTTAAGGTACTAACTAGATTTCATGGGCATCAATTACAATTCTACAAGGATCTAGCACAGATATACTGTCGCAATTAATGGCATGTCAAATTGGTGGGAAAATGGTATTGATATACAATAATAAAGCAATCTGATTCTCATAAGACCAAGTAGTGTAAGCATTGTTCAAAAAATGTCATTTATCTAAGATGACAATCAAAATGTTCTCATATTTCAGACAGAAGTGGTGGAACTATCAAAGTAAGTATATTTATTTTGGGGGTTGTGTTTTATGGAGCAAGAAAAAGAGAAAATAAAGGTGAATATTCAAATCTATCATTCAAATATTTGGCTACTTGTTGCTAAATATTCAGAAACATTTGATTTTCTTCTATATGGTGATACTATAGAATGATATTAATAATTTTCATCCAGATGTTTTGGCATCATTTGATACAATCTTATTGTAGCAAACTGACTTCTAAGATGGTCCCCAGTCACTCCTGACTTTGGGATGTGTATGTGTAATTCTCTCCCTCTAACTGTGGGCTGTAGTTAGTCATTTCATTTTAACCAATATAAAATGAGATATTAGTCCTGTGATTAGGGAACAAGGGATTGTGACTTCTATTTTTCTAGCACACTCTCCCTTTGTTTCTGGCTTTGATGAAGCAATTGGCCATGTTGAAGAAGCCCATGTGACAAAGAACTGTTTCATGAGCCACCGGCCAGGGAGGAACTAAGACTCCCAACCCAAGGACTCTCAAGTAACTGAACTAACCAACAGCCACATGTGTGAATGTAAAAGCAGATTATTCCCCAGAACCTTCAGGTGACTGTAGTCTTGTGAAAAACTCTCAAGTAGAATTCCTAGCTTAGCTGGGCCCATATTCATAACCTACGAAGACTGGGATATAATATGTTTGTTTTTGTTGTTTCATTGTGATAAAGTATATATAATGTTTATTGTTTTAACCATTCACAAGTGTACAATTGAGTAGCATTATATACATTCACAATGTTGTACAACCATCACCATTACTTATACCCCAAACTTTTTCATTGTCTTTCAAGGGTTTATACCCATTAAACACAAATATTTCTTTCCCCTAGGGAAAAAAATACGATCAAGTAATTCATGGCAAAGACAAGAATGTACAATAGGGAAAAGATGGTCTTTTCAAGGAATGGTGTTGGAAAAAATGGATAGCTATAAGCAAAATAATGAAACTGGACCACTTTCTTACACCACACACAAAAATAAACTCAAAACGGATTAAAGACTTAAATGTGAGACCTGAAACTATAAAACGCCTAAAAGAAAACATAGACAGTAATTTCTTGGGCATCGGCCTTAGCAGTATATTTGTGGATAGGTCTCCTCAGGCAAGGGAAACAATAGCAAAAAATAAGCTATTGTGACTATCCTAAAAAAATAAGCCTTTGCATAGTGCAAGCAACCATCAATAAAACAAAAGTCAACTTACTGAATGGGAGAGATATTTGCAAGCGATATATCCGATAAGGATTTAATATCCAAAATATATAAAGAATTCATACAACTCAATGCCAAAAACCACACAATCCAATTTTAAAAATGGGCAAAGGACCCACATCGGGCTCTCTGCTCAGTGGGTAGCCTGCTTCCTTCTCCCTCTCTGCCTGCCTCTCTGCCTACTTGTGATCTCTGTCTGTTAAATAAATAAATAAAATCTTTTTTTTTTTAAAGAAAGGGTAAAACACCCAGAGAACCCAAGATTTAACCATCACAAATATCCTGTAAGCAGGATTTGCTGAGAAGTATCCAGTATACTCAGACATATCCTAAAGTCAATAAATGAGACCTTGAGAACTGCCTTGAGATCAGGAACAAATGAATATATATACCTCACCAAACAATGAAGAGCCACTTCAATAGATAACTCCTAGAGATATCAGTCAAGGAAAATAAACAAGAGAAAATAAACAGTTATCAGAGACTTAGCCCCACTTCGCTCTGTTCAAATGCAGGGATAGGGTGAAATTAGGTGAGAAAATGTCATCTTGAATGTCTGTGTGACTTAAAAAAATTAACATCCGTTTTGTGAGGTTGGAAGGGGGGACTTTACTCATTACTTTGTTTTTAATATTACCTAAAATTTTATAAGAGATAGAAAATAAAATATATAACAGAGTCATCATCATATGCCCCTTTACATTACAAATGACCATCAAATATTCTAAAAATAAAGGAAGGGGTGTATCTTCTGAGACTTGACCTGTCAAGTCAGTTCTGCTACAATACTTGTTTTGAAAACACAAATTTGTTTTAATTCAAGAGATATAATAGGGAACAATTTGAGCACAATGAAAATTTTGTGTTTTTATAAGCAATTTCATTCTCAAAAACAGCTAGATTCCTGTGGAAAACCACCTGCAGCTGAACTAAGTGTATGCACATATGTGGACAAACCAACCATCTACTAGCTACCTAGTTTGTGTGTTATAAACTACCTGCCCAAATCTGCTGTTGCAATATTCAGAATTTAAATAGTCCTCTATATATCATTTCACAGTAACTCACAAGCTGCAACATTTCCAATGTCCACTTCCACAAACAAACTTAAAAACAAAAGCAAGTGATTTTATATTCAGAGTCATTTTGTTCCTGGGGGTACTTACAACCAACATTTTTCCCCCTTATCACCACTCCTTTCGTAACCCAGATCCTTGTTTCACTATAGTCAATAGCAGATGCCAGAATTTTTTAGTTTTTTTGTCCCCTCCCCTGCTCAGTGAAAAAAGAGCTGTTTTCTTTAGGAAAGGAAAAAAAAAAAAAAACACACACAACCACATTGCTATTAATGTGAACAAAGTATATAGACTCTCATGGCAGACACAGTCTCAAAGCCCTCACGGCTTATCCTTGTTTTCCAACAGAGGGAATATATCAGTACAGACCTACCAACTATCTTCCACCAGAACTAAATGATGCTCTAATCTCCTCCTTTATGGAAAACTACTGGGGAGAATGAGAGGAAGGAAGGGTATCAAAGGCAGTTTGAACTCTGTTTACTGATGGCAGCCCAGGGCAAGGCTGAAACCCAGTATAAGTCTATGGCTATGAAAGAGACATATTTGTTAGACTTAATGTGAGCTATGGAGGAAAACCCATGACTAATGTGTGTGTGCATATATTCAGTATACTTGGAGATATATATATATATATGGCTCTTGCCCTGCTTTAGGGCAATTTACAAAATGTAAACAGAATCTTAATAATCTTGGCTACATAAAAAATGAGAAAAGAGGGTGATGAAAACCCTCAGTTCAAAATGGGACACAGGAGAAAGAGAGATTTGGTTGAAGGATAATCAGACACTGAAGCCATAATACTGGGTTCAAATAGTCATTCTGCCATTTATTTTCTGGGCAAGTAATCTAAACCTTTTGAATTTCAACTCTTCATAGAAGTTGAAACACTCCCTACCTAAATAAAGTAGAATACTCCCTAACCAAAAGTGTTACTTTCATAAGAGATGATAAATTCTGCCCTGAATCTCAGATTGGTGGAGTATCCCAGAGTTCAGACACAGTCTCAGTTGTCTGGGACTCTATGAATCTGAAGGACAGGATATGAGCTCCTCAGAGCCAAGGGGCAGTAGGTCAGAGCCAAGCAGGCTCAAAGGAATGACAGAACTGAGAAATCTCAGGATTGTAGCCTCATCTCAAATTACTCCACATTGGTGAACCCCTAGGACAGTGGTTCTCAAACTGTCCCTGGACCAGAAGCATGTGAATCACCTGGGAACTTGTCAGACATATGAATTTTGGGGCCTTACTTCCTATTTACTGAATCAGAAATAAGAACTAGATTTTAACAAACCCTTCAGAAGATTCTCACCTCCAGAAGATATACACTCAAGTTTAAGAGCCACAATCTTATGAGACAGAGTTTTGCTTCAGAAGCTTTAGGAGTTTGTATTTGTTTCAAATCAGGATTTTGAAAAGGTCTGATTTAGTAGAAGAATCCCAGTATCTCTCAGGCCCTGTTCTATAACTTTGCAACGAATTCCACATCACCGTCTGGCTATGTGAGAGTAGGATGCTAGTCACCCAGCAATGCTGGCCATTTCCTCAGACCATTAGAGGTATGTCCCAATCCTAACGGATTCAGAAATATCACAAACATGTGGATCAAATGGTACTGGAGGATTTGTGAACAGAAAGTAGTGCAGGATGTAATCCTCTTAGAAAGAAAGGAGTATAGAAAAATAACCTACTGAAGAGAGTAAATAGAGTCCACAGTGGATACTTGCTTTCACAAGCCCAGCACAGACTACTTACTTCTTTAAAAAAAAAAAAAAAAAAACATTTAATTTAAATTCCAGTCAGTTAACATGAGGTGTGATATTAGTTGCAGGTGACAATAGGTGTTGAACACTTTCATGCTCATCACAACAAAAATACTCCTAAATCCCCAACCCTCCACCCACCTCCCCTCTGGTAACCCCTCTGTTTGTCTCTATAGTTAAGAGTCTATTGATTTGCCTCTCTCTCTCTCTTTTTTTCCCGACTACTTATTTCTACTTGTCATCCTGTCTGTTCAATGTGTGAAGTTGTGGTTGCATGCTCAAACAGGACAAATTGCTATACCTGGGGACTAGCTTCCTTTTCTCCCCTCACCACATTCAAATCAACTCCAGAATCACCAGAGTTTGATTTTATGAAGCTTTAAAAACATCTAGGCCCCTTGATTTTGTTTCTTTTTCATTTCTCTGCTTGCTCACCTGATTGCATTTTCACCAAACCTCTAAGGGATGATGGGGGAGGGGGAGAAAAAAAAGAAGACAATACAGTCAGGCTTGATGAAAAAGAGTTGCATTTACAGTGGAAACTAAAATATAGAAATTTGTGATGAATTAGTGGATTTCAGTTATCCTGTAGAGTTCTACCAGGGTTCCTGTCTCCACTTACCTATACTAAAAAGAAAATCTGTAATAGCTACAAACTGCAACTCCCAAGTATTCTATGACATACTAATGTTGCACCAAAACTAAGATCAGTCCAGTTTGTAGGCAGGAGGCTGCACCTTGTGCAAACTGTTAAGAAGATGCTACAAATCATAATAATTGATTTAAAATGAAATTACTAAGGGCACCTGATGTGATGAACACTGGGTGTTATATGCAACTAATCAGTCATTGAACACTACATCAAAAACAAAACAAAAAAGAAATTACTAAACAGAATAAAAACACACTGAACAATATCTATGGCACAGACTTGATCATTATTTATGCATGCAGTAGCAGGCAGCTCTCAAATTTTCCCACCATAACCTTTTTGAATTTTAGAAATTAAATAACTCTCACAATTACAAAGGAATATTTATGCTACACAGAAAACTGAGTAAATGGATATACATTGTGTCTAATAACTGCATAAAATTCCAAGGAATATTTTTGGTTACAGTATTTGTCTTATTCCCTTCAGAAAGAGAGCTTATCACTCTAAACTCTCCCCAGAGATACATGGTACCTCAATTTTGGAGATATTGCATAAAAGGAATCACAAGTCATGGAATGTTGTAATTAGAATGAATACTAAAAATCACCCAATTCAATTCTCCCTCATTTTATTGGCAAGGAAATGGAGTACTGGGGGATTCAATATCTGCCAAGATCACATGGCTAGTCATCTCCAGTCCTCTGTTCTTTCCACCATAGCATTCTGCCTCTGAGTTTCAAGCAGAGTGAACCAGGGATGACATCTCTGAATCACACGAGCAAGTGCACCCATGATATAGAAAGGTCGCCTTCAGAGACAAAGTCTCCATAGAAGACCTATCAAGCCTTACAATGTTCAAGCAAAATCCAAATATGTGGGGTTACTTTAGACCACTTTCTCTAAACCTGGATTTCACTCCACTTAAAAAGAAGGCATTCACTCTACCCATATCACTCCCTCCAGTACGTTGTAGCTTAGAGGTTACGGCTGTTCACTGCCAGGGTTTAGGTAGTGACTTTCAAGCCCTAAAGGTCTCAGAAACATAGGATGTGTCACCTGCTTCCTTCCAGGTATCGTGGTGTATCAGGAGCAATCACTCTCTTCCAGTTTCTATGAATTGATGTCTAGGTTTTGCTGGCAGGTAAATTTCTTTCATCATTTGACTTTACCAGAAGGCCAGGGAATAGAGGCTCCATGGAAGAGTTTTCCCACTACACACTTTTCCCTATGGCTGTGCAGCTGAAATCTAATCAGCATATGCATTCATACCATGTATACCTCCTCCTAGCCCTCTTAGGGGAAGTCATTTTGTCCTTCAAGGATTATGCTCACCTTGTAAAAAAGCTGAAAGTAGAGGGGTGCCTAGGTGGTGCAGTCTGTTAATCATCCAATTCTTGGTTTCAGCTCAGGTTGTGGTCTCATGGTTGTGGGATCAAGTTCCACATCAGGCTCTGTGCTCAATGTGGAGTCTGCTTGAGATTCTCTCTCCCTCTCGGACTCCCACCTATACCCCCTCCTTCTCTCTCTCTCTTTGAAATAAATAAATCTTTTAAAAAAAATTGGAAGTAGGAAGTTCTCCAATAATTAGAAAAATAAAAAGATTCCTAGGATTGCAAAAAGACTCAGATAGAGGTTTTAAGATTTTCATACTCAAGAAAAGATGAGACAGAAGTATTTGGAGGACATTTAATCCCTTAGCAACTGCTTTCTAGGCTCAAATGGCATGGAATTCAGTTAGTTTATAAATACTCCATATGGAAGACTCCAATAGTCTATTTTTCCAAGTGCTTTGTTATTCAAAACTTTCAGTGTCTCCGTGCTTATAGAATAAAAAATAAGGTTCTCAGACTATAGGGCAAGGTTTTGCTTTGTTTTGTTTTGTTTTTTTACAATCTGCTCAACACTATTTAAATAAGATTAGTTGCTCACTCTCTTAAAAATCCATGCTGTATTAGTTACCTATTGCTGTGAAACAAGTTAGCCTAAAATTTAGTGGCTTAAAACAGCAATAAACATCTCACACAGTTTCTGTGGATAAAGAATCTGAGAGCAGCTTAACTGGATGATTCTAGTTCAGGGCCTCTCATGGGGTTGCAGTCATGATGCTGTCCAGGGGTGCAGTCATCTGAGGCTTGGCTGGGGTTGGATAATCTGCTGCCAAGATGGTCTTTACATAGTCTTGCCACATGGATCAGCCCAAAGAGATGCTTGTCTCTTAGGACATGGCAGCTGTTTTCCCTCACAATGAGAGACTTCAGGAAAGCAAGCTGCAAGCTACAACGTCTGTTTTAACCTAGCTTCACAATCAATCATTTCTGCAGTATCCTACTGTTTACACAGACCAGCCCTATCCAGTTAGGTAGAGGACTATACAAAGGTGTCAATACCCATAGGTGGGAATCATAGAAGACTACTGGAGGCTGAGAACTGTACCTACTATACCAGCCCACTTCACTACCTTAGCAGATATAACACGAATAGTACAATCTCTTTTGCAAAAAGTAACTGTAACTACTAAATGAAATCCAGTATAAAAAAGTAGATTGTAGGGGTGCCTGGGTGGCTCAGTGGGTTAAGCCGCTGCCTTCGGCTCAGGTCATGATCTCAGGGTCCTGGGATCGAGTCCCGCATCGGGCTCTCTGCTCAGCAGGGAGCCTGCTTCCCTCTCTCTCTCTCTCTATCTGTGCCTGCCTCTCTATCTACTTGTGATCTCTCTCTGTCAAATAAATAAATAAAATCTTAAAAAAAAAGTAGTTTGTAGACTGAAAATATGTAAAATTATTTCTCAAGTACCACCCTTTTTAAGGCCTGCCTATACATCATTGTTTCCTAAAACCTTCACTTCTCAGTTGAAGTTCCAGCCTCTTCCTCTGAGTTCGGAATATGCATATTCCTACAACAGTCTTCTCACATTGTGTATTTACTGTTTTTAAATGAAATTCACCCACATTGGGTTATAAGTTCCTCAAAGTCAGAATGTCCCAAGACACCATCTACAGAATAGTTAGTAAATGTTTGATTAGCTGAACTGCCATAACTTTAGAAGGTCCTTTATCCTTCAACCACCATCCAAAGAGAAAGGGAGGGCTTTCTGTACATACTGTTCATGGAGTATACAAGATATAACAGAGAGAAAGGTTGATTTTGGTTCTAGATGTCCAGAGCATCTTGAGGCATGGTAAAGAAAATAATTTGGCACTTTTGAACGTCTTTGTATATCAAAAGCTGTGGTCCTGCAATAAGCAATGGACTTTTGAAGAATGCATGTCTAGCCAGCTCCCCACTTACACAGGGAAGTCAAGGGAGGTTTGGGGTAAGAGTCTTAAAGGCCAAATTATAAAGATATACTCCTACCCCAGTTTTCTGTTCCTTAGCTATTCAATCCACCACTAAAATCTAAGTACTGTTGCAAAGTGACTCTGCAGATGGAATTAAAGGTGCTCATCAGCTGACCCTAAAACAGAGAGATTACCTAGGTGGGCCCAATGATTCACCTGAGCCCTGAAAAGCAGGGAAGTCAGAGAAATGCATGGAAAAAAGAGGGCGGGAAAGATGACACAAAATGGAAGTTTGGAGAGATTCAAAATGTGAGGACTCAAACCATTATTGCTGACTTTGAAGATTAAAGAAGGGAGCCATGAGCTAAGGAATGTGTGGCCTCTAGAAGCTGAGAACAACTTCCAGATGACAGCTAATAAGGAAATGAGGACCTCAATCTTACAAAGTCAGGAAACTATTATGTCACAAACCTGGTAAGCTCAAAGTGGACCTTGATTTCAGCTTTGTGAAACTTGAGCCTGACAAATAAGGCAAGTCAACCTAGACTTGGTTTTGAGCTCCTAAATGGCTAATGATTTGTTAGGGCAGAAATAGAAAAATAATGCACAAAGACTAAGAGTTAAATGCTGTTCTGGGTTTCTGAGAAGGAAATCGAGGACTTCTCTACCCATCTGCACTCTGAGCTAAGCCCAGGTGGATGGAGGATGAATCAAAGGAGACTCCAGGTAAATTCAGCAGCTCTGATAGCAGCTCAGGACCCAGTAGGATCCTGAGGGAAATAAGAACCATGGCAGCATAGGGTGAGCATGAAAATGTATGGGGAATCTTACAGGTCCTGAGCTCTCTAGCAAGATGCTAGAGCACACCAAAAACTTCCCCCAAAGTACTAGATACAAAGCAGATTGACCAGGCTCCAAGAAACCAAAGGTAGCTGCAGGATCTGGAGCCCAGGAGGTAAAAGGGGAATGAAAATTTTCAGTTGTGCACTCAGCAGAGCCAAAGACCACTGGGAGCTCTATATTTGAATTGAAGTGTCACAGGTATCAGAATACCTAGTCCCCGAACCTCACTCTAAGGATGAAAAAAATAGAAGATACAAGGAAAGATTACTTACTCAAACTAGAGATTGATGGGAAAAGTCTGGAATTCCCTGAATTTATCATAAATTGGCAAGATTTATTTCTATGCCAAGGGAGACAATGGGGGCTCATGATGTGAAAAAAATTCAGTTACAGACTGTGACTGTCAATTATAACTGCCAGAGATATATAACATTTATTGAGCAGTTATTATCTTCTAGAAACTATACTTTCCATAAATCCTACAATTTAATATCAATAATAACCCTCTAATCTTGCATTGTCATTATCTCCATTTTATAGGTAAAAGAAATCAAGGCTAAGAGATGTTAAGAATATAGCCCAGAATGTTACAGCTGGTAAATGGTAGATTCTAGATTCAAATATCTACTCACCTGGTGCTACCTCTTTGGATTCTGTGCAGTCAGTATGCAAGAGGGATGAGACTATTTATAAAAGCATATTTATTAATCCTGTGATTATACTATTTATAGGACACTTTTATGAATTTTTTTGTATCACAATAATAGTGATAGCAAATGAGAACATAAACTGAAGGCATACTTCATGCCAAGCAGCTCTAAGTATTTTTTATGGATCATCTAGCAATTATAACTTTCTCTGTTTTATAGATGAAAAAAGTGAGGACCTGACTTGTTCAAGGGCACAAAGTAAGAGGCAGGGCGAAGATATGAACCCAAGCACTTGGACTTCAGTGTTCATGTTTTTACCCATGGAGCTTCACAACATCCCACCCTGGAACCACCCTTAGGACTTAAAAGTTAAAAAAAAGAGAGAAGGAGTCAAGATGGCGGAGAAGTAGCAGGCTGAGACTGCATCAGGTAGCAGGAGATCAGCTCGATAGCTTATCTAAACATTGCAAACACCTACAAATCCAACGGGAGATCGAAGAGAAGAAGAACAGCAACTCTAGAAAGAGAAAATCAACCACTTTCTGAAAGGTAGGACTGGCGGAGAAGTGAATCTAAAACGACGGGAAGATAGACTGCGGGGGGAGGGGCCGGCTCCTGGCAAGCGGCGGAGCAACGGAGCACAAAATCAGGACTTTTAAAAGTCTGTTCCACTGAGGGACATTGCTCCAGAGGCTAAACCAGGGTGAAGCCCACGCGGGGTCAGCGTGGCCCCAGGTCCCACAGGGTCACAGAAGGATCAGGGGTGTCGGAGTATCGCAGAGCTCGCAGGTATTAGAACAGAGAAGCCGGCTACAGAGACAAAGCCGAGGACTGAACTCTCAGCTCGGAGTTACCTTGAACTGGTCGCGGGCTGGGTGAGCTCGGAGCGTGGCTAGAGGCTGGGGATATGGGAGTGATTGGGTGCTGTACTCTGGGGGCGCACTGAGGAGTGGGGTCCCGGGCTCTCGGCTCCTCGGGGCCGGAGACTAGGAGGCCGCCATTTTCATTCCCGTCCTCCGGAACTCTACGGAAAGCGTTCAGGGAACAGAAGCTCCCAAAAGCGAACCTGAGCTGATTACTTAGTCCCACCGCCGGTAAGGGCGGTGCAATCCCGCCTCGGGCAAAGACACTTGAGAGTCACTACAACAGGCCCCTCACCCAGAAGATCAACAAAATATCCAGCCAGGACGAAGTTCATCTATCAAGGAAAGCAGGTTCAATTCCTAAGACAGCAGCGCAATTCCAGAGGAGGAGAAAGCAAAGCATGGAACTCATGGCTTTCTCCCCGTGATTCTTTAGTCTTGCGGCTAATTCAATTTTTTCTTTTTAAAATTTTTTTTTCTTTTATTCTTTTTTCTTCTGCTGCTAAATTTTTTAAAACTTTACCCTTTTCTTTTTTAACGTTTTTTGACCAGTTTATCTTAATATATATAGTTTTTCTTTCTTTTTTACATTTTTTCTTTGTTTTATTTTTTAAATTTTTTTCTTTTTTTTCCTGAACCTCTTTTTATCCCCTTTTCTCCCCACCACAATTTGGGGTCTCTTCTCATTTGGTTACAGCGCATTTTTCTGGGGTCTTTGCCACCCTTTTAGTATTTTATTTGATCCTTCACATCCTCTTATCTGGACAAAATGACAAGGCGGAAAAAATCACCACAAACAAAAGAACAAGAGCCAGTACCAAAGGCTAGGGACCTAATCAACACAGACATGGGTAATATGTCAGATCAAGAGTTCAGAATGACGATTCTGAACATTCTAGCCGGGCTCGAAAAAGGCATGGAAGATATTAGAGAAACCCTCTCTGGAGATATTAAAGCCCTTTCTGGAGAAATTAAAGAACTAAAATCTAACCAAGTTGAAATCAAAAAAGCTATTAATGAGGTGCAATCAAAAATGGAGGCTCTCACTGCTAGGATAAATGAGGCAGAAGAAAGAATTAGTGATACAGAAGACCAAATGACAGAGAATAAAGAAGCTGAACAAAAGAGGGACAAACAGCTACTGGAACACGAGGGGAGAATTCGAGAGATAAGTGACACCATAAAACGAAACAACATTAGAATAATTGGGATTCCAGAAGAAGAAGAAACAGAGAGGGGAGCAGAAGGTCTATTGGAGAGAATCATTGGAGAGAATTTCCCTAATATGGCAAAGGGAACAAGCATTAAAATCCAGGAGATGCAGAGAACCCCCCTCAAAGTCAACAAGAATAGGTCCACACCCCGTCACCTAATAGTAAAATTTACAAGTCTTAGTGACAAAGAGAAAATCCTGAAAGCAGCCCGAGAAAAGAAGTCTGTAACATACAATGGTAAAAATATAAGATTGGCAGCAGACTTATCCACAGAGACCCGGCAGGCCAGAAAGAGCTGGCATGATATATTCAGAGCACTCAACGAGAAAAACATGCAGCCAAGAATACTCTATCCAGGTAGGCTATCATTGAAAATAGAAGGAGAGATAAAAAGCTTCCAGGACAAACAAAAACTGAAAGAATTTGCAAACACCAAACCAGCTCTACAGGAAATATTGAAAGGGGTCCTCTAAGCAAAGAGAGAGCCTAAAAGTAGTAGATCAGAAAGGTACAGAGACAATATACAGTAACAGTCACCTTACAGGCTAATAATGGCACTAAATTCATATCTCTCAATAGTTACCCTGAATGTTAATGGGCTAAATGCCCCAATCAAAAGACACAGGGTATCAGAATGGATAAAAAAACAAAACCCATCAGTATGTTGCCTACAAGAAACTCATTTTAGACGCGAAGACACCTCCAGATTTAAAGTGAGGGGGTGGAAAACAATTTACCATGCTAACGGGCATCAGAAGAAAGCTGGGGTGGCAATCCTTATAGCAGATCAATTAGATTTTAAGCCAAAGACTATAATAAGATATGAGGAAGGACACTATATCCTACTCAAAGGGTCTGTCCAACAAGAAGATCTAACAATTTTAAATATCTATGCCCCTAACGTGGGAGCAGCCAACTATATCAACCAATTAATAACAAAATCAAAGAAACACATCAATAATAATACAATAATAGTAGGGGACGTTAACACTCCCCTCACTGAAATGGACAAATCATCCAAGCAAAAGATCAACAAGGAAATAAAGGCCTTAAATGATACACTGGACCAGATGGACATCACAGATATATTCAGAACATTTCATCCCAAAGCAACAGAATACACATTCTTCTCTAGTGCAAATGGAACCTTCTCCAGAATAGATCACATCCTGGGTCACAAATCAGGTCTCAACCGGTATCAAAAGATTAGGATCATTCCCTGCATATTTTCAGACCACAATGCTCTGAAGCTAGAACTCAATCACAAGAGGAAAGCTGGAAAGAACCCAAATACATGGAGACTAAACAGCATCCTTCTAAAGAATGAATGGGTTAACCAGGAAATTAAAGAAGAATTGAAAAAATTCATGGAAACAAATGATAATGAAAACACAAGGGTTCAAAATCTGTGGGACACAGCAAAGGCAGTCCTGAGAGGAAAATATATAGCGGTACAAGCCTTTCTCAAGAAACAAGAAAGGTCTCAAGTACACAACCTAACCCTACACCTAAAGGAGCTGGAGAAAAAACAAGAAAGAAACCCTAAACCCAGCAGGAGAAGAGAAATCATAAAGATCAGAGCAGAAATCAATGAAATAGAAACCAAAAAAACAATAGAACAAATCAACGAAACTAGGAGCTGGTTCTTTGAAAGAATCAATAAGATTGATAAACCCCTGGCCAGACTCATCAAAAAGAAAAGAGAAAGGACCCAAATAAATAAAATCATGAATGAAAGAGGAGAGATCACAACTAACACCAAAGAAATACAGACAATTATAAGAACATACCATGAGCAACTCTACGCCAACAAATTGGACAATCTGGAAGAAATGGATGCATTCCTAGAGGCATATAAACTACCACAACTGAACTAGGAAGAAATAGAAAACCTGAACAGGTCCATAACCAGTAAGGAGATTGAAACAGTCATCAAAAATCTCCAAACAAACAAAAGCCCAGGGCCAGACGGCTTCCCAGGGGAATTCTACCAAACATTTAAAGAAGAACTAATTCCTATTCTCCTGAAACTGTTCCAAAAAATAGAAATGGAAGGAAAACTTCCAAACTCATTTTATGAGGCCAGCATCACCTTGATCCCAAAACCAGACAAGGATCCCACCAAAAAAGAGAACTACAGACCAATATCCTTGATGAACACAGAGGCAAAAATTCTCACCAAAATACTAGCCAATAGGATTCAACAGTACATTAAAAGGATTATTCACCACGATCAAGTGGGATTTATTCCAGGGTTGCAGGGTTGGTTCAACATCCACAAATCAATCAATGTGATAGAACACATTAATAAAAGAAAGAACAAGAACCATATGATACTCTCAATAGATGCTGAAAAAGCATTTGACAAAGTACAGCAACCCTTCCTGATCAAAACTCTTCAAAGTGTAGGGATAGAGGGCACATACCTCAATATTATCAAAGCCATCTATGAAAAACCCACCGCAAATATCATTCTCAATGGAGAAAAACTGAAAGCTTTTCTGCTAAGGTCAGGAACACGACAGGGATGTCCATTATCACCACTGCTATTCAATATAGTACTGGAAGTCCTAGCCTCAGCAATCAGAAAACAAAAAGAAATTAAAGGCATCCAAATTGGCAAAGAAGAAGTCAAACTATCACTCTTTGCAGGTGATATGATATTATATGTGGAAAACCCAAAAGACTCCACTCCAAAACTGCTAGAACTTGTACAGGAATTCAGTAAAGTCTCAGGATATAAAATCAATGCACAGAAATAAGTTGCGTTTCTGTACACCAACAACAAGACAGAAGAAAGAGAAATTAAGGAGTCAATCCCATTTACAATTGCACCCAAAACTATAAGATACCTAGGAATAAACCTAACCAAAGAGGCTAAGAATCTATACGCAGAAAATTATATAAAGTACTCATGAAAGAAATTGAGGAAGACACAAAGAAATGGAAAAATTTTCCATGCTCCTGGATTGGAAGAATAAATATTGTGAAAATGTCTATGCTACCTAAAGCAATCTACACATTTAATGCAATCCCTATCAAAATACCATCCATTTTTTTCAAAGAAATGGAACAAATAATC